>NW_012100543.1:5710825-5722316 GCF_000951045.1 Mandrillus leucophaeus | reverse complement strand
ATCTCGGCTCACTGTCACCTCCATCTCCCAGGTTCAAGCGATTCTCTTGCCTTGGCCTCCCAGGTAGTTGGAATTACAGGCATGTGTCACCACACCTGGCTAATTTTTGTATTTTTAATAGAGACGGGGTTTCACCATGTCAGCCAAGCAGGTCTCAAACTCCTGACCGCAAGTGATCCGCCCACCTCGGCCTCCCAAAGTGCTGGGATTACAGGTATGAGCCACTGTGCCCAGACTACTCATTCTTAAAGTTGCTTTCCAAAAGTCATTTTTCTTTCTCAGCCATCTCATCTGCCACCCCTGGCTGAGAAATCTCATGGGATTTAATTTTTCCTTAATTAGATTTGTCAAAGTTTGTAATTATATATTTGAGCATCTATATGCTTCATGAGATAAAAGACCAGGTCTTTTTGCTCACAATCATACCTCAAGCACCCAGCAAAACAGCACATACACATAAATTACAGTCAGTAAATTTTTGCTGAATATATTTTAAAAATGACCAAATCCTAGACTTTTTACTAGTCTGTTTCTAACTCTTGACTTACACCTATTTATTTCTGCATTTAATCCAAAATAAAAGGCTACAGACAGTTAAAAATACTTCATCCCAAAACTGGCTTAGACATTTTTTGGAACCCAGTTTCCAAATCTCACCAAAATGAACCATTTTAAAGCAAAATATTTAAGACAGTAAAAAAAAAAAAAAAAAAAAGCAGTTATGTTGTTTAATTATTTTAATAGTCATGATAATCCTTAATAAACATTTAATATCTATCCTAACTTTTAAGAAACATTGTAAACCATTGCACACTTGAAATTTTCATTCTTTAAATATTTTGGAAACTCTTACCTTGACATTTCCCGATAATGGATGTAAAATCATCTTTTGCAGACCTGTAAAACATGCAAAATCAAGGCAAAAGTTTTATCATAACATTGTATAGAACCATAAAATACCAGATACTGTGGACTAGATAGTCTCCATATACAATGCTCAATCATTTCTCCTCTCAGACATGGTTTTGTGGCTCAATTATGACCCTTTTGTCAGTGACAATATTTTCTTCCAACCTTCTTACTGCATCAGATACACAGCTACTTTGTATGGAGATATATACATGGAATATAGTGACACAGCCTAAGTGAATTTACCATGGTCTTTTCATACAATAGAGATGTCTGGTCCCCATCCCTAAAGGTTCTGAATCAAGAAATCTGGGATGGGGCCCAAGCAAAAATATTTTTTTGCTGGATACATCAATCCTAATTAAGAACCACTGGTCTGTATCATATTACAAAGTTTGATCACTTAGGGGAAAAAACTCGTATTTTAAGAAATCAAAGAGACTTAATACGTCACCATATTTAAATCAATAACCTGTTTTAAATCTGTGATCCTGAAATACATACCAAGTAGCATAATTATTATAAAATGTTTAAAAATGAAAACTGGTAAACCTAGAAAATAATTTAATAACAATTATCCAAAACCTTCATGTCTGTAGCGTTTGACCTAACAATTCTATTTCTATAAAGTTATCCCCAGGAAATAATTACAGATACATATGAATATCAAAAAAACTGGTATGGTCTCATTTATAAAGGAGGAAAATAATATCCAGTATAAAGAGATTAAACTTCGCTATGTGCACTCAAGGAAATATGGAATTACTATAGTTGATCCTTGAACAACACAGGTTTCAACTGTGCAGGTCCATGTCTATGTGGATTTTCTTCTACCTCGACCACTCTGAGACAGCAAGACCACCTTCCCTTCTTCCTCCTCCTCCTCAGCCCACTCCATGTGAAGATGACAATAATGAAGACCTTTATAACGGTCCACTTCCACTTAACGAATAGTAAATATATTCCTCTTCCACATGATTTTCCTAATAACATTTCCTAAAGAATGAACTCATTTTTCTTAGTTGCTATGGATATTTCTTTCATAACTGATACATTGTTTAAAAATAAAACACCTGAAAAGTCCAGTTTAGAGACGTCTTTAGATGTGTATATAATACCACTGAATGTCTCAAGAGGACAGAGAGCATAATTGGTCTCAAGTAATACGTAACCTTGGTCTTTTGAACACCCATATTCAATCTACAGTTTTGTACCAACAGACCAAAACCATCCCTTTTTTTTTTTTTTTTTTTTTTGAGATGGAGTCTCGCTCTGTCGCCAGGCTAGAGTGCAGTGGCACAATCTCTGCTCACTGCAACCAGTTCTCGGTTCGCTGCCTCCCAGGTTCAAGCAATTCTCCTGCCTCAGCCTCCCGAATAGCTGGAACTACAGGTGCACGCGACCATGCCCAGCGAATTTTTGTAATTTTAGGAGAGTCAAGGTTTCACCATGTTGGCCAGGATGATCTCAATCTCTTGACCTTGTGATCCGCCCGCCGCAGCCTCCCAAAGTGCTGAACCATCCCTACTCTTTTACACCTTCCTGAGTGTCTGTTTGGCTGATGTAGCAGTAAATAGTCAAACAAAGTGATTTCCACAGTTCTGGAGGATAGGCCTCGTTTACCGAGAAAGTAAAATTTCTTAAGAGGCAACAGAATGATCTGGGGAAGGAGAAAGATAAGCATATAACTCTGAGAAAGCATCCTTAATTTTCCAACTGGCATAAGTTGGTGTTTGATACTCACAAAATTAAGTGAGTTAAAATAAAATCCTTTTAAATATACCCCCTATAAAAATCTTAGTTTCCATTTACAGAGTAACAAACGTTTCTCAAAGGAAATCTTGAATATGAATAATATTAACAATTACCTGATTTCCACACACTGATCTTGAACAGCAGCCAAAAGCTTTCCATTGCTTTTATGGAGAAGAAAGAGGGGGAAGAAAATCTATTACCAATATCTGTAGCAGTTTTCAACACAGATGGAATTATTTAATAAGTTAAAAATCATTTCTAAATTTGTTCACATGCTTTAATTATCCATCTTTTGATCTTACAATTAGATGAGGATATAGGTACAAAAGCATACGAAATGATTTAATACAGCATGAATTAACATGTTTAAACAATACTAAATATTTGCAACAAAGAGCTTTACATACAATAAAAAGACTGAAAGCCATGAGGATTCCAAAATTAACATCCATAATGAAATGTAAAAGCAAATCCAGATAGAAATACATATGAATTTTACACTTCCTTACCTTGCTAGTACCAAATGCCAGTTTATCTGTTTATTAATCAAGCGAACCAGTCCATCAGGGAGCAAAAAAGGTGCAGGGCTGAAATTACAACACATTAGTTAGCTTAAAATCTACTCATGAAAACCACATATAAGCAGACAAAGAGCACATATACTTACAGAGAGAGAGAGAGAGATTTTTTTTCCATTAGAATACAAAATTTGAATATTAGCAAATCCAAAACCAAAAGTTACTATTTGGTAGCTGAAATTTGACCATATATATTTCTCTATTTCCAAAAACCACAGTGGTGTGTTCAAAGGTATAGTTATGTACTTCCCAGGAAACAGACATCTAGCATACCAATGACAGAGCAGAGTACACTTACACCAACCCTTTCTGCTCTAACTACCTAGGAACTCTGGCTCAACTGTAACAAAAACAAATTTTAGCACCGAGTTAAACTCACAAGAAAGAAAGATAAATTTCCAAGTACTAGAAATGAAAAGGTCACTGAAAGCTAGAATTGGGCACAGGGTAAAGAGAGAGACAAGGACTCAAAACAGGACTTAGCACGCAGGCTAGGAAATGAGCCACTGAACCAAAGAGAGGACAGGAGTTGGAAGTGAGAATCCTGCAAAAGCAATGACTGCACCAGGTCACTGAAGGAACCAGAAACACTTCACCATAAGCCCAGGGAGACTACAGACTCTCTTCTTCCCTGGAACCACGGTTCTGTGGAGGACCGGAATCAAATCTCCCATGAAAACGTGAAAGTCCAAGTCTGTACTATATGCAAGACCAGATTACAATTTCACTTTACTCACGTGACGGAAGAATCTGCAAGCGTAAGTTCAAAATAAAACCATTCACAAAAGACACGAAACTACCCACCATAAGTGAGTAAGCAGACACAGCAAATTAGAGGACTAACACCTGAAGAAATCAAGAAAACAGATGGAAAAGAAGAATAAAGAACATAATTCCATGAAAGAAAAATAGAAAAAAAATATATTATGGAAATCAGAAAAGACAAAATAGGATTTCAAAATGTTAGTGGCCAGGCGCGATGGTATATGCCTATAGTCTCAGCTACACGGGAGGCTGAGGCAGGAGGATTGCTTGAGCCCAGGAGTTTAAAGCTACAGTGTACCATGATCTTGCCTGTGAAGAGCCACTGTACTACAGCCTGACCAACACAATAAGACCCTCTCTTTAAAAAAAAAAAAATATATACATATATACATGCAGTACATTTATGCTCATTTTTTAAAACACAAAATAATATCAAAAGGCAGTTACAAAAATATAATGAAGATATGAAACATGTATGTGAATACTATCTATATGAGGATAATTTCCTCTGGAAGGGAAGGGAAAGGAAAAAGGTAAAGGACTTGAGATGTAACATTTTGCAAAAAAAGAAAAAGAGCTAGTTGATACAGGTTTATTATATTGTCAATAATTCTCAGTATGTTTATATTTCATAATTAAAAGAAAAGAACTTTTTTAAAAAAATAAGAAAAAGCTACTTGAAACAAATATTGACCCCAGAACCTTTGGGTTTAATTACCATAAACTCGGGAGCACAAATGGAACAATAATCTTTTTGAAAGTAGCACATCATGAGACAGATTAATCACTTCATGGTGCATTTGCAACCTGTACAATGATCAACACAGCCAATTCAAGGACAAAGGCTTCTCAGGAGGAAGGGAGACAAAAAGATACCTTGTTTACTTATGACGCCTGATCATAAGATTCTCACACAGAGGATAGGGCTTGTATCAGAGTTAACTTTTTGAGTCTTCCTTCTCAATAAATAACAGAAAGAATTATCAAGCAGTAACCTGAACAAGACAAGCTTAACATCTTATCCAAGGGTGTTCGGGACTAACAAGTTGTCGCCTGGAGAGGTCAGAAAACACAGCCCACCTCCCATACTCCTATCCTCTCCTTCTACTCTCTCTTCCTACTCATTGCTCTATCCTATCATAGCCCACACCCATAAAAAAGTGATACAATTAAGTATAGAAATTGTAAACATGCATACATATACACACATATATACATATGTATGCACATACACACATACATAGAGTAAAAGCAGAAAGACATTGGAGCAAGTCCTAGAGAAGTGCCAAAGGTCTCTTCTACAGAACTATATTATCTCTGGAACTTTATGACAAGATATTCCCAGGGAAAAAGCAATCTATCTAAATAATTCTATAAAACAATTCCTACGCATGTATCTAAAAGCAGAATTATAACTTTTTTGCCATAATAATCATTTCTTTGTTCTTTCTAAAGCTGGAGATTAGCATCCTGCCTGAAAATATACTTAGCACTCAAGGAATTAAAAAGTATACAAGAACTGAAACCTAAAGAACCTTCTCTGATACACAGCAGTTGAATATTAACCACAAGTGAGATGATGCGACAAGAACAAAAATGTTTTTTAAAAGGTATGCAAGCTACAGATGCTTCATATGGACATTCAAGACAAGCCTGAGAACAGTCATCAGAGGAAGCAGAAATTGTCATGAGACATTCTTAATAGCAACTAAGGGAACAAAAACTACCCTAAGTCTACTGAGATATCTTGTCGGATTATACTTAAATGTTTGAAATGTCTCATGCTGAGTTTGCCTGAATGTCAGCAACTTTCTCATGATCTAGAATTCATTTATGAAAACAAATCATATATAGAATAATATTGTTTATATTTGATGTTCACACTGTTTATCTGAAGAACCAAAACTCACCTGTACCAGATGTATTGGCGTAAAAATAATAAACGATCTGTAATTAAAAGAAATGGCAAAGCCAATTATAAATCAGTTGTTCTTCAAGAATCATTTTCAAATTAGATTTATAGATGACAAACCTAAAATATACTACAGAGTGAGTCATTAAAAAAAATAACACAACTCTTAAAATGAGAGACTAAATATAACCTAATATACATTATAACATTTACAGGGTCATATATTTATTAAATTCCAAGTTTCTGTGTTATTCAAAAGTTTCAGGTATTTCCTAACTGTTCAAGAAATAAAAGTGGTTTGAGATGTTAAATTTAATCTAAGAAGCTTTCATGAAACCATGGACTAGAAGTTATAATAATCACCCCTTAAAAAACAAAATATTTGTATAAAAATTAAAACAAGATACTATTTTACACTTCATAGCAAAGATTTTAAAAATAATAATACCTAAAATGGGAAAGCCCATGGAAAACAAAACCTCTAACACGCTATGAAAAGACAATGCTTTCTATCATCCTATTTTAAATGTACACGTATGTGTGTACCTGTGTATGCAGTTAGGTATACATCAATGGAAAAAGATCTAAAGAATAACAGATTCTCTCTAGGTAGCAAGACAAGGACAAATTTTTTTCTAATTTGTAGTTATCTATAGTGTCTATATTTTCTACAATGAATTTTTATTATTTGTACGCATTTTCTAAATTCTCAAAATTCAAAGCATTTGTCATTATGAAAACTGAATATGCTAGTGTTTCTTGTATCAGAAGATAAAATTAACTATAATTAACTATAATTTTATCAGAAGATAAAAGTATAATCAGAAGATTATAGTTAATTTCAAGTACTTCTGTGAAAATGAATTTTCTCTTTATAATGAACTTAAATTCACTGGTATAAAAGGATGGACTTTGGAGCCAGAAAGACATGCAGTCAAATTCCAAATGAATGACCTTGGGCAAGTTTTCTTATCTAAAAACGTAAAGGAGTAACCGACCCTTTCTGGTCTGATAAAAGGACTCTATCAATTAATATGGTAAACCTGTCATGGCACCAGCTCAGTAAACCTAGTGCTCAACCCTTTCTCAGACTCTTGTTAGTTCATACGTAAAATTTGTCAGGAGTTAAATGAATACCCTGGCTTACCAAATGTGTAATTTGAGTATCTCTGACCAGATGTATCTGAAACATCACATAAACCCCTTAAAATAGTCTCTCAGGGCATTTTCACCTTCAACATCCACAGACTTTCTGAGACTCATACTGGCTTTGACCTTCATTCCTTCTAGAACAGCGGTCCCCAACTTTTTTGGCACCAGGGACTGGTTTTGTGGAAGACAATTTTTCCACGCACCCTAGATCCCTCACACGTGCAGTTCACAATAGGGTTCGCACTTCCGTGATAATCTAATGCTGCCGTTTATCTGACAGGAAGTGGAGCTCAGGTGGTAATGCTCACTCACCCATCGCTCGCCTCCTGCTGTGCAGCCTGGTTCCTAACAGACCACAGACTGGTACCAGTCCACGGCCCAGGAACTGGGGACACCTGTTCTAGAATACACCCATAATGGTTAAACCAAGGCTATATACTTTAAGCTGCATTAAAAATGTGCATGTGTAAATATACAAATGTATACATACACATACATATGTGTGTCTACATAAATATATATAATTAAACTCAGATAACACGTCACTTTTATTAGTCTCCACACCAGAAGTCCAAAGAACACATTTTAACTGTTAACCGTATCATTACTGTAGAGAAATAAGCTATATTTACCTCGAATTGCTTTCGTGATGATAAAGGATGCACCATGCTTTCGGTTGCCTCTAGGCTGGAATTTAAAACAAAGCCCTTACATTTGAATCCTCTAGTATTAGACTAGTATTACTTATACAATGTAAACTTATCTTTATTTACTAATATTCCGAGTTTTGGGCACAGGGAAGCAGTGTCTTAAAACTACTTAAAGACTGAATGTGCAGGTGCAGTGGCTTACGCTTGTAATCCCAGCACTTTGGGACGCCAAGGTGGGCCAACTGCTTGAGCCCAGGAACTCCAGACCAGCCTGAGCAACATGGCAAAACCTCGTCTCTACAAAAAATACAAAAATTAGCCAGGCATGGCAGTGCGTGCCTATAGTCCCAGCTACTTGGGAAGCTGAGGTGACCCAGGAGGTTGAAGCTGCAGTGAGCCCTGATCATGCCACTGCACTCCAGCCTGGGTGACAAAGTGAGACCCTGTCTCAAGAAAAAAAAAAAAAAGGTAGACTCAGGATGGGGGACAATAGGAGTAAAGGGAGCATAGCAGAGCCACAGGCACATGTCAGGACTAACCTCGCAGGTAAGAACAAAGATTGAAGCTGGAAACTGTTTCCAAATCAAATACCAATCCAAAGACAAGAGAAGTCAAGGCCAAAGACCATACTGGTTGCCAGTTCAGCACACTCTATTGAAGCTGTAAGTTTTGCTCACAGGAAAAGTGATCATATCTCCAAGGCAAATTCATTGACTATCTGTTGTATATCCATACAGACAATGCTACTAACAAAACATATACCGATACGTAATTGCTATATTAAATAATTCCAGTCCATAAGTATAAACTGAACACACTGTGGGTAGGTTCATGACACTAGGCACTGTATAAGGTGCACTAAAGTGCTGTCAAGAAAAGCACAATGGACACACAATAAGTGTAGACAGATTTTTTAAAAAACACAGAAAAGTTATTTCACTCAACAAACAAGAATTGATGGTGGGATTCATGCAAGACACAATTTGGCCCTGGGGAGGGATATAAAGATGAATCAGATGTAGCTGCCCTCCAAGAGCTTATAGTTCAATAGCTGAAATCAATAGAATGCAGAAATCGATAGAATGCAGAAATCAATAGAATACAGAAATCAATAGAACTCCCCGACTCCCAACACACAAACACAAAACAAAGTGCTAAGGGTTTCAAAGTAAGTTAATTCTGTGGTTACTTTCTTGGAATCAATTTATGCTAAGCATTCTGAAACATTACTGCAATTAACCAGTAAGTGTTAAGGAGTGAAAACTTATCTAACCAGCTGCCGCAGCAACAGCTTCCTAGCTGCATAACCCAAAAAATATTCACATTAAGACAAACTAAGCACTTGAAATTAAATAGCAAAACATGCAAATCTCTACCCGTTCTACAAAATACATCATTCAAAATAAGCACAAACTGCAGTGGGAAGGAGGCTACAGGGGAAAAAAATACAAACTTTAGGCTGAAAAAGAGAAACACTCATAAAAAAAATGTAAGATAACTCATATGGGCTGGACTACATAATCTTTAATAAAGGTTCTTTTCGATCTGGCTGCTTCCTCTGGGTCCAAAACAGTAACTGGCATGTGTTAAGCACTCAATAAATATCTATTAAATAAACATGGATCCGTGGTTCCTACTCTTCACCACAGACCCGGGAGGCCCTCACTACCAAATGACTGATAATCCCAAGATCCAGTCTATAAATTATCAACCTCTATAACCCTTCTCTAGCGGAGATCCCAATCCCAGTCAGCAGTTCTTTACCCTTCACTTCCGTGGCATTTTGCTCACATCGCTAACCATAGCGCATAAAACGCTAGATTATGAATAACGTTTACAGGATTGTCTCCCCTCTAGAGGAGAAGCTCCACGAAAGCATATTTATCTCTGTATCCTCAGCACCTAGCACAGCATCTGGGACACCGAGATGGACGAACGGACACGCACACCCTTATTAAATGCTCTTTTATTGATACACACAAGAACTGGCGCGATCCAGCCCCAGGTAGCCGTAAAGGCTCAGATTCCGCACTCTGCAGCAGCCTGCCAGATGCTGAAGACTGTAAGGTCCTGGAAAATTCTCACACCGTTAAGCGTCCGCCCGTACTAGCCCTAGCCAGACTGCGAGAAGGGACCACCGAGAGTCCAGGTAGGAGAAAGGACCCTTTAGTCCAGCGCTGTGCCTTCCCCTCCGAATACAGAGAGTGAAACTAACAATCTGCACCCCTCCGAAAACAGAGAGAAACTAACAACCAGAGCGGGATCCTACGCTCCGCAGAACACGAAGTTCCAGCCCCCAAAAACCGAATTCTGAGCCCAGGAGGAATCTCAGGGACCACGACCCCACCCCGCCTTAGGAGCCCCAGACCCCCGGTAGCCCAAGGTGCCGTTGCCAGGGCGACCACACAAGCCAGTCAGGCCCCCCGCCCACCCGGCTTCACTCCCCTACGTGGCTCCTGCTACGTGGCTCTGCCCACGAAGCGGCCGCGTCAAGTTGGCTGCTGCTGTAGACGGGCCTGGTTCACCTGTACTTCAGTCTCCGGTGGCCACTCGGTGTTGACCAACAAGTCATAGAGAATCGTCTCCTCCTCACCCTCTGCAGCGCCTGGACTCAAAGCCGGCCCTGACTCGGGGGCCGCCATGTTCACCCGGGACTCAAGCAGTGGAGGAGTGCCTCTACGGAATCCCTCACAGGACAAGCTTCCCTAGCCGCGGCCGCTTTTGATTCACGGGGAAGGGAGTGGAGTGAACTGACCCTGACCGCGGCAAGGAAATGCTAGGTTAACCCTTTTATGAGTAGGAAGGACAGGGACTATTGCTTGTCTTGGGAACGACTTGTGTCCCGGTCCTGGTGCGTTCCTTGTTAATTAATCTACGTGAGATCAGTCAAGTCACTGAGCCTGTCTTATCAAGTCAGTTTCTATAAAACAGAAACGGTAAAGGTACCCCACTGAAATGCTAATGTTCATTTGTGTATTCTTTGCCAAGCACGTAGAGAGAGTTCAAACAGTGGTTTTAAAATAAGCTACCAAAGTTATCCAATGCAGGGGATCAAGCCAATGAAAGGTAACAGAGAAAGGATGCTACAGGCGCTCAGAAAAGGCAATGAAGGCCAGAGTCTGCAGGGATTTCCTGGAGGACGTGGAGCTTGTCCCTAGGTCTTTAACAACTGGCAGAATGTTAATCCACTGGAGAAGCATTTCAAGTAGGGGAAAATGGGATGAGCAGAGACAGAGGCAAAAGTACAGGGTTGAAAGAACTCTTTCAACGTGTCGCGAGTGAGCGACGACTTTCTGGGTGTGGGAGTAAAAGAATTTACCAAGACAGTAGTAGATAAAAAAAGACAGATTAAAGAAAGTATGAAAGTTCGTTGCCAGGGAACAGCGGGCAGAATCAGCAGAGGAGGAGCTCATTGCTAGGAAACAAAGGCTTGCTGAGAATTTTATAGACTGGAACTTGGAGTGATTGATAACACCAAGTTAGCAGGGAGTTAACTTGCTTTTTTTTCCTTTTTTTTTTTTTTTGTCAACCGAAGTGTTTGATAAATAGAGGCGTTTGAAGGTAAGCAGGAAGTTTGTGAGTTAAGTACGTTATCTGGTTAGAAGAGCCATATGTCTTGGGCCATAAAGAAAAGTAGACCTATGGCTTATTTGTTTCTTCCTTTTGTTTATATGTTTTGGACCATGAAGAAAGGCAGATGTATAGCTTATGCTTACTTGCCTTATCTCTTTGTTTTTTCCTGCTCCCACTAGCCTGCCTTTTTTTTTTTT
>NW_012100543.1:5684806-5710775 GCF_000951045.1 Mandrillus leucophaeus | reverse complement strand
AGCGTCCGCCCGTACTAGCCCTAGCCAGACTGCGAGAAGGGACCACCGAGAGTCCAGGTAGGAGAAAGGACCCTTTAGTCCAGCGCTGTGCCTTCCCCTCCGAATACAGAGAGTGAAACTAACAATCTGCACCCCTCCGAAAACAGAGAGAAACTAACAACCAGAGTGGGATCCTACGCTCCGCAGAACACGAAGTTCCAGCCCCCAAAAACCGAATTCTGAGCCCAGGAGGAATCTCAGGGACCACGACCCCACCCCGCCTTAGGAGCCCCAGACCCCCGGTAGCCCAAGGTGCCGTTGCCAGGGCGACCACACAAGCCAGTCAGGCCCCCCGCCCACCCGGCTTCACTCCCCTACGTGGCTCCTGCTACGTGGCTCTGCCCACGAAGCGGCCGCGTCAAGTTGGCTGCTGCTGTAGACGGGCCTGGTTCACCTGTACTTCAGTCTCCGGTGGCCACTCGGTGTTGACCAACAAGTCATAGAGAATCGTCTCCTCCTCACCCTCTGCAGCGCCTGGACTCAAAGCCGGCCCTGACTCGGGGGCCGCCATGTTCACCCGGGACTCAAGCAGTGGAGGAGTGCCTCTACGGAATCCCTCACAGGACAAGCTTCCCTAGCCGCGGCCGCTTTTGATTCACGGGGAAGGGAGTGGAGTGAACTGACCCTGACCGCGGCAAGGAAATGCTAGGTTAACCCTTTTATGAGTAGGAAGGACAGGGACTATTGCTTGTCTTGGGAACGACTTGTGTCCCGGTCCTGGTGCGTTCCTTGTTAATTAATCTACGTGAGATCAGTCAAGTCACTGAGCCTGTCTTATCAAGTCAGTTTCTATAAAACAGAAACGGTAAAGGTACCCCACTGAAATGCTAATGTTCATTTGTGTATTCTTTGCCAAGCACGTAGAGAGAGTTCAAACAGTGGTTTTAAAATAAGCTACCAAAGTTATCCAATGCAGGGGATCAAGCCAATGAAAGGTAACAGAGAAAGGATGCTACAGGCGCTCAGAAAAGGCAATGAAGGCCAGAGTCTGCAGGGATTTCCTGGAGGACGTGGAGCTTGTCCCTAGGTCTTTAACAACTGGCAGAATGTTAATCCACTGGAGAAGCATTTCAAGTAGGGGAAAATGGGATGAGCAGAGACAGAGGCAAAAGTACAGGGTTGAAAGAACTCTTTCAACGTGTCGCGAGTGAGCGACGACTTTCTGGGTGTGGGAGTAAAAGAATTTACCAAGACAGTAGTAGATAAAAAAAGACAGATTAAAGAAAGTATGAAAGTTCGTTGCCAGGGAACAGCGGGCAGAATCAGCAGAGGAGGAGCTCATTGCTAGGAAACAAAGGCTTGCTGAGAATTTTATAGACTGGAACTTGGAGTGATTGATAACACCAAGTTAGCAGGGAGTTAACTTGCTTTTTTTTCCTTTTTTTTTTTTTTTGTCAACCGAAGTGTTTGATAAATAGAGGCGTTTGAAGGTAAGCAGGAAGTTTGTGAGTTAAGTACGTTATCTGGTTAGAAGAGCCATATGTCTTGGGCCATAAAGAAAAGTAGACCTATGGCTTATTTGTTTCTTCCTTTTGTTTATATGTTTTGGACCATGAAGAAAGGCAGATGTATAGCTTATGCTTACTTGCCTTATCTCTTTGTTTTTTCCTGCTCCCACTAGCCTGCCTTTTTTTTTTTTTCTTTTCCTAATTAGTACTCAACAAGACAGGTGAATAGAACCCAAGTTGAGAAAGGGTGTAGGGGCAATACAGTTTAAATAATAGGTTGAGAACCTGCATGGAGGGAGCGAAAAGGTCAACCCCATTTGTTCATTCATTCATTCATTCCACAAATACCTCTTTGTGGACAGTTATAAGCAGAGCCTATTGTAACATGAATGAATATATACTGTACAAAGTATTACACTGTTTCACATCAAAAGAAACAAATATTGAATATCCCTTGAGATAATTATATTTCATAATATCCATCAAGATGCATTAGGCCGTGATGCAATTAAAAGCCTCTGCTGGGAAGCCTCTAACCAGCTCCCATTTCTCTCAAAGTTTAATGACCTCAAAGCCCTACATCATCTGCCTGCTCCCCTAAATCTCAGAGCTCATTTCTTGCTCCCCCTACTACCTTCAACCACACTGGCTCTAATTCTGAACACACCAGACACATATCAACTTTAGGAGTTCTGCAAAGCCTGTCCTCTCCACTTGGAAGGCTTTCTACCAGATGTTTACCCAGTTCCTGCCTTATCTCCTTCAGGTTTTTGCAAAAATGTCATCTTCTCTCTGAAGCCTACCTTGACTGCTCATTTTTAAATTTTGCAATGACCTTTCTCCAACTCCAGCTTTCCAGAGCTGCTCAATTATTTTTTCCATTACACTTCTCATCATTTAAACTGCTATACAATGTATTTGCTTATTATCTGTCTCCATTCACTAAAAGGTAAGCCATGCCAGGTGCTCTATGTACATACATACAAATGCTATGTCCATCCCTGCTATATCCCCAGAATTTATAACAGTGCCTGGCATAGAGCAGAGGACAAAATATATATTATTTGTTGAATAAATGACAGACTTCCCAGAAAACCTCTTTTACACATTGTCTCCCCATAGTATTTCTCTGCACAGCAGCTGTGCCTTTCAATCAAACCCCTCATTGTGAACACCAGACATGTCTTCTCCCTACCCCTCAAGGCTGACAAATTATACACCTCCAGGGAGCCCTGCCCACATTGCATGCGGTAGAACATGAAGAGGTAGGAACACCATGCATGTGATGTGAGAGCTGGTTGCGGGAGTCCTCCAGTACGTCAGTACAACCCCTACCTATTTCTCCACACCAAGTTTCCTTGGCTCTTTACTCCTCTTCCCTATCTCATCCTTTCTCAGGTAGATATTGGGGTTGCTTTCTGTTTCATCACTCTCTTCACCACTTTCACTCAATCTGTACAATCACGGCCAGGAGGTAGCTGGTCAAACTGGCAAAGGATGCTTCCTTCTTAGCTGGTGTGCAAAGGGGACCACTGCAAATACACTATAAAGATTTTATATCTTTTACCATCATCACACTATTGTTGTTTGTTTGGTTTTGTTTTTGAAACAGAGTCTCACTCTTTCACCGAGACTGGAATGCAATGGCACAAAGAGAGCTCACTGAAACCTCCACTTCCTGGGCTCAAGCAATCCTCCCACCTCAGCCTCCTGAGTTGCTGGGACCACAGATGCTTGCCACCATGCTGGGCTAACTTTATTATTTTTTGTAGAGATGGGGGGTTTCAGACTCCTGGGCTCAAGTGATCTGCCTCGGCCTCCCAAAGTGCATAGTGGGCACACACCACCATGCCCAGCTTCACACTATGTTAATTGTTTTATCCATCCTCATCCATACCCCACTTACCATAGCATGTGCAATAGGACAGAAAACATAAAGTCATGCCTGGCAGAGAGCTTCTACTCTGAAGAAACAACAACCGAAGTTTCACAGGATGAATCTATGCTATTTGGAGAGGGAGTATACATTTAACTTGCAGCAATCCCTGAAAGAAAAATTCTACTAGCAGAGATGCTCTGAGCAGATGAGTGTTAAACCTTCAGCACCACTAGTTAAAATCCAGAAGAGTTCCTGAAAGGGGAGAAATGTGAGGTGACCAATAAAAGGGAAGAAGGTGGCAAGAATGTGTATGTCACGAGAACTCCAAATGTTTAATATCAGATACAGGTTGGAAAAGAAAAGGCAAAGAACTGATCAAGTTCAACTGAATCAAAGGAATAGGATGACTGAAAACAGATTGAGTGGCTGAAGACAAATTGCTACTTGGTCTTATTTACAGTGACTGGATAGCAAATTGTCCAAACTGGGATACTTTTGAAAATAAAAAGCCATGATTTTAATAGTTATGCTAGGACAAGGCATGAAACAGGACTGTTGTGGGCAAATTGAGAGATTGCCACACTAATCCTAAACAGGAGAGTGGGTAATTGAATGAAGAGGTGGTGAGCATTTCATAAGGATAGCAAGACTCTTCTGTTTGTCATTATTCTCTTCTCCTTTCCTCCCTCATGCTTGTAGTGACACTGGTCATTTTTGTCTGCCCAGGCCCTTTACTTCCTTTGGAGACTGCTCTAACTGCTCTTTGTTCACTCAAGTCAGATAATTCCTAGCGGGACCGCCAATCTCCAAACTCTGCCCAGTTGACCCAAAGAACTCCATTCTTGTTACTTTGGGATTTTTTTTTTTTTTTTTTTTTAAAGATGGAAATGGAGGAAAAGGCTCCTTGCCTTTTTGGGTCACAGATTTAAAGAATATTGGGATTATTAGCATCCATCTTATTCACTACAGAGAGAAAGCCTGTCTGCACAGTGAGAGAATGAAACCAATACATTGAAAAAAACAGAGAAGAGAAAGAGGTAGAGACTTCATCTGATACAAGCACGCCTGAAACAAGAGATACCTGTATGATTCCATCTTCCCAAGTAAGTGATCTAATTCATTCTCTTTTATGCTTCAACTAGTTTGAGTTTCTAGGCATCAAAACCACTCCTCTCTTGGTGTTTCTACTAGTGGATTTTGAAGATTTACCTCATTTATTTATGTATTTATTTAAGGCAGGCTCATGCTCTGTCACCCAGGCTGGAGTGCAGTGGTGCAAACACTGCTCACTCTAGCCTTGACTTCCTGGATGCAAGTGATCCTCCTGCCTCAGCCTCCCAAATAGCTGGGACTACATGCATGTGTCACCACACCCAGCTAAAGATTTACCGAATTTAGAATCTGTATGTCATGTATGGATCTCTGCAATGTTGCTTCTGAATTGACAGGTCGGTGTTCTTAGTTAATAATTGATAGTGTTCATGGCTTACTGAGCTCTTCCGTCCTCACAGCCACTGCTGAGACTGACAGACTCAGAAAACAGAGTCGATCTCTATTTCACAAATAAGAATATCAAAGCTTAGAGAAATCCAAGATCATAACAGAGCTAAAATTCAAACAAGATCCTCAGGTCTTGATCCTGTGCTTTTTCTTTAAACTACCACATGTCACCGATAACTGCATGGAAAAGGATTATTAAAAAACACAGATGGAGCACTTAGATGGTTGAAAGTGAAAATAAACAGTTATGGATGACCAGGAGTACTAACATGTGGAACTGGGGTATTATCAACCTGTCAACGTGTCAAAATTAAATACATTATATGTAAGAGTTTGGTTGACAAATACTATTATGATCATCTAATCAACTCCTTAATTTAGTTGAGAAAGTCCATCTCTGGTTCAAAAATATATGAAATCATGAATAAGTCTTTTTTTTTCTTTTAAATGTTTGGAGGGAAAGAGTCTTGCTATGTTGCCCAGACTGGTCTTGAACTCCTGGCCTCAAGTGAGCCTCACACCTCTCAGCCTCCCAAAGTGCTGATATTGCAGGTGTGAGCCACTGCACCCAGCCTCTTTTCTCTCTCTCTTAGTTTCTTTTTTATGAATAAATCATTCTGAAAAGAAAAATTATGTTTTCCAAATAACCAACGTAAATGGTAACTGTAAACTGCTTAAGGAAATAAGATCAATAAAATCTGAGACAGTTTCAAAATACGCATCGTCATCATTATCATCATCACTATGTTTTGTGTACCTACCCTGCTTCAAGCACTGTACCAGGTACTTTATTATACCTTACCTCTACTCTTCTCTACAATGCTGTAAGGAAAGTGTTAATATCTGTATCTACAAGTAGATATAGATGTACTTTAGTAAACTGAGGCTCTAAATCATTGTGACCCAACCAAGGTCACATGCTGGTAATGGTAAAGCCACAAATGAAATAGTTTTTGTCTAACAGAGAAGGTACTATGATTTAAAGAGTAGTGATCTGATGATGATATAAGCCTTTGATGAAAAGGAAAAAAATTTAGAAAAATTTTCCTGTTTCTTCCTAGCCTCATAGCATATCAAGTGTGCTTCAACTGAACTGAATATAATCCTCATTCACCTTGCTGATGACCACAGACATTCTATCTTAGAATTAGACAAAAATTACTTAACATCATCTCACATAAAGGAATCATTTTTTGGCCAGGCATGGTGGCTCACGCTTGTAATCCCAGCACTTTGGCAGACCGAGGCAGGCAGATTACCTGAGGTCAGGAGTTTGAGACCAGCCTGGCCAACATGTTGAAACCCCATCTCTACTAAAAAAAAAAATACAAAATTAGCCAGATGTGGTGGCACATGTCTGCAATCCCAGCTATTTGGGAGGCTGAGGCAGGAGAATTGCTTGAGCCTGGGAGACAGAGGTTGCAGTGAGCCGAGATCATGCCACTGCACTCCAGCCTGGCTGACAGAGCAAGACTCTGTCTCAAAGAAAAAAAAAAAAAAAAAGGAATCATTTCTCTTCTCTTAACTCGTCAATGTATAGCTGTCATTAGCTCACAGATTCATTTAGTAGGAGCTCAGCCTTTTAGCTCCTATCAGTTAAAAAGTCCATTAAGCTAAAAGCCATTAATGATTCAGCATTTAACCCTTTTATGTTTTTCAATATTAGAGACAAAAGAGATTAGATCATCATATGAAGTTGTTTCTATTTTAAAGTTGAAATTGCATAATAAAATTGAATTTGGGCATTTAAACACTACCTGTTATAGGTGTCATACATTTGTATTTTATTGGATGGTGCACTAGCTCTTTATGAAGAATATAAATTTTAATCATAATATAAAATAACACTGAGAGCAATTCAAGAAATTTTATTTCCTCTAGAAAGCCTGCAGAATCCCAATCAATCCTTTCACAAATATTCTAAGACTTTTATAATATATCTTGGCAGCCAAAATAGATATAAAGCTCATGCATGGTTTTAGCAAAGAAAGAATCTCCAGCCCCTTACTGAAATCTCATTTACACTCATTAGCAATGCAATTCAAACAGACCATTTTCTCCCCCCATTTTTCTCACTTACAAATTATACAGAATATCAAACTGGGAAATATGCCCTACCAGAGCACATACAGTAACAAATGCAAAAATCAGCAGCAAGTAAGTGCAAGAAGTGGGCTAATACATTGGTAAAAATACATTGGTAGGCTGGGCATGGTGGCTCATGTAATCCCAGCACTTTGGGAGGCCAAGGTGGGCAGATCACCTAAAGTCAGGAGTTCAAGACCAGCCTGCCCAACATGGCGAAACCCCATCCCTACTAAAAATACAAAAATTAGCCGGGTGTGTTGGCGGGTGCATGTAATCCCAGCTACTTGGGAAGCTAAGACAGGAGAATTGCTTGAACCCAGGAGGTGGAGGTTGCATTGAGCCGAGATTGCGCCACTGCACTCCAACCTTGGTGACAAGAGCGAAACTCCATCTCATAAAAAGAAAAAAACACATCGGTAAATTGATCAATTATTGACTTAAAAGTAAAAATAGCTTTTTAGTTTTATTTGGTTTAAAAGCAAAGGTAAACTATCTGTAATATACTTTGAAGTGCGTCAGAAGTGCATCAGAAAATAGATGGATTAATGGATAGGTGGAAGATAAATAAACAAATGGAAAGATGTGATAAAGCAAGTATAGTAAAATACTAATGATATCTCATTGGTGGGTACATGCGTGTTCATGGTAAAATTCTTTCAACTATGCTATATGTGAAAACTTTCATAATAACATATTGGGGGAAAAAGGTAAATTTACAATTTTAAAAAGCACAAACAAGGGATAGAAAGAATTACAACATATATCTTCCAAAACATAAAATAGAATAAAGGACATTAAGAAAACTGTCAATTTGAGACAGGGAAGGACAGAATAAATAAACAAATATAAACCACGATAAAGAGAAATTTCTCCCATTGGAATAAGGTGATGCAATAATCATTAAGCTAATACAACACTCACATATCCATCCATGTATACCCCTCCCATACACACACTTCTCTCTTCCAACCTCCCCTTTTCTTATAAAGAGTAATTTCAGAAGTTTAGAGTATAACTTTCCCCCACTCCCTTCATTTGTTTGAATCACTTATGGAAAGTTCTGTCCTAACCTGGGCAACATAGCTAGACTCTGTCTCTTAAAAAATTGTTTTAATTAGCCAGAAATTTGCCAGATGTGGTGGCTCACACCTGTAGTCCCAGCTACTTGGGTGGCTGACATGAGAGGATCGCTGGAGCCCAGGAGGTTGAGGCTGCTATGAGCTATGATTATGTCACTACACTCCAGCCTGGCTGACAAAGACCACAGCTCTAAAAAAAAAAAAGAAAGAAAGAAAAGAAAGGAAAAGAAAAGAGAAAATTCTCAGTTTTTACCTATTCACATGTCACCTGTACACCATTCACTTTAGGCAGATAATGGGACATTGTATCCTCTGTACATCTCAGCCTCCCTCACACTTTATACCTCATTGTCTTTCTGTTTTGTATCAGTGTAATTTCTTCTGATCTCAGTTCCAATGCACACACTCACTTTTAAGCTTTCTCTGCTTAATCTTTCCATCAAGTTTTTTAACATCAATCATTATATTTTTTATTTCTAGAAATTATTTCTTTAAAACTCAAGGCTGCCGGTCATTTTGTTACTTTCTTTTTCTCTCTGTTAAGTCCTACTTTTAGGAACACATCAAACATAATTAATATTCTCTACCTGATATTTCTAATATCTGAAGCCTTCGAGTATCTATTTTTTTTCTGCTGACTCTTGCTCATGGTGGCTTCTTTCTTTATGGGGTGTGTGTATATGTGCGTGTGTGTGTGTGTGTGTGTGTGTGTGTGTGTCTTATTGTTTGCTCAGATGCTCTGGAATTTGAGTTCTGAGGATTCTTTGAGGCCTCAGATGGAGGGTGCCTTCACCCTGAAAAGACTTGCCTTCATTTCTGCGAAGCACCCGGAAGACTTGGGTCCAATTTAAATTAAAGTTTGTTTGTTTCACATGATACAAATAGTGTAAATTCAGGCTTCAAACTTACAAGAGTGTCAGGCTGTGGCAACAAATTCTTAAAGGAGACTTTTATATCCACTCAGATTCCAGGCTGAAAAGACAAATTTATTTGCTCTCTGCCTCATTTTTATGGGATTGAAAAAAATTGTAGCTCCTCATGGGTGCTAACTTTATTTAGAGTGACCAGAGATCTCACTCCCATTACACGAGCCCAAGCCTCCCCATCCCACTTCCACTATTTTTGCCCTGCAATCAAAGCTCTGGACATCCAGATCCATAAAGATCCCTACAGCGTCAGTTCTCCCTTCTTCCATGGATTCCCACACCTGTTGCTAGGACTCAGATATCTTCTACTTTCTTACAAACTCGTTCATTCATTTTAAAAATTGTGTTTTTATTTCTATACTAGCTAGCACTCTTGTTTGTGGGAGTCTTTTAGGATGTCTTCTCTGACAAACTGACTAAATGAAACCCTCTGAACTTAGCAGAGGGAAACAAAAAGGGAGAAGGCATTCCCCACTGCTTTGATACAAACAGCCATGCAGCTCACAGACAGCACAGACCCCGGGCAGCAGATCAGCAACGGCTCCCAAGGGAAATGATCGGCAGAGTAATGGACCTTTTTGCCAACATGTACCAGATATCTCTGGGACTCCCCAGAAATATTTGGTAGAGGATTTCACAAATGACTGAGGGTGTTCTGTCATCAGCTAGGAGCAAGACTAGTGAAATTATGAAATTTGCTATTACGATAATTACCATTCGTGACCACAGATGGCAAGGCTAGGGAGTCTCAAATAACACCTATAATACAAAAATTCGAAAGGCAACTACAAAACCAAAACACTGTAATTCTTTGTGGACAGGGCCAATGGCTTTTTAATCTCTGTAAACCCAGCCTGAAAGCAGGCCCTGAGAAAATATGTATTGACTACATGAATTATACATGGTTATGTTGATGCTATTATAGATTAACCTTTTTTTGCTTAAAAGGGAGATTGTAATGACGTATTTTTTCCAGCAAAGTAATATAGGCTCAGAAAATATTTCTCTCAATAAACGGACCATTCATGAGCCATAATTTTTTTTTCTACCATTGTAGTGGATATTGGTTAAGTTCTTCAGTTTATCTTTTAGTTTCCTCTAATTAAAAACTACAATGGAAATATTAACCAAAAGAGCAAAACTTCAATGAAGCTAACAAGTAATTAATATGTATTTTGATAGGGCAAAGTACCAACTCAAAATGTAGAAGTTATTAAAGCATCAGGGTCAGACACCTTCAGCTATGTGGAAAAACTAAATTAAACACCAAGGATTAAAAACCATTTGAGGAAGAATTATTAAATGTCTCTCAATGTTAATGGCTTTAGCTCTTCCATGCAATTTCATGCAAACTGTTTCCTACTGAAGTCCTTATCATTTTAGGTTTCTCTTTAGATAAAAAATGTATACCTAATGTTAAACTTTTAAAGTTTTTAAGTTTAAATTGTTATAGTCTGATACAGATATGAGATAAATGATTTTTAAAAGAAACTTTGCAACCCAATTAAGTCCTGAAAGGATTAACTAAAATAAAGATTGAAAGCATTTAAAAGAAAGATTGTAGGCAAAAATCTTTACCAAACTGAAGTTACCAAGTAAGAAAATAGCATGTTAAAGTCAAATGTATCCCTATGCTAAAAATTGCTCTAGAATTTACACTGAACCTAACAGATAAAACAAGTTTTGCAGTCAGGGCACATTAATAGAATCTCATTTCTTCCACTTTTCACAGATCTTGACTTCTACGGTCTTCCACCTCCTTCTCTTACCTCTGGGATAGACTCTAATGTTAGAGAGAACTTGTTTTGAATAATAGTTCTGTTACTGACTGGTTCTATAGCCTTACAGGAGTTATTTAATCTATTCGTATCTTGGTTTCCCAATGGGAATATAAACTAAAGCATGATTCTCAACCAAAATCTAGCCAGGCTCCTCTGAGCCCTCTTATCTGCCAGGCCTCAACCTTGGCCTATGAAAACCACAAACTCTCAGTATAAACAATTTCGTCCACTCTCTTCCCCTCCCCATTTAAAGACTTAAGGAAACACTAACAGTTACCAACAGCTCAGAGCCACAGCCACCTCAGGTGACTCTAGCTATCCTTAAAGGGACTGACTGAGAAAGTGCAAGGCTACTAAAAGAATTTACTGTTTGTTCAAGCCAATATCTGACCACAGGCCCCTGACCACCCTTTCTTAGAGCATTTACTAAATTTTACTCAATGCACGATTTACAATTTTGAATCCCTCCTCTGTCCCTTTGAGATGTACATCTTTCTCCAACAACTCAGGAGTGAAAGCCATTCCTTTGAAATGTAATCATCAGGAATGACAGGACCTCTGTCTCTAGTCTCTGGGAGAATACAACCCTAAGTTTGATTAATTGCCAGCTAACATATGCAGTTGACTTAATGGGCATTTACACTGACCAACCTTTCTAATTTTTCACTTCTCTGACTCTGCTCAAGCTCCAGCAGCCTCCCCCAGCCACCTCCCAAGTTGAGTTGAGTTTATGCTGGACACTCTTCCCTATTGCAATAGTATATTACTGATTAAAATCTGTCCTTACCACTTTAACATTCATCTCTTTAACAGTTCAAGAAGTAGGAAATAAAATGACATCTGAGAATAAAGCCATGAAATCAAAATGATCATGTTGGTGAACCTTAAAACAATAATATTCTAAAATAAGCTTTCTATGTGCATCATCCAAGTAGACCCACCTGCATTAGAATCGCCCACCTAGGGAATTTGTTTAAATGCCCACTCCTGGGCTCCACCTCACATTGGGGAGACCAAAATTCCTGAGTGCTAGAACCTTGAAATATGCACTGGGGAAAGAACTTCCCGGAGTAATTCTTTTTTATTTTATTTTATTTTATTTTTAGAGAGAGTCTCACTTGTTGCACAGGCTGGAGTGCAGTGGCGCAATCTTGGCTTACTGCAACCTCCACCTCCCAGGTCAAAGCAGTCCTCCCTCCTCAGCCTTCTGAGTAGCTGGAACTACAGCCTACACCACCAGACCCGGCTAATTTTTTTCATATTTTTTAGCAGAAACGGGGTTTTGCCATGTTGGCCAGGCTGGTCTTGAACTCCTGGCCTCAAGTGATCCACCTGGTGTGAACCACCATGCCCAGCCTCCCTGGAGTAATTCTAAGCTTCTCGCATTTGAGAATCACTGATATAAACCATTAAATATAAATGTGCTGCCGAAAATGCATTCCAAACAAGGGGTTAAGACATAGCTCATATTCTGTCTACTTTAGCATGTATTAAGCAAGATGGGAAACTGAGGGCTAACCTGATTAAGCCTGCCTAATTTAACCTGCCTTGCTTGCTTTTAATTGCTTACATCTAGTTAATCTTAAAATTCCCACTAGCAAGTCATAGTAGTCAAACAATACAAAACTAAACTTCCACTAGCCTCCTTATAGATAATGGCTCTGACAGTGGGTCACCGTAGTGATGAGTGCTTAATGTTGTTTTGCAGCTAGCAGGCAGTTCTTGTTGAGTTCAAGCAAGTTGAGACCATCAACCCTTCAACTGAGCCTGCATGGGTGCGTAAAGCGTGACCTTTTGATATCAAAGGGCCAAAACCTACACCCTTCTTTCATGCTAATTCAACCATTTTCTGAACATGCATCCTATGAAGAGCGATGTAGCTCAATTATGCTTACGCAGAAACCTTGATTACCTCCCTTTCCCACCTGCCAATCACCTTTACCCATACTTCACACCATCCTGCTTTCTATCCCCATAATTACCCCAAGCCCTGTTTTCAGGGAGGTGGATTTACGATTTGTTCTCCTTCTCCTTGCTCAGCAGCCTTGTGAGCAATCTCACAAAATAAAATCTTTTCTCTTTTGCAAAACCCACAGTCACAATGATTGGTTTGCTTTCCATGAGCCAAATGAACCTGGTTTGATATCAGATGTCACATGTAAAAATTGGGGGTGGAGTGGGGTGTGGAGGGAGCAGGTATAGAATTTCATCAATTTGCAGTCAGTAAAAAGAAAGGGAGTCTAAGCTGAGGACAAGTATTCCAATCTTTCTATGGGGGCGGGGATGTATTAGTCAGGGTTCTCTAGAGGGACAGAATAGTATAGATAGATAAAGGAGTTTATTAGGTATTAACTCACATTATCACAAGGTCCCACAATAGGCTGTCTGCAAGCTTGAGGAGCAAGGAAGCCAGTCCGAGTCTCAAAACTGAGGAACTTGGAGTCTGATATTCGAGAACAGGAAGCATCCAGCACAGGAGAAAGATGTAAGCTAGGAGGCTAGGCCAGTCTTTTCACATTTTTCTGCCTGCTTTATATTCACTGGCAGCCGGTTAGATGGTGCACACCAGATTAAGGGTGGGTCTGCCTTCCCCAGCCCACTGACTCAAATGTTAATCTCCTTTGGCAACACTCTCAGAGACACACCTAGGACCAATACTTTGCATCCTTCAATCCAATCAAGTTGACACTCAGTATCAACCACCACAGGGAGATAGTCACTTTTGGTGGATAAACACGTGGAGCTTATGTCTCCTCCCCTTGAATCCGAACTGGGACTGTGAGCAAAAGCTTCTGCTTTTTAGCCCAGGCTTTAAGAAGGCCTGGCAGCTTCAGTTTCCTCCATTTTGGATTCCTGAGCTACTGTGAAGGAAGGAAGGCCAGGCCACTGTATGTGAGAGGCAGGCCAGATGGAGAGGCCTTGGAGGAAGGGGTAGCACGGGGTACTCCCCACATCCCCCCAGCAGCAGCCCCAGCCTCCTTAAAGCCCTCACAGAGGGCAGTCCGGGAAGCTGCACTGAAAACATGTCATCCTCCTCCTAAAAATGTGTTTCCCTTTGGACGTTAGTACCATTGTTTATGCCTCGGTATTAACATGCTTGAACATATAGCAAATGTGCTTTGCCCAGATCACTTTTTTGGAGGAAACTTTTCAGCAGCACATTTATGATTTATTAGTTAAACTAGTGTTCCTCAAACTTTACTGTAGATAAGAATCATGGAATAAAAATAAATTCCCAAGCCCCCACTTCCCCAGTGGACTGAACAAATCTATCTCCCTTGGCCAAGGAGACCCCAGAAAAACTTTAAAAACTTTCCTGGCCAGGCGTGGTCGTTCACGCCTGTAACCCCAGCACTTTGGGAGGCCAAGGCAGGTGGATCACCTGAGGTCAGGAGTTTGAGACCAGCCTGGCCAACATGGTGAAACCCCTTCTCTACTAAATATACAAAAATTAGCTGGGCATGGTGGCAGGTGCCTGTAATTCCAGCTACTAGGGAGGCTGAGGCAGGGAGAATTGCTTGAACCCAGGAGGTGGAGGTTGCAGTGAGCTGAGAGCATGACACTACACTCCGGCCTGGGTGACAGAGTGAGACTCCATCTCAAAAAAAATAAATAAATAAATAATGTTTCCTGGTCAAGACAAGGTAGGAGGTTGGTCATGCCTCAGTACACCCTCTTCCTCACTAACCACTACTAGACTTAAGAGTTAAACAGAAACCAGCCCTGGAAAGCAAAGAACAGAAAACTTCTCCACTGACATCAACTTCAACCAGTTGCTTGGTGTCTCAGCCAGAACCCCCTCCCTTTCCAAGATTTTGACATGACAGCTGACCAAAGCACCCCTTCCATTGAAGGAATGACTGTCCACCATGGAATGGTTCTGGCCAGTTTACACAGACTGTGCACAAAGCACCTTCATGTCCTACATTTCCTTTTGACATATGGAGTCTAATATTACTGCATTTTAATGATACATCTCCACAGCAAAGTCAAACATGGGATGTATGTAACATATATGTTTGCTTATCACACTCATGTGTGACCCCCCTTTCATTAATATTCCTAACTCCTATAACCTTTTAAATGTGTATGTTCAGCCAACCCATTTAGCATAAAACTTCTGTCTACCCTTCCTCCCTCAAAGTTCCAGCTTTTTTTTTTTTTTTTCGAGATGAGGTCTCGCTCTGTCACCCAGACTGGAGTGCAGTGGCACCATCATGGTTCACTGCAGCCTCGACCTCCTGAGCTCAACTGATTCTCCTGAGTAGCTGGGACTACAGACACACACCATCACGCCAAGCTAATTTTTGTGGGTTGTTTTGGTAGAGACAAGGTCTCACCATGTTGCTGGTGCTGAACAAATTCGTGGGCTCATGCAATCTACATGCGTTGGCCTCCCAAAGTGCTGGGACTACAGGCATGAGCCACCGTACCCAGCCTAGAGGGCAGGCTTTGATCTCAGCCAGAGGCTCCACTTCCCGGCCTGGAGGTTGCAACCAATCATAAGAAATAAAGTTTTCCTTTCCAAATTTATAGATCCTAAGACTTTAAGTGGACATAATTAATTTAAGCCAGTTCCAAGGGCCTGATTGCCCTTGCACACTGACTGAAAGGGAAGTCCCTGTCTCTCTAGGGCTAAATTTTGGACTGGGAGACACAAACTGTGTGGACACCACTGTCACTGCAGTCTTCCAGTTCTAGTGTGCTAGTACCCACAGCTAAGAGAGAAAGTTTCTCTCTTTCTCCTGATCAAAATCATTCCCTTCACCCATCTTAATTCCTTCTTTCTTCTCTGAAGCTGGGCTTAATCTTGGGCATCCTTGTGCAGGTTCCCTCTTTACTGGCAATATCCCTTCAGCCTGTGACCACACTCAGGTTTCTCTAATGATTAAAAAAACTGGCCAGGTATGATGCCTCATGTCTGTAATCCCAGCACTTTTGAAGGCCAAGGCTGGTGGATCGTTGAGCCCAGGAGTTCAAGACCAGCCTAGGCAACATAGCAAAACCCCGTCTCTACAAAAAAAACACACAAAAACATTAGCTGGGTGTAGTGGCATGTACCTGTGATTCCAGATACATGGGACGCTGAGGTAGGAGGATCACTTGAACCCAGGAGGTAAAGACTGCAGGCATCTAAGATCGTGCCACTGTACTCCAGCCTGGGCAACAGAGCAAGACTGTCTTAAAAATAAAAAATAAAAAAATGAAGCCATCCCTTGACCCCCACATCCATCCTGTATTTCCATCTAGTTTATTTTCACCTCATCCAAACTTCTTACAACAGGAGTCTCTGCTCACTAGAAGTAGTCACTTCCCATTTAGCCCTTAACCTACTATAACCTGGGTTCTAATTGTGCCACTAACGTGTCCAGCATATAATGCTAATCAACCCATCAATTTCCAGAATATCTATTCTCTTGGTTTCTGTAATAACAGACTCTTTGAATTGTCCTTATAGTTCTGACTTTATTTGCATCCTCTAGCGCCTTCTCCCTGTTCTCTGCACCACACTGCCCCCTAGTGCTGGGGTTCTCTACACCTTGTTACCACAACAGTGCTGCTCAGACCAGTGGCTCTGGCATCACGAGGAGCTTGTTAGGGATGTGGTATCTCAGGCCCATCCCAGACCTGCTGAGTCCATATCTGCATTTTAACAGAATCCCCAGGTAATGTTCATGCACAGCAAAGGGTGGGAAGCAGCTCCACCACTCAGTCCTCACTCCCTGCTCTTCTCTCTTCTGGGTGAACTCATCAATTCCCCGCGTCACTACCTATTTGTTAAGGTTTCTCAAATCTCTACCTTGACCCAAAGTACCTCCTCCAGATTTCAATCTCACATAGCAGACTACTTGCTGGCCATCATATTCACACCGAACTCAACAGACCCATGCCTACCAACCAGCTGCCCCTCCTGTAATCTACTTTTCCCAACTGATGCTAATGTCATTCACCCAGTTACCTATACTGAAATGTGGGCATTGCACTAACGCCTTTCTTCCTCTCATTACTCTCCCTTCACTCTCCCCCTCTACCCCCATTAAATTCAACAAGTCATCAAATCCTGGCATGTTAATGATATTTCTCTTACCTGTCCTCTCCTGCCTGACACACTTTCTTTGTCCTCATTCAAGTTTCAATTACATCTTATATATACTACTGCAATAATAGCCTCATAATGGTGCCTACACAGATCTATTCTTCACACAATCGCCAGGAAGAGTTTTATAAAATTGAAATATGATCATCTTACTGTCTTGCTTAATATCTGTCCCACCCACCATAGTGGTTCTCAAATCGTAGTCCCTGGACCAGGAGTATTAGCATGGTACTCACGAGTTGCCTGGGAACCTGTGAGAAATGCAAATGATTTTTGCCCCAGACCTATTGAATCAGAAAGTCTGAGGAGGAGGTTTCTACATCCTGTTTTAACAAGCTCCAGGTGATTCTGATGCACACTGAAGGCTGAGGCCCACTGACCTCCCAGAGTAAAGCAATATTGATCAGCAAACAAAGTTCCCTCTGATACAGCTCAGGTCCAAACTCTTTAGCATTATTTCTGTCTACTTTTCAATTTTGAACTTGACATGTGAGGAATGGAGGAATATTTTTTATTTCTATGTATGGTAGCCAATCTTCAAAATGACGCCCCTGCCCCATTCCCCAGCCTCCTAGTGTCCATGCACTTATGCAGTGCCTTCCACATTGAACAGGGCTGGCCTGTGTAACCAGCATCATACTGTGGAAATGATGGTGTGAGACTTCAGAGGTTACAGCAACCTCTCTCTTGAATCAGTTGCTGGGGGTAGACACCTGCCATGAGCGACAACACTCAAGAACCCTATGGAGAGGTCCAGGTGGTGAAAAACTTCTGTCAGCCAGCACTAACTCGCCAGGCGCATGAGGGAGCCTACTCACAAGTGGATCCTTCAGCCCTGGTTGACATGTTGACTGCAGTCTCATGAGATATTCCAAGCCAGAACCATCCTAATAAGTCATTCCTGGATTTCTGACCCACAGAAATAATGTAAGCTAATCAATATTTTTGTTTTAAGCCACGAAGTTCTAGTGTGGTTTGTAATGCAGCATGAGATGATTAATACATCAGGGTACACCATCCTGTTTCTTGCCACTGTGTAAGTCTCCATGGTGTCCCCTCTACCTGAAAAGCTTCCCCTCCTTTTTTCCCCCATAAGCCCCTCTTCATCTAATTAAATTCAGTCCACCTTTTAAGATTCATCTGAGATATTATCTTCCCCAAAATCCCTTCTCTGACACTTCCAGACTGGCTTAGCTGTCTACTCTGAGTTCCCATGATACTCTGAATATATCTCTACCACTGCATTTCTGCCTTGTGTAAATTATGTGTTTACATTTATCTCAGTTGAAAAACTTAGATTATCTAAAAATTTAGATTATCTTGAAAGCAAAAAATTGTGTCTTATTCATATTTGTCTTACTTATATCCCCAGCACTATCATAGGCTTTGGCACCTAGGAGGCACTTCATCAGTTTTGTTAGGTGAATAGCAAATGAAGGAACTTTGTGAAGCTCTTAGAGATGCTTCATGGAAAGAATATAGTTCCTTGTTCACTCAGTATGTTTCCATTTCTTCCCAAGGCAGAAGTAGCTTCCAAATCAGGAGATTCAATATATCCACTTGTGGCAGATTGCATTTTCCAAAGATGGCCATATGCTCTGACCCAGTATCCAATATATGGTACCATTTGTCCCATAGCCAAGATTCCCAGGTCAGGAATCAAGGGGCAGAGATGTGAATGGTGCCACTCACTATTACCTCTAATGAGCCACTAGCAAAATGTTCACTTCCAGTTCCTGTGACTTTACACTCTTCTGACCTAGATAGAGGTCTTAGCTCCAAAGGCAGAATGTCTCCACCGGGAGACACAACAATGATTCCATTGAACTGGAAGTTAGATTGCCACCTGGTCACTTTGGCATTTGCATGCCTCTGAGTCAACAGGAAAAGAAAAGAATGACTGTGCTGGCTGGGGTGATTGATCCTGATCACCAAGGGAAAACTGAACTGCTTTTCCACAAGACAGGTAAAGAAGAGTGTGTCTGGAATACAGGAAATTCCTTAGGGCATTCCTGCTATTACCATGCCTCCTGATTAAAGTCAATGGAAAACTACAACAACCCATTCCAGGCAAGACTAATGATCCAGACCCTTCGGAATAAAAGTTTTCATGAAACTTTTCATGAACCTTCAGAAAAAAAGGTTTCATGAACAGCTGTGGTGCTTGCTTAGGGCAAATGGAATACAGAACAGATAGTGGGAAAAGGTACAGTAGTTATAAATACCGGATATGACCACATAACTAGTTATAGAAACAAGGACTGTAATTGCCATGAGTATTTCTTCCTTATTTTGTTATGAATATATTTGTGTGTTTATAGTGTATATATGTATGTGTATATATGTATATGTGTGTTTATATGTGTATATGTGTGTATATATGTTTGTATATATGTATTTATGTGTATATACATTTGTTTTGCTATATGTATGTATATACATATACGGCAAATATCTTTATTTATGTATTTGGTAGAGACAGGGTCTCACTATGTTACCCAACCTGGTTTTGAACTGGGCTCAAGGAATCCATCTGCCTCGGCCTCCCAAGGTGCTGGGATTACAGACATGAGCCACTGTGCCTGGCTGCAAATATCTTTGTTTTCTTCCCTCTTATCCCCTCATGTAACATAAGATACACTCATTTTATATTATAGTGTCTAAGTATTGTTAATTTTATATCTAAATATTGATATAAAAATAGAATGTCAAGGAGAATAAACATCATCCAAGAGTTTTTACATCCTCTCCTGGGGAAGGAGCTAGTGTATTTTCCAGTGTACACAGGACAGTTGTATCATCTTAGGTGGAATTATGACCTTGTTATTGTGTTTATTTGGAGATTAAGTATGGTTTAAGGAGATGCGTAGGGGCGCCAAGTTGACAAGGCATGCATGTGTGATGTTTAATATTATGTATCAATATATGTGGGCCACGGTGCCCAGATATTTGGTCAAACATATTCTGGGGCCAGGCACGGAGGCTCGTACCTGTAATCCCAGCACTTTAGGAGGCCAAGGCAGGCAAATCACTTGAGGTCAGGAGTTCGAGACCAACCTGGCCAACGTGGTAAAAGCCTGTCTCTACTAAAAATACAAAAAATAGCCAGACATGGTGGCAGGCATCTGTAATCCTAGCTACTCAGGAGGCTGAGGTGGGAGAATCGCTTGAACCCTGGAGGCGGAGGTTGCAGTGAGCTGAGATCACACCATTGCACTCCAGCCTGAGCAACAGAGAAAACGCCATCTCAAAAAAAAAAAAAAAAAAAAAAAACAGAAAAACCAAACATATTCTGGATGTTTCTGTGAGGATGTTTTTGGATGAGATTTACATTTAAATTGGTGGCTCACACCTGTACTGCCAGCACTTTGGGAGACCAAGGTGAGGTAGGAGGATGGCTTGAGCCCAGGCATTTGAGATCAGTCTGGGCAATATGGCAAGATCCCCATCTCTACAAAAAAATACAAACATTAGCTGGGTGTAGTCACATGTGCCTGTAGTCCCAGATACTTGGGAGACTGAGGTGAGATCACTTGAGTTCAGGAGGTCGAGGCTGCAGTGAGCCATGATCAGGCCACTGCACTCCAGCCTGGGTGACAGAATAAGATGCTGTCTCAATAAATAAATAAGTAACCAAATGAATGAATAGGTGGCCTTTGAGTAAAGTGGATTGCCCTCCATAATGTGGGTAGGCCTCGTTCGGTTAAAGGCCTTAATAGAACGAAAGGCTGACCTCCCCCAACAAGAGGGAATTCTCTAGTAGATGGTCTTCGGGCTTCAACAGCAACATCAACTCTTCCGGGGTCTTCAGCCTGCCAGCCCACCCTATAGATTTTGGACTTGCTAGCCTTTTATAATCATGTGAGGCAATTTCTTAAAAAAAAAAAAAAAATCTCTTTCTATATACACACACATCCTATTGCTTCTGTTTCTCTGGAGAACTCTAACACATTACCTCACCAATTTATACCTTGTCCCATGTTTTCTTAAAATGTAATGCTGAGTCTGAGCACTATGGCTCACACCTATAATCCCAGCACTTTCCAAGGCCAAGGCGGAAGAATTGCTTAACTCAGGAGTTCAAAACCAGCCTGGGCAACATAGTGAGACCTTGTCTCTAAAAAAAAAATAAAAAAATTAGCCAGGTACGGTGGTGCAAACCTGTAGTCCCAGCTACTTGGGAGGCTGAGGCAGGAGGACAGCTTGAGCCTGGGAGATCGCGACTGCCGTGCATCATGATTGCAGCACTGCACTCCAGCCTGGGAGACAGAGCAAGACCCTCTCTCAAAAAGAAAAAGAAAATGTAATGTTGACACTCCTCCTTCAAGTGGTGGCATCTATGATCCCCCCCCTTTGAATCTGAGCAACCTTGTAATTATCTTAATGGATAAAATGAGAAGGAAATGACACCACTTGACTTCTGAAGCTTGGTCATTGAAGGCCACACGGCCCTGGGGATGCTCACCTTTGGAATAAAGCCACGGCATTGTGGAAAAGCCCAGGCTGCAGCTGGCCAACAGTCCCAGCTGGGTCTCATCCCAGCTAGGATGAGCGTTAACTGAGTCATGTGAGTGATGACCTTGTCATGATTCCAGCCCCTGGACAAGGTGAGTATTGTGGAACAGAGATAAGCCATCCCTGCTGCGCCCAGGTTCTTCACCCTTAAAATCTATGAGTGAAGCAAACACATGTTTTAAGACAAAAACATATTGGGGTAATTTGTTATGCAGCCATAGTAACTGGACCACCACCATTCAGATCTACAGTGGAAGCAGCCTTCACAAATTCCCATTTTTATTATTGTATCATAGGAAACAGGCAGTATAAATTCTTATATTTAGAATTGCTTTTTCCAGGCATTTTGAAGGTTCATGACCATCTTTTTTACTACCTGCCCCTCTTTTTCATATGGCAAGTGGTTTTGTTTCAGTCTACTAAAAAAAAAAAAAGAAGAAAGAAAAAAATAATCACAGATCTTGTTAACAAGAAAACCTGAGATCAATTTTACAGACAGGAAGGAGGTGCAGCAAAGCAAGGAACCTGGGCGGGAGGCTGAGAAAGCGAGTCTGAACTCTGTGTGCAGGTGCAAAATGGCTCTGCTGCAGGTGATGGAATTTGGGGATCCTGGCAGATTCTGAGCTGCTGGATTTGGAACATATGTCTGATGTACATTCTGTTCTTAAACACCCATAAGTTCAGACTCCAAATGTGGCACCATCTCCCCTAGGGCTGACAGCGTCACTCACAGGGGCCGATGAACACTCAAGATGGCTGGCATGGGAGACAGGGCCATTGATGCCTGCCGGCCAGTCGGCACCCTGCCATGAATTGTGTCCCTGCCTGGCTTGCGTATGCAGAGAGTGAGGCAGTTAGTGAGATCTCTTTTTCTGTTTTACAGTCCCTCTGAAACTCATCCGGGTTGCCCTTTGTCTCCTTCTCCCCATATATCTGGAGTGATGGACTTTATGGCCACTTCTTCAGGGGATACAGAATTATAGATCTCTGGATTTATGTCTGTTTGCCAGGCCCCCTCTGGTCCCTGCACCATAAGGTGAATGCCGGGGCAGTGAGAATGATGTTGCATTCTAATAGATCTGGACCAGTTTCTGACAGCTTATTTTGACAGAAGCATAAAATTCAATGATTGTTGCTCAACTCAGAAGTTACAGGAAATACGGGGCGGGGAAAGGATGTTTAAATGTGAGCCTCCCTGTCTTCAAACTGCTCTGTGAGTCTGGTAAATTGTGAAAAACACAGAAAGCTAAGCCAACAAATTTAATGACAATGGTGAGTCTAGAAGCAACATAATTTACCCCAGAGAATGTGATATGAATAGTTTTTCCTGAGACTGAGGGATCACCACCTGCCACGTGAACAAATAAGGGGGTCTGTTAGGGAAGCAGGGATATGGTAGCCAGCCTCTGGGTTGCTTGCCCTGCAAAAGATCCTTGTCTACTGGAATTCACACCTTTGTGTGTATTAGTCCTCTTCCATGCTTAATAGGCCTGTGTGACCACTAAGATATCACAGAAGTGATAGTGTGACTTTGATGGCTATGCCATAAAAGATAATATTCATTCTGCTTTGTTCTCTAGGATGGGTTGCTTTGGTGGGGAAGGGTGAGGGGGCCCCAGCTGCAATATCATGAGAACACTGAAGTGGCCCAGGGAGAGATCTACATGGAGGAAAGCAGAGACCTCCCACTCACTGCCAGCACAGACAAGGGAGTGACCAACCTTTAAAAACTGATCTTTCAGCCCTAGCGAAGCCTTGGGATGACTGCAGTCCCAGCTTGCAGCTTGGCTACTACTGTAAGAGTGACGCCAAGTGGAACCTGCCTAGCCAAGCTGCTCCTGAATTCCTGTTCCACAGAAGCTGGGAGTAGTAATAAATGTTTATTGTTTTAAGTTACTAGATTTTGGGGCAACTTGTTTTGTAGCAGTAGATAACTAATGAGAGCATACAAATTAGGATTAGGTTTGGCTGCGTGAGAAAGACCGCCCCCATTTCCCCTTCCTGCAAAGAAAGTAGATGTTTATTTCTCTCTCATTTAAGAAATCTAGAGTCACAATTTTTGGCTGCTATGGTGCTCCAAAGGTGTCAGAGATGCAAGCTATTTCTCTCTTATTGTTCTCAATATATAGCTCTCATTTCATGGTCCAAAATGGCTGCTCAAACCCCAGCAATCACATCCTAATTCCATCCAACAGGAAGGAAGAAATGAGGAAGAACACAACACCTCCATTATGGGAATTTCCCAGAAGTCACATTTGACACCTCTGTTTATGTACCACTGGTCAGAACATGGGCATATGGGCAAATCTAGCTACCAGGAAGGCTGGCAAATAGAGTCTTTATTCTGAGCAGCCATATGTCCAGCTAAGTCAGAAATTTAAGGAAAAAGAGAAATAAACATTGGGGAAGCAGGATTTGCTGCAAGTTGCTAGCTTAGCTGAATCTGAATGATAATTAGGAGTTTTCCAAGAAGATGGGTGTTACTATAGGTAGTTATATTGTAAATGCACATACTATGTTACAGAAGATGGTATATTATAAATGGCTGCAAACTCTTTGCTATTTACTGCATTGAATTGTAGAGTCTGTTTCTCCTCCCCATGAAACTGGGCTGGTCATATGACTTGTGTTGGCTGACAGAATGTAATAGAAGTGGCACTGTATTACTTCCAAGGCTGGCTTAAGAGATATACAGCTTTTGCTTTCTACTTTTGAGACACATCTTTGTGGCACTATGTAGGAAGTCTGTCTTTCCTAATACTAATCCTGCTTTGAGAAGGTCCAAGCTGGCCACGTGGACAGAGCAAGATCATGTAGAGGAGTAATGGGTGACCACACATGGGAGTGAAGTCTTCTTTGACCTCCCAGCCCAGCCAAGGCACCAGCTGAATGTGACCTAGTGAGTGACCACAGGGAATGCCACATGGAGAAGAAGAACAAGCCAGCTAAGCCCTGCCCAAATTCCTGACCCCCCAAATTATAAGTGAATATATTGGCTGTTGTAGTATGCCTCTAAGTTTTGGTGTAGTTGTTCACAGCAACAGATAGCCAAAACTAAAAAGGGAAAGCTATTCTAGGGAGAGGGAACAGCATTTTAAAAACTATAGTGGTGAGAGGCAATGTGGTGTATGCAAGGAATTCTACACAGTTTGATGTGCTGGAAAGTAAAATTTGTGGAGGAAAGTGGCAGGTAATAAGTCTGGAAGTAAGCAGGAAGCTGGACATGGAGGACCATCCTATAGAGGGTGGATTCAGGAGCCTTATCAACTAAGAGCTGTGTCGAAGGGGAGAGGGTTTATTAATGGAAAGACTGACCATAGCAAGATTCAAGATCCAGTGCAAGTACTCCTGAGTCGTTTTTTTTCTCCTAACAGGTAGATCTGGGGCAACCTACACAGACAGCATTTATGGAGGGAGAGGGTTACTGTTACTTGTGTGAAATGATGGGCGAGTTTGAATCTTATATTGTGAGGAAGGACTTTGTGAGGGAGGGAGTTTATGTATGATGATATTATGTTTTCTACTCAACTTCTTTTAGATTAAAACAAATTCTCTCTCTAACTGCTTCCTCCTTCTTGGTGGCAAGATCCTCAGAAACTAAGCAGCTGGCTTTATCTTGTTCCAGAAGGAGTTGGGAATAGGAACTGAGGAGTAGGATGGATGTCAATGAAAGGACAAACTAAACAACCTATTTTGACTTATGTTCCCTAGGCTGGGTTCAGAGTCACATTCTCCCCTGTATATGTCACATTTCACCTTCATTTTCATTGTGAGGAAATGGCCATATATTCAGGGATAATTTTGGATGTTTCCCTCGCAACTCAGGCCAAATGTCTCCTCCTCCTTGTAGACAGAATAGATTGATTATTGCTGTATTATGAAACATTCAAAAAATTTTCCTGATAGATTACACGATGTCCATAACGACATGTGTTTTATTTCCTTTCTTTTCTGTACCTCTTAGCAATGTGTTGGGCTGCAGAAAAAAGAAATTTTAAAGTGGCTTAACTGGAACATTCTCAAGCTGCAAGAGAGGTCTAGAGATAGACCTGGGCTTACCATCATTGAAGAGCCAGCCTTTTATTTCTGCTTCAGCTCTTCTTAGTGTGCAGTTTTTATCTTCAGGACTCATTGCTGACTTTCCAGGCATCATATTAATGTTCCAAAAGGAAAAAGGGTGCATGCCAGTCAGATCTTTCCCTTTTGAAAAGCATCCCTGGAAGTCCCAACCTGGCACTGCCAGTTATATCTCTCCAGGCAGAGCTGAGTCTCTGAGCTGTCTCTCTACAAAGGAATCTGGAAAGGTGAATGTTTTCTTCTTCTTCCAAGTTGCTTTTTTTGTTTTTCTTTTTGAGAAGGGTCTGGCTGTGTCACCCAGGCTAGAGTGCAGTGGTGTGATCACAGCTAACTGCATCCTCGACCTCCTGGGCTCAAAAATGATCCTTCATCACGAGGTCAGGAGATTGAGACCATCCTGGCTAACACGGTGAAACCTCGTCTCTGCTAAAAATACAAAAAAATTAGCCAGGCATGGTGGTGGGCGCCTGTAGTCCCAGCTACTCAGGAGGCTGAGGCAGGAAAATGGCATGAACCTGGGAGGCAGAGCTTGCAATGAGC
>NW_012100543.1:5681243-5683621 GCF_000951045.1 Mandrillus leucophaeus | reverse complement strand
TTTTTTTTTTTTTTTTTTTGTATTTTTAGTAGAGACAGGGTTTCACCATGTTGGTCAGGCTGGTCTCGAACTCCTGACCTCTCGAACTCCTAATCCACCCACCTCAGCCTCCCAAAGTTCTGGGATTATAGGCATGAGACACTGCGCCCAGCCATATGTGTCTTCTAATTATAATTTCTTAAACAGCTTTATTAAGGTATAATTTAAATACCATAAAATTCACTAAGTATACAATTCAATGATTTACAGAGCTGTGCAACCAGCACCACAATCCAATTGTTGAAGACTTCCATTAACCCCCTTAAATGTCTCACGTCCATTTGTATAAATGGAGACAAATGAACAAAAGCCCAGACTGGGAGTTTTTAGGGTCGAGTCCAATCAGTTCTCGGTTTGGCTACAGTTTGGTGCCACCTGGTGGTGTCTGTCTGGCTTTCTGGGACGAGGCCAGGGTTCCCAGGAATCTCCCAGTTAGTAGGCAAGCATTTAATCAACCTATTCTTGGGGAGACTAGACCAGCAAAATACCGGACTGAAAGACACCCATCCTCTATCTTTTGGTTTAGTGAAGGACCTGGCTACTGTTTCTCTGCCTGGTGTTATTCTACCTGCTAAGGAGAGGAGTCAATCACATACCCCAATTCACATATCCCAGTTTGCATTACTGAGGGCATTGCAACACACACATACACGTATCTATAATTATTAAAGCAGTATATTAAGTGAGCACAAACAGAAAACATTATCCGTTATCTTGAAATCATCTCTATGGGTTATTTCTTCCCCTGACCTAGATGAAGTCTCTGGCATCTTCCAGAGCTTTTCTGGTCACTCTGAGACAATGAAAAGTTGTCTGGTTACTTTCATCTAATTATACCCTCATTTCTGTAAACTGTCATGTCCAGTATCATGATCAAAATTCACAACTTCAACCAACATTATGGCTTGCTCCTCTCCTGCTTGTCCTATTCCATGCCGGAAGCCTGCAGTGGGATGGGAGGGTGGGGTCAATCTCTTTTCTGCACTCCCATTAGCTGTTGTTTCTGACTCCTGGGAAGGATAAAGTCTAGGGGATGGGGTAGGGGGTGGGTACACACCTTTATCTGGCTGGGGCTATGGTGATCTGATTCTGGTGCTCTCTGGCTTAGACATGCTCAAGACTGACTGTTTCTCTCAGAGGGAACTTTTTGTGGTATCTTGGAGATTCCCCCTGCTTGCATCCTCCACATGCCACTCCCATAAGACAAGGAATATCTCTTCTCCAGTTTGGAAGGTAAGGATACCACTGTGTTCTTTGGGGGTCTGTGTGCTGAATCATTTAGCTCCTCCAGGCAGTCTCTTGGGCACATTCCCTTTGAAGAAAACTTCCAGTCCACTCTCCACAGATCTATTTATCCCTTGGGGAAAAAATGTCACACAATTCTCCCACAGTCGCTGGAAACACAGTTAGCTCCTGCAGCAGGCTTCTCTCTTCTCTCTGTCTCTTTTTCTGCACTGCCACCTCAGGTCCTCCTAGGGACAGCTTCTCAGAGCGGTCCTTATGCTTCCCAAACTCTCAGATCAAAAGTTCTCAGAGTAGTTTCCTGAAAACGCGTTCTTTTCACAGAAATCTTTTCTCTTAATTTGCATCTTTAATTTTTTCATACTTTATTTCTTCCTTGAGACAGGGTCTTGCTCTGCCACCCAGGCTGCAGTGCAGTGGCACCATCATGGCTCACTGCAGCCTCCACCTCCTAGGCTCAAGAGATCCTCCCACTTTAGCCTCCCAAGTAGCTGAGACTACAGGTGTGCACCATGCCCAGCTAATTTTTATTTTTATTTTTTTTGTAGAGATGGGGGTCTCATTATGTTGCCCAGGCTGCTCTTGAACTCCTGGGCTCAAGTGATCCCCTTGCCTCAGCGTCCCAAGGTGTTGGGATTATAGACATGAGCCATCATGCCCAGCCAATTTTTCATACTTTAAAGGTGGGCATTGGCTAAAGGCACAAAAATTAGATTTCAGATTTCCCTTTGGCAAGTCCTACATAATATGGGTCTTGTATCTCTCCTTGGAATGTGGGGGTACTTGGTATCCACTCAAAATTGCTACATTGCATAACTCTCAGGGTATTATTTAGATAAAATACAACAAGAATAGAGAATATAATGTGATAGTACCCCCTGGAAGTGTGAAGCTGCAGGGCTGAGTGTACTGTCCTGGACCTTTGGAGCCTCGGGTGAATCCTATTACATGAGTAAACTGAAGAGAGAAGCCTCATGACTTGTTCAAGGTTACACAGCAAGCAAGCGTCGAGCTAGAATCCCAACTCAGAATATGGTTCCCAATTCTGTACTTCTAACCCCATTCTATCTTTTTTTTTTTTTTTTTTTTTTTTGAGA
>NW_012100543.1:5678058-5679053 GCF_000951045.1 Mandrillus leucophaeus | reverse complement strand
AAAAAAAAAAAAAAATAGATCCACCCCCGGCCAGCTGCCCAAATAGGTGGGACGACCACAGGTGCGTGCCACCATGCTTGGTTAATTTTTTAAAACTTTTGTTAGATAAAGGGACTCTCTATGTTGCCCAGGATGGTCTCAAACTCTTGGGCTTAAGTGATACTCCCACCTTGTCCTCCAAAAGTGCTGGAACTAAAGGCCTAAGCCACTATGTCCAGCCTTTTTCAGATTTATATAATAAAGAAAGGCAATGGGAAAGGGGACTACTATGGTTTGTATGTTCCCTCCAAACTTCACATGTTGCCAATGTAATGTTAAAGGGGGGCCTTTAAGAGGTGATTGGTCCATGAAGGTTCTGCTCTCATGAATGGGATTAAAGCCCTTGTAAAAACAGCTTCATGGAGCATTTGGTCTCTTGCCCTTTTACCTTCTGCCATGTAAGGACATAGAGCTCCTCCCTGCTGGAGGACACGGTGTTCAAGGCACCATCTTAAAAGCAGAAACCAAACCCTCACCAGACTACGAACCTACCGCACCTTAATCTTGGACTTCCCAACCTCCAGAACTGGGGAAAATACTTTTTGTTCCTTATAAATTATCCAGTCTCAGGTATTTTGTTATAGCAGCACAAATGAGCTAACCTAGGAACTGTATGTGGCTTTTGGGTGGTCCATCTACAGAGGCCTTCACAGGGCCCATCCTCTCTACACTTTCCCAGGTATCTGAAGGCATTTTTTTAGGTCTGCCTTAGTAGTTGCAAAACCATTTGCTCTACAGTGGGATATAATTATAATATAGCTTACTTGAAAATACATAGCATAATATCTTGGGCCCAGGATAATATAGTAAAACTTCCCTATTACATGATTAGCGGGGCCCAAACAACCCAATTACAGAAAATATGGGGTTATTCTGAGGGTAAAAACATAAATATTGGGGGCAAGCCCAGGCTGGGAGGTGTGTGTGTGTGTGTGTGTGTGTGTGTGTGTGTGTGT
>NW_012100543.1:5670368-5672388 GCF_000951045.1 Mandrillus leucophaeus | reverse complement strand
TGCCTCAACCTTCCGAGTAGTTGCAACCCTTTTTTATTTTTTATTTATTATTATTATTTTTTTTATTTTCAGTAGAGAAGGGATTTCACCATATTAGCTAGGATGGTCTCGACCTCCTGACTTCGTGATCCGCCCGCCTGGGCCTCCCAAAGTGCTGGGATTACAGGTGTGAGCCACCGCGCCCGGCCGCTGCAACCCTATTCTATCTTGCCTGAGGGTTCCGCTTTTCTCTAAGACACTCTGGGGCAGGCTACAGATAGTACAGCACTCGCCCTCGCGTTGGGCAGATGTGGCTCAAATCCCACGCTGCCATTCGGTAGATGTGTGTCTTTAGATAAGTGACTTAACTTTCCTGAATCTTAGAGCCCTCATCTAAAGATTCTAATACCTTCCTGACAGAGTGTCTGGTTGGGAGGATTCCTCATTTACTTTCCCCATCTCTTTGCAAAGAGAAAGGAGTGAAAATTGCATGGAAGTCAAACTCGAAATTATAAAAGCGACGTCAAACATGGGTGAAGGGAGACCTAAATCATTACTTATTTCAGTAAAAAACAAAAAACAAAAAACAAATACCTACTGGTTGCCAGGCACCCACTAGTGCTCGGAGCAATGAATCCAGTCCATCTCTCCAGGTCATTCATACACCAAGGCCCTGCTCATCTTTGTAAAGTTGGGGGACTGAGTGGGGACGACACGGTGTGGTGTCAGCCTGAGCCCACTGGATGACCCTAATTACCAAACGTCTGCTTCCTTCTCTGTGGCAGTGACCCTGATACCGCATGGTGTGCTCCAAACACATGGTGCCCAGGACGAAGGCGGGGTCCCGAGGCCCTGGGTCCCAGCGGTCCGCTCAGCGGCAGGTGCATAAGGCGGGGCTGGTGCGGGCCTTTCCTTTCATCGGAACCGTTCTCCCGGGGCTGAGTCCCTGCCCGGACTCCGAACGCCAAAGGCCGGGGGCCGGAAGCGCGCGGAGCCACTGCCGCGCTGTGTCAGTCGGGAGGGAGGGAGCGAGCGGGCGAAGCCGCGGAGGACGGGGTGAAGATGGCGGCCTTCTCCGGTGCGTTTGTGGAAGCTCTGGGGGTAGTGGGGCGGCTTGTTGCATGCGTCGGCCCTGGGGCGGCCCGCGGGGAGCTAAAGGGATCAGGGAGACCGAAGGGCGCTGTCCGCTGCAGCCCCTGATGGACCCGCGTTGCGGGATCGGGGGCGGCCGTGGCTTGGGTTCGGAGAACAGTTCTTTTCAGGAGCGGGCCAGGACGTCCCTCCCCGTACCCTTTCCCTTCTACCAATCTCCACTTGGCTTTCCTGCCAGTGCACCTTCGGCTGCAAAATCCAGGCGGCGGCGTTGCTCTGGCGGTTCCCAGACGCCTGCACCTCCTGCCTCTTAACGTGGCAGTGACCCTTTGGGAACCCTTTTCTGCCCGCGGCTCATCTGGGCTTGGCCAGGCAGAGAAGCGAGTCGGCGTGGGGTGGAGTGATTGGGGAAAATGACGATCCTGCCTCTGTCCAGTTTTTTCAGGCCCTTCCAAAACGTCCCAGGCATAAACCTGATCTTTATTTGTTAAACGCTATTATATCAACATTAATGTTCAGTGTTGAAGCCAAAGGGAAAGCATTTTGGTTAACGTACGCACCAGCCCAACGTAAGTTTGGAAAATTTACATTTATTTGCCGCCTGATACTGTCCTTTATGCCAAACATGATTTGATGTGGCTTATCGAAACCTACAGTTGATGTTTTCCCCTCTTAATCATCCTCCTATTAGGGATCCAGTTTTAGGAAGCTGTAATCAGCCTTAAATGTGCTAAACGTGATGCATTTATGTAGCACTTATGTAACGTTTATTGCTATGTGAATGTATGACGTTAGGCCTGATGTCCTTTAATGTTCTTAACTTTTTAAGATGACTTCAGGTGTTGTAGTATTTTATATTTTTTAGTTTTCTTCTGTAAGAATATTAGGAATTCCAAATCTTCAGTCATGGAAGATTTTTTTTTCTTTTTCTTTTTCTTTTTTTTTTTTT
>NW_012100543.1:5613412-5669736 GCF_000951045.1 Mandrillus leucophaeus | reverse complement strand
TGTTGTTTCTTGTTGTAAAACAGTTTTGCAAACGGCTTCAGCTTGCAGTATTCCGTATGCAGTAAGAACACACCACTCCTTTGTTTCAAGCAGTTTGCATTTTAGGAGAGAGAACATAGACTGTAATACAGGTTAATTCTTAGGAAGGTCTGCCTGGATATTCAACTTTAGATCTTCATTAGTTTATCTGTGGATTTTTTTTTTTTTTTCCTGAGGAGATTAACAGTTAGGAGAGTTGCCAGGCACAGTGGCTCATGCCTGTAATCCCAGCACTTTGGGAGGCCAAAGTGGGCAGATCATGAGGTCAGGAGATTGAGACCATCCCGGCTAACATGGTAAAACCCCGTCTCTACTAAAAATACGAAAAAGAATTAGCCGAGCATGGTGACATGTGCCTGTAGCCCCAGTTACTCGGGAGGCTGAGGCAGGAGAATTGCTTGAATCTGGAAGACGGAGTTTGCAGTGAGCCGAGATCATGCCACTGCACTCCAGCCTGGGTGACAGAACGAGACTCTGTCTCAAAAAAAAAAAGAGTTAGGAGAGCCTTCTTTTTTGAAAATGATGATCCTTCTCATCTGATGCAACGAAAAAGCTACATAATTTTATAAATAATATTTTCAGTCTGTACGTTTGCTTTATGCCTTTTCACAATGGCAAGAAATACAGAATTTCAAAATTGGTATTTCTGGGGCTTGTGAATATTTGACTTTTTTTTATAGGAATACGTATTTTTATAATAAAAGCTATATTTTATAAATACAGACTTAAAAGTCACTTCTCATTTGGAAGGAAAGTTTAAGTAATCCAACTACTCCATATGTTAATTACCCTCTAGAGTTCATATGAGAAATGATAAAATGACAAAATCCAGTTAGAAACAACTCATCTCTATTCATTTAGGATAGGTCTTGAAGTAGAATTATTGAAATATGTATACAGTTAAGAACAGAGCAGTTCTTCAGCTGACATTTCCAGATGCCCATGTTTTTACCGCTGGCCCCTCCCTCTTCAGTTAATCAGTTAATCAGGCTGCCAATAAATGCGGGTGCTCTCCACTTGTCTATTCATTTTTCTCTGATTGCTGAAGGTATTCACATGGTCCTGGAGTAGCCAAGGTACATAATATCTAATGTAAAGAGATTATCTCTAAATGCGCACATTATCTCTAAATTATCTCTAAATGCAACAACCCTGTCTATGCTTCGCAGACTTTTCACGAGTCATAAGAGGTAAATAAGCACTATAGTGGCTACAGTTTATTAGGTGACAGCCATGCTCCAGTTGCATTACATTATTATCTCTGGTCTTCATATAGCCCTCCAAGGTAGGCAATATCAGCCCTGTTTTGTGTGGAGAAAACAGATTTATAGCCTTGCCTAAGGTCACTTGCTAATAAGTGAGAACTTAGATTTGAACTCAAGTCTTTCTCCAGAACTTGTGCTCTTTCAACAGTGCCGCGCTCAGTAGATTTGATGTAACTGAGCTATCCTTCAAAATCTTTACCCTGTTTTTGAATAGTAATTTTGAGAGCACTGCAATTTATGATTTCAATTCAGTATATGTGATTTTTAAAATCAATGTTTACTTTCAGAGATGGGTGTTATGCCTGAGATTGCACAAGCTGTGGAAGAGATGGATTGGCTGTAAGTACATAAAGCTTAAATGTACCTGGGAGAGGATGTTATAATTTAAACAGTTGTTAGTGATTTTATCCAATATTTTTGTGTCTAGTTGGATAAGTGAAATTCAGTTCTTTTGTGTGATTTTCTAAATTATGGAAAGTTTCCTTTTTTCAACCTTGACGTATTTCTAGTGGAATAGGATGGATCATATTTACCACGTAAAATTTTCTTTTAGGCCTAAAGTTTAACATGACTTAATTTGCTTAGGTGATTTTTTTTTCCAATAACTAAAATTCTTCAAATATGATTCTTTTAGCCTCCCAACTGATATCCAGGCTGAATCTATCCCATTGATACTAGGAGGAGGTGATGTACTTATGGTAAGTTCAAATTTGGTGAGGTGATTGGGAGCTGGGGACACACTCTAAGAATTGCATAGGCTTAAATATGATACTTTAACTTTATTCACAAACATTTATGATACATATACTGTATTCAGAGCATTAGGTAAAAGCTTCAAACAGATAAATATTTACCCTTGAGAAGCTTAAACCAACTAGGGCAATAAGACATGTGTAGGAATGAATCTCATATCAGAGAGAATGTGGCTCCTTCATAAGAGATGCAGAGTAGTGCGGAATTTGAGTGGGACTCCGGTTATCCTTTTGCTTTAGGGATCATAGGGACTGCTTAGAAGAAGTAGATTTCTTTTATTTATTTATTTTTTTAAAAAGGCCAAGCTCTATTGCCCAAGCTGGAGTGCAATGGTGTGTTTATAGTTCACTGCAGCCTCAAACTCCTGGGTTCAAGCAATCTTCCTATTTCGGCCTCCCAATTAGGTGGGACTACAGGTACACACCACCACATCCAGCTAATTTATTGTATTTTTTGTAGAGACAGGGTCTCACTATGTTGCCCAGTCTGTTCTCCAACTCCCAGCCTCAAGCAATCCTCCTGTCTTGACCTTCCAAAGTGCTGGAGTTATAAGCGTGGGCCAGATTTTTGACAAGGCAAGATAAAAGGGAAATGCTTTTTAGGTAGAAAGAATACCAACAAAACAGCGAATGGTAGAATGTACGATATGACTCTGGAATACTTCAGTTGGATGGTAGCATAAAATATGTGTCTGAGCAGGGATAAACTTGAAATAAAATGGTAGAGAGATAATGGGTCAGATTATTTGGGCTCTTTCTCAAGTGTCCTGTTAAAGAATTTGAGTATTAGTCTTCCCATGAAGACTAATTTGAGTAGCAGATTATAGTATAGTTCTGGGATTAGATGTTGTTTGGATACTTTTATAATAATCTAGATTAGAATGATGAGAGCTTCCATTTGAATGGTAGCAATGGGAAAGGAAAGGGAAGAGAAGATTCTTAAAGGTATGGGAAAGGTAACAAAATGGGCTATAGTCGGAGTTGACAGAGGAAGCCTGGATAATCTGGAGGCGCTGTGAAAATAAAGGTAGCCGGTCAAATGTTAAAGATTTCTACATATTATGGTGTTAATTTGATCTGTTTAATAGACAACTTAATCTGTAAAATCAACTTTTTTCCTCTTATTCAGGCTGCAGAAACAGGAAGTGGCAAAACTGGTGTAAGTAATAAATTATATTTACTTACTCTCTAAAAGTTGAATTTTAAAGTAGCTTTGAATAGTAGTTTTTACTTTGAAGTATTTAATAAAATAGCAACCTCCAAAAGGTAAGAAGTTAATTACTTGCCACTGAAAATGATATTTTTGTTGCCAGCTAATTATGAAGAGCTACAAAAAAGTATGAGCTTAAGAATATAGTTTTAAATGGGTGTTAGGGAGTTACAGTAACTTTAGTGTTTATACTCACTTCTGAATTTTAATATGATGACACCTAAAATATAAAGGTTACATACAAAAGTTGATCTCCTGTTGGCCTAGACTAGAGAAATAATTTGTCAGACTGGATGATATTTTTCCTCTTTAGTGTAGGTTCATTCTACTGTTCTCCATTGTTTTATCATTTTGTGCTGTTAGCTGCATCCTATTTCCTTCATTCGGTCCACTCTGTTGTCTGACTGGTATTTTTTTTTTTTTTTTTTTTGGGCAAATGAAATTGTAGTACCAATCTGGAATATGTATAATTATTTGATGTGCATAACTTTTGTCATTTATGTTGGTTATTAAACTGTTGTTAGTATCTGAATACTAATATAGAAACCTTTTGTTTCTTTGACAGGCTTTTAGTATTCCAGTTATCCAGATAGTTTATGAAACTCTGAAAGACCAACAGGAAGGCAAAAAAGGAAAAACAACAATTAAAACTGGTGCTTCAGGTAATTTTTATAAATTGATATTTCCTTTTATATAAATCATCGATTCTTATCACTGGCAGTTAGGAATGTGAGATTTGGGTATGCGGTTTTAAAATATTGTCAATATCTGAGGGGTGGTATTGGGGTCTGGAACCCTGGAAACCAGGGATGCTAAATGTCATTGAGAGCCGAAACACTGCAAGGTTGTCCCTCCTAAAATACTAGTAGTGTTCCCTTTGAGAAAACACTGGCATTTTGGAGATTACATTTCGATATTTTAGTGTTTTTAACTTTATAACTTTCTATGCTTAATACTAAAGGAAAATAGGTACATATTACAAAAATATTAAGGAAAGATTTTACAAATAATTTTTAGAGTAAAATCCCATGCTGGTGGGAAGTATTGCCTTAGAGGGAATAGAGGCGTTTTTTTTCCTCTAAGATAAGAAGGGAATCACCTAGGAAGGTAAAATATAAATTTTAAAGTTGTTTCTTATGTGCAATCCTATCTACATGGAAATTGGTCTTTTTATTAGGTTTCTGATACTGTCTCTACCATAAACAATCTTACTGCAGTTTCTTTATCTTTAAATGGTGTTGCTTCTGTTGAATGGTTTCTAAATTTCATTCTATCTTAATTAACCTTTTGTTATATTTTAATCATATTTATTCCATATTTTAAGTCACTCTTGTTTCATTATACAAAACAGGATTGTTACAAAATAGCAAGTTGAAGACCAGTGAACCTGGCATATTAACATATTCTTTTCAGTTGTTTGAGAGTAATGTTATACATAAGATGTATAAAGTAGAATCTATGAATTCCTGTAAATTAATTATGAGATAGATAATTGATGTAACTTTTTACACTATTGGCCTATTCTAAAATAGTTTCAGAACTTGTAACAACTGTGCCGTCATTTATGAGAAATGGTGGTAAAACAAAACACTCCTAAAGAAGAATAACCATAGTGATAATGGTTCTAAAAGTCACATCCTGTGAGGAATAAAGAAAGTAGAAAGTTAAACATGGAGAAGAAGTAAAAATGGAGATGGGATAATTGTTAAATTATTGAAGAGAACTAGAGAGAAAATAATTATTCTAGAAAGTAGGACCAGGATCAATTAGAAATAGTTTAGATGAAGATGTCTGTTTAACTTAAAGTACTTCCTAATAGCTACATTGAGCCACAATGCAAGGGAGAACCTCAAAGTTATTTCTCCAATGTTCAAAGTGTTTAAGCTGATGATGGATATCTTTTGACCAGAAATAATTTAGGAAGGATTTCTACCCCGAATGGAAAGTTGGGCTAGAAAGCACGTAGGGCTCTCTTTATTACAATTCTTAGTTTATATATATACATACATCTTAACAGACTATTAAGATGTGTCAGAAAAGGAATATGCCAATCCTATGAAAGGGAGGATGAAAAAAATGTGTTTCTTTTGAATGTGGTATTGAATTAAGATAAACGACTTGCTTTTCTTTTGATAGTTACAAGATAATTAGATTCTGAAATGTTGATCAGTTATTTCCTTTGTAATTGAAGTCAACTTGTTTAGTTACCTAAACTTCATTTTAGTAGTGACCTAGGAGTAAGGACAGAGATCAGTATCATCTGATACGGAGCACACTGAAGCAAGCAAGTGAGGAAATAAGGTTTTAGGTCCGAATAGACCAGTGATGATTATCTTCAACGTGTCTGATTTTTCAATTGCGTTTTTGCTTTTAATAAAAACAGGTTTTAGGCTGGGCGTGGTGGCTCAAGCCTGTAATTCCAGCACTTTGGGAGGCCGAGATGGGCGGATCACGAGGTCAGGAGATCGAGACCATCCTGGCTAACACGGTGAAACCCCATCTCTACTAAAAAATACAAAAAACTGGCCGGGCGAGGTGACAGGCGCCTGTGGTCCCAGCTACTCGGGAGGCCGAGGCAGGAGAATGGCGTAAACCCGGGAGGTAGAGCTTGCAGTGAGCAGAGATCCAGCCACTGCACTCCAGCCTGGGCGACAGAGCAAGACTCCGTCTCAAAATAAAAATAAAAATAAAAATAAAAACAGGTTTTACTTGTGTATTCTAAATATATAAAACCATATTGAATCTAGAGGAATTAAGGTATATAAAATACTTGCTTTTTTTAATAGAGGATTTTATTTATTTTATTATTATTATTATTATTTTTTGAGATAGAGTGTCACTCTGTCGCCCAGGCTGGAGTGCAGTGGCACAATCTCGGCTCACTGCAACCTCCGCCTCCTGGGTTCAAGCGATTCTCGTGCCTCAGACTCCTGAGTAGCTGGGATTACAGTCACATGCCACCATGCCTGGCTAATTTTTGTATTTTTTTAGTAGAGGCGAGGTTTCACCATGTTGGCCAGGCTGGTCTTGAACTCCTGACCTCATGTGAACCACCCACCTCAGCTTCCCAGAGTGCTGAGATTGCAGGCGTGAGTCACTGCACCCGGCCAAGCATTTTAAGTTTTATGTATCTGGGGGTAACTTTTCTTATTTTAATTTGTTTAGTGCTCAACAAATGGCAGATGAACCCATATGACAGAGGATCTGCTTTCGGTAAGTGGATAGGCTTTCCACCAGCTCATTTGTAATTCAGAAACTTAAAAAAATAATACATGAGAACACCAAGTAAATAAAATTAAGATTTAATTTACCAGATATTAGAATGTAGTCACTATCATTAAACAGTATAGAACTGACATAGGAATAGACAGTGGAATATAATGGAAATAAATCCCAGTATATTTGAGAAGTTATATGCAGGAAAAATAATTATATTTCATTTCAATGAGAAAAAAGGATGATTTATTAGGTAAAGGGTGCTGGCACAATTGGTAATCCATCTGGCGCAATATAAAATTGACTTCTATCATATCATAATTAGAAATTCCATATGTATTTAGGACTTAAATATATATGTATGAATTTGAATACGGAAAACTACATGTATAATTTAGCAGTGGCCTAACCCAAATAGAAAATGCAGAAATTATAAAAGAAAGTATTTATAGGGTGGAGTTGGACAGTCCTCCTTCTTGGGGTTAACAGACCTTACAGTGGCTTTTATCCAATCCACCAGGCTGGCTGTTTGCCTGCGAATAACCTCCATCATGCATAGAGCCTTCTGTGGTTGTTCCATAGTGAGCAATGAGACCTGCATCAACCCAAACATGCCCTTCTATTCTGCTGCATTTAAAACCAAAGACACTTTCCTAAAGGAGTTACTCTCAGAGTACATTTTCGTAAAGGCTCCTTAGGAAGCTTATGATACTGATCTACAAAATGAAACAGTTCCTTCACACTATCCCCTCCAATTTCAGAGTTTTTTGGTTTTGCTCTTCCCCACATTGACTGCCTTCTTGGAGACCACAGGTCTTAGTACTTTTTGTTGGCCCTGCATAATTTTTCCCTTGGGGTTCAGCTTTGAAGCTGGTGACCAAAGCTCAGATGGACTGAAATCGGAATGTGGTCTCACATCAAGGGCTGACCCAGCACTCTTTTACTTCATTTTAGCTATTACAGATAATAGCAACCAAAAGACTGTATACTTTTTTCTTTCTTACTTGCATTTTCTTTTTTTTTTTTTGAGAAGGATTCTCGCTCTGTCGCCCAGACTGGAGTGCAGTGGCGCGATCTCGGCTCGTTGCAAGCTCCACCTCACGGGTTCTTATTTGTGTTTTCTTATGCATCCAGTGAACCAGCTCCTTGGAGTTGGATCCAACTCTAAATTCCACTGATAACTGTTACCATTAGTAACTGAGTGTAGCACAGCTGTGGCTCCATACCGTAGGTGATCTTCTGGCCACCAAGAAACCAAAAGTTCCTCATCCCCTACCCTTTTATCCTTTTCTTTTCAAACCACATTTCTGTGAGCCAAGGCAGTTCTAGCAAACCCTGATTCTGACACCAGTTCTGAGAATATAGAGAAATAAATAAACTCCATTTTTCCCTATATACTCTCACAGCATGCTTCTGACAGCAGATGTGTGGGGTTTTTCCCCACAAGTCAAGCAAGCAGTCAGTGAGAACTGATGGAGTAAGTAACAGACACGTGTTTGTTTATTCATGGTTTCCTCTACTTTCCCATTATGGTTTCTTCCAGCTGAGAACTGTAATTCAATTCAATTCTGACACCATCTCCATGAAGAGAGCATCATATCCCACAGGTTGAGGGCTCAGTCACACAAGACTGTCCCCCACATCTGATGTCCGGGTTGTGGCTTATGCTTCTAACCAATTGGCTATAAATCAGCGTTCCTACAACTCCTTCCTCAGGTTCAATTAATTTGCTAGAGTGGCTCACAGAACTTGGGAAAATTTGTTTACTGGTTTATTTTTAAAGCTATTACAAAGGATACTGATGAAGAGATGCATAGGTTGAAGTACCGGAGGGGGCTTGGAGCTTCTCCCCTCCCTGGGCGTGCCACCCTTCATGAACCCTCATGTGTTCGGCTATCCTGGAAGCTCCTAGATAACTTTTTAAAAGTTCAGTTTTACATAATTCAGTACCTATGTGGGTAAGAATTCATACTTTGAATAATTTAATTTCTGAAAAGTATAGGAAGATGTGTGTTGAGGTGCTTAACAGTTTGTTCTACTTTCAAGTACAGAATATGAGTTGGAAAGATGAACCAGGACGGAAGTTATAGTTTTTTTCCAGTACAGACAAAAGCTGAATCTTTACTTAAAACCATTTAGCACCTACTATGTGGACATCACTCAGACTGATCATGATGTATAATATAGAATATACCTCATCTTTTAGAGCCCTTATAATATTAGCAAGTAACAAACATATGCTTATTTACTCATGCTTTCCCCTACTTTCCCATTATGGTTTCTTCCATGGATTGAGGAACAAGCTAGAGACAGTTCTGTTATCTTTTAGTTACATAGTCGCTCAAGCTCTAAGTATAAAATCAGGATAACAAATATTGGTGAGGGGTGGTGCATCATCCTTGAGTACGTTTCTTTAAAGGACTCTAGAGAATAGTTATCTAAGCACATTTGTATTCATGGTGCAACTACTATTAGTGCACGTCAGGTTAAGAGCTGTGTTGAATCCTTTCTAGACTTGCTGTAAAATCTTACCTTAGTTAACAGATGGCAGCATAGAAAATAGCCCCCAACATAGCCAAGGACACCCAGGGAATGAAATGGTTAATTACACTTGGTAAATACTATCACTTAAGAATCAGTAAGTCTCAGTCTCTGGAACATTGCAACAAGGAAGGAATTATCTTGTTAGGGAGACTGAATGATTTTTTTTTGGTTGGGGGGGCGGGTGGGAATGTATGATTTATAAAACCTTTACTGACGTGTTTTTCTGTATTTTCTTCTCAAATCCAGCAATTGGGTCAGATGGTCTTTGTTGTCAAAGCAGAGAAGTAAAGGAATGGCATGGGTGTAGAGCTACTAAAGGATTAATGAAAGGTATTTGAACAGCATCTGCACTTGTGTAAACTTTTGAGGCAATATATTAATACATGAGGGTTTGTTGTTGTTGTTTGTTTGTTTGTTTTTGAGACAGAGTCTCGCACTGTCACCCGGACTGGAGGGCAATAGCACCATCTTGGCTCACTGCAACCTTCATCTCCTGGGTTCAAGTGATTCTCCTACCGCACCTTCCCGAGTAGCTGGGATTACAGGCGCCCACCACCATGCCTGGCTAATTTTTGTACTTTTAGTAGAGATGGGGTTTTACCCTGTTGGCCAGGCTGGTTCTGAACTCCTAACCTCAGGTGATCTGCTTGCCTTGGCCTCCCACAGTGCTGGCCGCAGGCGTGAGCCATTGCGCCTGGCCCATGAGTTTTTAAAAATAGCTTTAAGTCAAGGATCTGGGAAGGTGTTTGATGGTACAAATATACCTATAATTCTTCATTTGGTACATAACAGTGTAATTCAGAAACATTGGGAAGGTGGCTTCATGGTAAATGAATTATGCGTGTGTGATTTATGTAAATCTCAATGTATCTTACCCTTGTAGGGAAACACTACTATGAAGTATCCTGTCATGACCAAGGGTTATGCAGGGTCGGGTGGTCTACCATGCAGGCCTCTTTGGACCTAGGTAAGTGTTTCTAAAATAACTGAATTGATTGAGTTACATTTGGGGGTTAATATTTTATTATTTGGGGAAGCAAAATAATAAATTTAACCATAAAAAGTTTTTATTTTAAAGATATGGAAATAATATTTGTCTGTACCCCACCCTGTCCCAAAAAAGATTTGAAGGAACTTACAAAAAGTACAGGTATTATAGCAGTATGAAATGAGGGTTAAGACTCTGAATGGAGTCAGGGTAAAGTTAGTGTGTGTGAATCTGTACCACACGGTCCCGTATAGATGCTTCACGTTATTGTAAACTTGCATCTGAATTTCTTACTGGCCAAAGCAGAAAGGGATGCAGTATCACTGGTGTCCCTAGTCTCACACAAGCTGTGTGACCTAAGCACTGTTTAGTTTTTTGTAGGATTCAGAAACTTAAGGAATAGTTTTCCTGTGGGTTCATGAAATGGACATACTTTGTGAATAAAACTGCTTCTTTTACAGGTCTTTTAATTTTATATTTTGTCTTGTCAGAAAAGTAAAATGTTTTTTAAATTTAGGTACTGACAAGTTTGGATTTGGCTTTGGTGGAACAGGAAAGAAATCCCATAATAAACAGTTTGATAATTATGGAGAGGTAAGCAATTATGTTATCAACTCCAACATGGCATAAGTAAGTTTTCTTGCAAACTTAATCACTCATGACAGAATGAGGGTGTAATCAGCAGATTTTCTGTATATTTTCCACAGAAAGTTTGGATTTGGACTTCAGTGAAGAAATATTGTCAAGCTAGATAAATATGTAGTAGTTATAATTTTTCTTTTATGCCATTTGTTATCCCCTCCAAAATACATTACATTGTCTTCTCTTTTCACCTCATTTTGATTTTGGTTTTGATACCTGTTATTCTCTTTTCTTATTTTTGATCATGATTAATCTAAATATAGTTCATCTGGTGAGCTGAAATCTACAGTAATGTGAATCAGCCTAAATATGTTGATTCTCACAAGCCTGTCAAATGCTTATACTATTGTATTGTCATATGCTCTAATAGGCATTTTTGATTTAAATAATTATTTTGAAACACACATACTTTTGATGCAGCTATATTTTAACTTTATTTAAGAATGTGCTTTCTATTAATAGCATTTGACTTTCCGGTATTCTAGGAATTCACTATGCATGATACCATTGGATGTTACCTAGATATAGATAAAGGACATGTCAAGTTCTCCAAAAATGGTAAGCTCTATAGGGATCTTAGTAGTGAAAAGATATATGGTATTCAATAATTGTAATTTTTAAAAATCCCCCCACCCTCTTTTTCAAATCCCTGTCCCTCCCTCCCTGCCTTCATTTGAACAAATATTTATTGAACATTGACTATGTTTGAGGTACCCTGGTAAGTACTGGAGGCACGGAAGAAAATGGAATAGACATTTGGGGCTTACACACTAGTGGTGAAAGACAGACATATAATACCATGTTAGGTGGTAATAAGTGCTGTGAAGGAGGGTATAAAGCAGGGGAAGGAAGTGGAGAGCCATAGCGGTTTGGGGGTTTGTGCTTTTGTGTCGGGCAGCCAGAAGGCTTGATAAGGTGACATTTAAGTAGAGATCCGAATGAACTGGGTGGTGGGCCGGGCAGATATCTGCAAAGAACATTTCAGACCGAGGGAATAGTAAATGTGGATGCCCTGAGATGGACGCGTGCTTGAGGTGTCTGAGTCACAGCGAGGAAGCCACTGGATCTGGAGTGCTCTGGGGATAAAGGACGGTGATAGAATGTTAGATCAGTGAGGTGGTGAGGCCAGGCCATGGAGAGCCATATGGGCCATGATCTAAACTTTGGTTTTTATTTTGAGTAAAATAGAAAGCCATGAGGGTTTTGAGCAGAGGAGTGGCATCATCTATCTTTAGTTTAACAGTACTATTCTGGCTGCTTTGTTGAAGACACGTTGGAGGGTGGGGTGAGATTGCCTAGGGAATGAGGGTAGATAAAGAGAAGAAGAGATCTGAGGCCTGGGTTCCTGTGGTTAGAGGTCAGCAAATTGAGGAGAATGCAGCAGAGGGGAATGTGGAGGAAGGCCAGGAGGAGAACCAAGAAAGCATGGGTCCTGCAGTCCCGGTGAAGGAAGTGTTTGAAGGATCAGGGAGCAATCACTGTGTCCAGTGCTGTGGGTGGACCTAGTCTAGCAAGATGAAGAATGTGCATTAACTGCTGCATTTGACAAGTGGAAAGCATTAGAGAGCTGTTTTGGTGGAGCGAAGGGGTGAGGGTGGGAGGCCTCCTAATAAGGAGCCAGTTCAATAGAGAATGAGGTGAAAGGAAGTGGATGAAGTGTAAATGGAAATTGGAGTTTCACTACAAAAGGGAGAAGAAAAATGGCAGGTAAATGGAGGGAGAGGTGGGTTCAAGGGAGATTTTCTTGTGTATTTTACTGTGAGAGTATGTTTATATGCTTTGGAATGTCTAATGGAAATGATCTTGTAGACAGAGAATAATGAAAAATGTAGAGGGGTAGAGGTGACAGTTTCAGGAGTAAAGTGAAAAAATGAAGAAGCTGGCCTTAGGCAGCACAGTTTATCCATGGTGACAGGAGAGAGGCATGAATGCAGGTAAGCTGGTAGATTTGACAGTGTCAGCATGAGGAAGGTCTTTTCTGATTGTTTCAATCTCTCTCTCTCTCTTTTTTTTTTTTTTTTGTTTGTTTTTTAAGGAAAAGATCTTGGTCTGGCATTTGAAATACCACCACATATGAAAAACCAAGCCCTCTTTCCTGCCTGTGTTTTGAAGGTAATTAGGAATCTAGTGAGAAAAAATTTGCTGTGGTTATAAGCTGCTTGCTCTTCATTATTTTGTATACGATGGTTTCAATTAGGGGAAGAATTTTAATTTTCTCTTTTATTCAATGCTAGAATGCTGAACTGAAATTTAATTTCGGTGAAGAGGAATTTAAGTTTCCACCAAAAGATGGCTTTGTTGCTCTTTCCAAGGCACTGGATGGTTACATTGTCAAATCGCAGCACTCAGGTATTATACCTGCAAGGGTAAGGATTTCTAGAATAGTGAAAATAATTGGTGAGAACTCCAGTAAGTAGGGCTTCTCATAGTGAGTTACATATACTTTTCTTGCTGGTTTGGTCACATATCTTTTTTTAACTCACCAGTAACATTCATTTTTAAAACCTAATTCATAAACTCTTAAGTATTCGGTTTCAGTGTAGGCATTTTGGGATCCCAATCATAATGGTAATGATATCTAATATTCATAGAATGTGTGCTTATTCAGTGCCAGGGCACCACGCTAAGTGCTTTACATGGTTTAGTCTTCACAATAACTGTATAAGGTAGTAGTTTTCCCATTTTACAGGCAAAGAACCTAAAGAATAGGGACTTTAAGTGACTTGCCCAAGGTCACAGAGCAAATAAGTAGTAGAACTGAATTCAAATCTAAGCAGTCTGACTTCAAAATTTATACTCTTATCCATTGTATATTTAATATATTTCAATTATTTAAAGTACATTTCATAACCTGTTTACTTTGTCACAAGTGAGTCATTTTTTTTTAGACATATCAATCAATTAGAATTATTTTAAGTAGATTTTTGTTGTTTTAAGAGAGGGAATCTCACTGTGTCACACAGGCTAGAGTGTAGAGTGCTGTGTCACCATCATAGCTTGCTGCAGCCTTGAATACCTGGGCTTAAGTGATTGTCCCACCTCGGGCTGCCCAAAGTGCTAGGATTACAGGTGTCAGTCACCCCAGTGGCCCAAATAGTTTTAATTTAAAGTAGGCTTCGCGTGTTTTAGAAATCCGAGCTTTATTTTGTTTGACTGTCTTCTCTACTTTTTGACAATTATTATTTAAAATGTTGATATTAGAGTATTTGTCCTAATGTTCCATAAGTAACAGTGTTATAAAGCGTGATTTGAATGTGTTCTTGTCTTTTTTATTCCCTAAGGTAATGCACAGGTGACACAAACAAAGTTTCTCCCCAATGCTCCGAAAGCTCTCATTGTTGAACCTTCCCGGGAGTTAGCCGAACAAACTTTGAATAACATCAAGCAGTTTAAGAAATATATTGATAATCCTAAATTAAGGTAAATCTTCCTTTTGTGCTGAAATGCTTATTGTCTTTTGGTTTGAAGTTTTTTGGAAGAAGAATAAGGTAGAGAAAAATGAAGTAGAATTTCAGTGTGTATATGTAATACACGTGTGTGAGTATGTAAATATACTTTAATAATTTCTGTATAAAACTCCTGTTTATTTGCTAAATGATAAATATGTGTTTTTTCCCCGTGTCTCTTATATGAAAAGTCATGGTTACTAAACAGCATTGGAGTAAAAATCTAATTTTTTTTTTTTTCTGAGATGGGGATCTCAGTCTGTCGCCCAGGCTGGAGTGTAGTGATATGATTGTGGCTCACTGCAACCTTGACCTCCTGGGTTCAAGCACTCCTCCCACCTGAGTAGTTGGGACTGCAGGCACATGCCACCTTTGTAGAGACAGGGTTTCACTATGTTGCTTAGGCTAGTCTCAAACTCCTGGGTGCAAGTGATCCTCCTGCTTCAGCCTCCGAGAGTGCTGGGATTACAGGCATGAGCCACTGCACCTGGCCCTAACAGTTTTTTGAAGAAAGGATTTCATTCAATGTTCAATTTATTTTTGCCCTAAATCTGTATAGAAAGTGTGCCACTCTATTTCTAGCGTGTTAGTAAACTTGGCGAGGTTTATTCTAGACTGCATCACGGTGGTGGCTTTCTTCCATTTGGGCATTCAGATTGGTCACTGTCTAGTTATAGGACTCTTTCTACCATTGGAAGGATTAAGTGACAAATTCAGGACCTTGCTCAGTAGCAATCCCTTTGACTTTGAAGAAGGCTATAGCATATAAGTAAAACACTCTGTTAGTGAATTTGACACGATTTTTGTTAATTTTGCCTTTAATTCCTTTTTAAACTTGAAACATTCACACACCATAAAACTCATTATTTGAAGTCTACAATTCAGCCAGCTGCAGTGACTCATTCATGCCTGTATTCCCAATACTTTGCGGGGGCTGAGGTAGGCGGATCACCTGAGGTCAGGAGTTCAAGACCAGCCCAGCCAACACGGTGAAACCCTGTCTCTACTAAAAATACAAAAAGTAGCTGGGCTTGGTGGCAGAGGCCTGTAATCCCAGCCGAGGCATGAGAATTGCTTGAACTTGGGAGGCAGAGGTTGCAGTGAGCCAAGATTACGTCATTGCACTCTAGCCTGGGCAACAGAGCAAGACTCCGCCTCAAAAAAAAAGGTGTACAATTCACTGGTTTTTAGTATATTCACAAGGTTGTGTAACTGTCATCACTGTCAAATTTCAGAAGCTTTGAATGTTTCGACATCACAAAAGCCTGTCATTTTTTTTTTTTTAAGTTTTTTTTTGAGATGAAGTCTCACTATGTTGCCCAGGCTGAAGTGAATGGCTGTTGATGGTGCGATCTTCCTACACTGTAGCCTTGAACTCCTAGACTCAAGGAATTCTGTCTCTCAGCCTCCTGAGTAGCTAAGACTACAGGCATGTGCCACTGTGCCAGGCAGGCCTGTCTTTTTAATATTGATCTTATTTACAGGTTGAACAAACTTAGGGATAAATTATACAAGGTAAAATAATTTCTAATTTAGTTTTGAGGATTGATGCATGTTCCTCATTCAGCAAATGTTCATCTACCTTCTATGTGTGACGTTTTAGGCTGGGCGGGCTTCAACAATGAGAATCAATCTTCCTTTCACAGAATGAAGTGTGAAAGTGTGGGGATAGTATGGAGGGGAGAGAAGCAAAACAAATACGATAAATGCCTTGAGCATACCATGTAACCAGGGCATCTGCTTAGTATAAGACACTCAGGGACCTCTTTATAAAAGGATTTGGGAAGAATGTAAAATGCTAGTGTGAATTGATTTTTGTGCTGTGATTATGTATAAAAATGAACATGATTATAGACAAAAGTTAGAGGGGAAGATGAATAATAAAATCAATTTATTGGTTAAGATGGTGAAGTCATGGGCTACTCGTTTGGTGTTCGGTACAAATGCACATTTTCCTTCTTAAAACCCAGCTGAAGTCGTGATCTTTGAATGAAGCTAAGCTGACTGTCCCAGCCCAGCCCTCTGCCCCTCCTCTGATACACTGACTGTACATGCCTTTTCCTGATCCTTACATACTGTCATGTGTTAGTTTTTCTTACTGTTTAATTTTCTTAATTTTTATTCCTTTTTAAAGCTATATTTGCTTTAAGTTTCTTGCTTTGAATATGCAAAACTTTTCTCTTTCTAACTCAGTTTTACATTCCTTAGAGCAGGAGTGGTTCTTTTATATTCCTCAACCCTATAGTGCTTTGCATACGAGCATAAATTATCATGTATATGTGTGTTTACTTCTGCCAAGTTTATAGGGATAAATATATTTGATTATAAATGTGGATAAAAGTAGAAGTATTAGTACAATAGTCCAAACCTAGGAACTTGAGGACCTTATTTAAAAATATAAAATGTATTGGTTCCCTTCCCTGGATATACTGAATCAGAGTTTCCAGAGAATAGGAATTAGAATCTTTTTTTAAGTTGTTTGTTTTTTTAAGAAAAGCAGCTCCTCCAGGTGATTTTTTTTTGGTTTTGGTTTTATTTTTAAGATGAGGGCTCACTGTGTCATCTAGGCTGGAGTATGGTGGTGCCTCATAGCTCACTGCAGCCTCAAACTCTTGGGCTCAAGCAGTCCTCCCACCTCAGCCTCCAGACTAGCTGGGACTGTAAGCAAGTGCCACAGTGCTTGGCTAATTTTAGTTTTTGTGGAGACATGGTCTTGCTATGTTGTGCAGGCTGGTCTCGAACTCCTGGCCTCAAGCAATCCTTGTGTCTCAGCCTCCCAAAGTGCTGGATTGTAGGTGTAAGCTACTGCATCTGGCCTTTACTCTCCTGATACTATCCTTTGGAAGTCTTAATTTTGATGAAATCCAATTTATCTATTTTTCTCTTTTGTCATGGTGTTTTGATGTTGTAGTTAAGGTAGACTAGGCCTAACCCAAGGTCATGAACATTTTATTTTGTGTTGTCTTCTGAGTTTTATGATTTTAGGTTCTACATTTAGGTCTGTGATACATTTAGAGTTAATTTCTGTGTGTGGCATGAGGAAGGGTTTTAACTTCAGTCTTTTCCATGTGCATTTCCATGTGTCCCAGTGCCAGTGGGCCAGTTGTTGAAATGAGAACCATTCAAACACAAAAGGGTACTGTGAAAAGTGAGTCTTCTTTCACTCCATTCCCCAATTTCTAGTTATCCTTTCTGGAGGCAACGTTTTAAATTGATTTTTGTATTACGTTTTAAATTGATTTTCCTTCAGGGCATTTTATATAAAGTATATATGTCTGAAAACGCAGATTGAAACCAGGTTTTAAAAGACCTTGAATTATCCTAATATAGAAGAATATGTAGATGAGGATTAATTTTTTCCACGTTACAAGCTCACACATTGTCTTTCGTGACTTTACCACACTTCAGCAATGGATACAGCTATGGAGATTTAACTGCTTTGTTTCCCACCTTCCCCAGACTTGTTTTATTGTAGGCTTTTTTCCTCAGTTCCTTTCTCAGCCTTAATTTCCACCTAAAATAAATGGATGCAGATCAAACAATGAAAAGCAGACTTTAATTTTTTTTTTCTTACATTATCATCTTAATATTTATTTCAGGGAGCTTCTGATAATTGGAGGTGTTGCGGCCCGGGATCAGCTCTCTGTTTTGGAAAATGGAGTAAGTTGTAGTTTTAATTTTTAAAACATAATGTCATGGGCTGTTGTTTTGGCAATACAGCTCTATTTTGTTTCAAGAAAATTTAAGTGAGGCTGAAATTAGTGCAAGATCAGAAGAGTATATTTGTTCAAAGACATCTTGCAAGTGTGCCTTTTCTTCTCCCGGCAGTATACAAAGCAGTAGTCTCTCCCAAACCTCTCAGGCAAAATTCCAGCATACGTGATTTTTTGTTGTTTACCCTCTGAACGTTTGAGAATTTCTTTCTGGCCTTCGTGGGTAAAGAGTCATTCTTTTTGGGGAGATAAGTGAAAAAGAAGAAACTGGAGTTAAGAACAAAAGAAGAGGTAAAATAGATTGCAGATAAGGATAGAAGTTCCTGCAGTGGCCCTTGGGAAGGATGAATAATGATAAGACAGTGGGTAGTAGTTCCAGTGAGGAGAGAGATGAGTTCAGTTATGTGTAAGGGGAAGGCGCAAAGGCTGTGCTCAGGCATGCCATTGTGAAGGACAAAGCTAAGAGGATGTAATCTCCAGTGATCTCCACTATTGGAGAAGAAGTTTAGGATTTTTTTTTGAGAAGAGTTTCACTCTTGTCACCCAGACTGGAGTGCCATGGCACGTTCTTGGCTCACTGCAATCTCTGCCTCTTGGGTTCAAGCAATTCTCCTGCCTCAGCCTCCTGTGTAGCTGGGATTACAGGCATCCACCACCACACTGACTAATTTTTTTGTATTTTTAGTAGAGACAGGGTTTCACCATGTTGGCCAGGCTGGTCTTGAACTCCTGACCTCAGGTGATCCGCCTGCCCTAGCCTCCCAAAGTGCTGGAATTACAGGAGTGAACCACCGTGCCCGACTGAAGTTTGGGAAATTTTTAACCGTTTATCAATTCTGTGAAGGTAGGACTTCATGAAATATTTTTCGTATGTGAAATAACTTACAGCTTATAAATTTCTCTTTTATTTCCTTTCCTAAATATTTAATCATTTAAGCTAAACCATCCAATATTGAGTCATGACAAGCAATTATGTCCTTTCTCCAATTTCATTGGTGCTCCTGTCAATCTAAATTTTGTGCCACATGGACTTTACATTTGACCTGGTATGCCATATTAAGAGCAAGGAATCATATTACCATACTTGTTAATACTATTCTGAGTAATATTGCTTTGATACGTTTTTATTTAGTGCTATGGTTTTAATGTCCCCACCAAAACTCATGTTGAAATTTAATTGCCAATGTAATAGTATTGGAAGGTGGGGGCCTTTAAGAGATGATTAGACCGTGCGGGCTTTGTCCTCATGACTGGGTTAATGCCTTTGCTGTAGGAGCGGGTTAGTTATAGCAGAAGTTTGGGCCTGTTTCTTTCTTGCTCCGTTCTGCCATGGGATGACCCTCACTAGTTGCTGCTGACACTATGCTCTTGAACTTGCCAAGCCTCCAGAAATGTGAGAAATATTCTTTTCTTTATAAGTTATCTACTTTGTGATATTCTTTTAAAGCAACAGAAGATAAGCTGAAACATTTAGTGTGTTTTATTTTGTTTTAGTGGTTGTAAGAGAGATTTAACAAGTTTATTCCCAATCTTGCTTCCTCAAACCCATTTTTCCCATAAGATAATATGTTTCTCAATTCCTATTTTCCTAAAGCTTATAGAGTTTTTAGGGAATTAAATCTGCTTTCATCAGGATGTCTTAAAATTTGGTACTAACTTGAAGCAATTGGAAAGGCAGTGTTATTCCAGAGCATTCTTCGCAGAATTCAATTCTACTCTACTTCTTAGCGGATCTACTATGATCTTTTTCTGTTCTTCTATCTTACATTCTCTGCTTCTATTATCTTCCACCACGCTCTGATTCAGCCTTAGCCCTGTGTTGGGTATTATGCTGGGGCAGAAGTCAGCTTGGCAGTGAGAGAGTGGAAGCATTTTAGTTTTCTAATCTTTTAGACTTGCAATATTATGCAAGATGTGCCATTGAGGCCTGATAAAGGTAGGTAGTGCTATCATAAAAATGATATAAATGAAGATGTCTCGCAGGCTTTTCTGATCTAACTGACTTAAAACAAAACCCTGAGAGGCCTTGTCTGTTTTCATGCCCACTTTACCTGCTGAAATTAGGAAGGAGGAAACTCACATGGTTAGAATACTGTACTAAACTGATGTCATAGAACCAGATGGTATTTTGTTCACTGCTGTGTACAGCACCTGTCTCAGTGCTTGGCACATAGTAGATTCTTAATACATTGGACAGATTTTATCTTCACATTTTCAGACAATATTTTCTAGGTTGAACTTGCTTATAATTATCAGTGCAGATGAAACAATAGCATCAGAAATGTCTGCTTTATTTTTCATGGGATAGTAAGTGTCTCCTATTGGATCAAGTTAAAAGTTCATTCAGCACAATGTTCTGTTTATTTGAGGAGTGAGATATTGAAGTAATGGAACTAGAGGAATAACTTTGCTAATAGAAACCAATATTTTTAGTACAGGGTGGAGAAAACAGGTAAAAAAGAATGGAAGTGTTGTTTTTTAATGCCTGTCAATTAAAGAGTAGAGGTTTTGAATTGCCTAATTTACTGAATGATCTTATGTAATACCTTATTTGTGCTCACATGAATACATCATATACACACTTTGTTTATTTTTATTTATTTATTTATTTCTGGAGATAGAGTCTTGTTCTGTCACCCAGGCTGGAGAGCAGTGGTGTGATCTCGGCTCACTGCAACGTCTGCCTCCTGGGTTCAAGCAATTCTCCTGCCTCAGCCTCCTGAGTAGCTGGGACTACAGGCACAGGCCGCCATGCCTGGCTAGTTTTTTTGTGTGTGTGTTTTAGTAGAGACGAGGTTTCACCATTTTGCCCAGCCTGGTCTCAAATTCCTGAGCTCAGGCAGTCTGCCTGCCTCAGCCTCCCAAAGTGCTAGGATTACAGGCATGAGCCACTGCGCTGGCCCGTATACACACTTGAAAAATACCTTCTCTTGCCACGCGCAGTGGCTCACGCCTATAATCCCAGCACTTTGGGAGGCCAAGGCGGGCGGATCACGAGGTCAGGGGATCGAGACCATCCTGGCTAACATGGTGAAACCCCGTCTCTACTAAAAATACAAAACAATTAGCCGGGCATGGTGGCAGGCGCCTGTAGTCCCAGCTACTTGGGAGGCTGAGGCAGGGGAATGGTGTGAACCCAGGAGGTGGAAATCACGCCACTGCACTCCAACCTGGGCATCAGAACGACACTCCATCTCAAAAAAAAAAAACAACACTTCATCTTTATTGACTGCTTTCTAGAAATGGGTCAGGCACTGTACTAAAACCATAACATGTTCTTACTCAGTACTTACAGTAATCCTCTGAGATGGTACTCTTCCCTATTTTTGAAGAGGGCTTATATCAAATATTAAGTTGCCTAAGATCGTATAACTCAGAACTTTACTCTGAAACCTATGTGTCTAATCACCATACCTATGGACTTGACTACAAGATATGTGTGGGAGAATGCAAAATGTTAATTGTTTGTGTACTGGCACCGAGGCTCACTGTTCTCTTCTATGTATGTTTGAAAATTTTTATTTAGTATTCTAAACTTCCATTTTCTCATTGAATAGGAATAATTATAGTAGTATTTACCTTAGTGGTAACATGAAATAAAACGTGTACTTGTAAAACATTTCACAGAGTGCCGGTTCATTATAAGCACTTGACAAATAGTAACTATTACTGTTTTCCTGGACAGTCTGATCACCATTACTATTAACTATAACCAAATTTATTGAGCACCTGGGACACTCTGCATCTGGTGCCTTACGCATCTTATCTCTTAATTATCACAACCATCTTGAAAAGGAGAAGGTATTGCCCCAATTCAAAAATGGAAAAATTGGTACTAGAGGAGATTAAGTAAATTAAGGTCACAGAGCAGAGTAATGGTGGAACTAGGACTTGAGTTCTAGGTTCCATTGAGTTCCAGTAAATTCATCTGATTTTTGCTTGGAAAATATAAATTTTATACATTAGAATGTATATCAGTTAAGGATGTCAAAATCAATTTTGGTCAAAATACCAAAATCTTCACATTAATTTCAAACCAATTATCAGTTTAACATATGCCATTATCTGTAACTCCTTTTTTTTTTAAATAAATTTAGAGTTGACATATGCATGTTTTTCTTTAAAAGTAGACAGTTATTGGTTGCTATTTTAAGGTAATTATACTGTTTCTTTAGTTTTCATTAAGTAGTTGTTTTGCTATTTTTCAGGTAGATATAGTTGTAGGTACTCCGGGAAGACTAGATGACTTGGTGTCAACTGGAAAGCTGAACTTATCTCAAGTTAGATTCCTGGTCCTGGATGAAGCTGTATGTTGAAAGATAAGCATGCTTTTTTAAAAGTTTACTTACATTTTTTGAGATAAAATATATAAAATGAAGAAGAAATATAATTAAGTCATGATCCTACTACCTAATCATTGTTATCAGTTTGGTATATTTTCATATACTCTTTTTATTTATATATTATTTCGTGTAGTTGAAATCAAGATATGAGGAATCTGGGAAAATTTTTAAAAATTTTATGTAATATCATAAGTATTTCCTGTAATTGTTTGTAAATACTTTATAAATGCTGTCTAGTGGTCTATCATATGGCTACTTCAGGTCTATTATATAGCTACTTCATGGTATATTTAATTACTCTTATTACTAGGTATGTAGGTAGGTATGATTTTTACTCCAAATAACCAGCTTTGTTTGTACATACATTTTCTACATACTATAAATTTGTTCCTTGTGTCAGAGATATAAAATGTAGACCATCTGGAAGGACGTAAATGTGTATGAGGCTCTTAGACATACTTCCAAATCATTTTCAAGTTGGGTTTAACTAGTTCCTCAGCACTGAGGGTTTTTAATTTTTTATATGAAAAGTCTGTTGAAGGATATATGTTAGAAGCTGTTGACTGTCATTTTCATTCTAGATTATTAGATTATGGTTTTGGATTATTTGTTGTCACCTCTTCATATTTTAGTCACAAGGAACTTAAAATTGAATTTATAATTTATCTTTAAATATCCAACAAAATAGTTTTGAAAATATAGGACTATGTATATATATGAATTAGTTTCCTTATATTTTGTTTGATTTAGCAAAAAATATTTTTGATACTGATTAAAACTTATTTTCTATACTGATTAAAAATTTAATTTATTCTTTGCTTCTCATACAGGATGGGCTTCTTACTCAAGGTTATTCTGATTTTATAAATAGGATGCACAATCAGATTCCTCAGGTTACCTCTGATGGAAAAAGACTTCAGGTATAAAATTATCAATGCATCTTAAAATACATGTAAACAATTGTTATGTATTAACGTTACGGGATCCTAGGGGGTGTTGATTTTCTGGCTGGAAACCTCTGTGGCCAGTGGTGCCTTAGGCCGAGTTTTACTCAGTTCCGCCCACTTGGCCTGGCAGGCTGTGCTTAGCTCTCACTACCAGCCTGGACCCCATGCCTCCCAAGGGTGAGCCAGGCGCAGAGTGGCGAGGGATGTATGAGCGAACGTGGGGTCTGGCCACTGCGCACAGCCAGGTACACTGGGTAGCTCCAGGCATTGGCATGGGCACCGGCTCTCTGTGGGACTGGTGGCCTGGCCCCCAGGCTTCAGGACTTCCCCAGTTTGAAGGTGGGGCTTCACCGGGGACTAGCCCCCTTCCACCCAGGAGCCTGTCTGCCTCCTGCCGCTGTTCATGGTGCCCAGGCTGTTCATGCCAAGGGGCATCTGTAGGCCAGCACTGGGCTGTCCTCAGCCTGCCTTGGCCATGCTCCCATGTTCGCTGTTACTCAAAGGCTGGAGGCAGCCAGGGTGGCAGTGGGTTGGTGTATCAGTGCTGCCTCAAGTGTGCACACCCAGCTGGGTTGTGACAGCGCCCAAGCTCGGCCTTAACTTTGTTCTGTCATCAGAGTGGGTGTTGACAGCAGAGAGAGGCCAGGCAGCGGGAGCAGACATCTCTGAACCTATTGGGGCAAGGGAGGGCCTTTTAGGGGCCCCCGAGTGCAGAGATGCCTGGGTCCGCAGCTACAACTTGGGCGGCTGCAGCCACGCCTGGGATGGTGGGGCTCCTGCATGCTCCTGGCTCCCACCACCACTCTGGGCCCAGCTCCATCTCAGGGCTCCTCTCTGTCTGCCCCTCTGTGCCCAACCTTGCTGCTCCCCCTGTGGCAGGCGACTCGGCCCAGCCCCATTGAGGTGACTCCCAGGGCAGCGGGCTCCAGGGCCCTCCCAGGGGTGGACTCTGGGGACTGTTCTCCTCCTCTCTGTGCCCTCCCCGCAGCAGTGGCAGGCAAGAGCGGCAACACAGGGCCCGGGTCCAGAGTGGTGGAGACTCTGGGCCTGGGAGTGAGTCCTGCCCAGCTTTGCGAAGGTTGGGGTGGCCCAGTCAGCTGCCTTGGGGATGTGGGGCACAGGGGACCCACCACCACCACTGCAGCTTCCACAGCCGCTCTTGCTGCCACTGCTCGTGGCGCCCCACTGCAGCCAACATGATGGCAGCAGCCACTCCTGACAACCTGCCACTGCCATCATTAATGCTTATGAGCAGGGTCAAAGCATTTTTGTTTGGTGCCCTCTCGTGAAGTTTATTACTATGTAAAATGTTTTCTTTTTGTTACTGGATGAAATAGTATACTCAAAGGTAACATTCTTAAAAGCTGCTTTTAGAAATAGAAGGAAATTTGAGGAAATTTGTTGGGTGTTGCAGAAAACTGTAAGTACAAATTCTTAGTTATTTTGTCCTATAGAACATTTAGGGTTTGTATTCCAGATCATTAGTACTGCTTCCTGTTCGAAGGAAAAATAACTTCAGCTATTGAAAAATTGTTATCTTCTCTTAGTTATATCCTTCTTTCTTAGGAAATGTTTAAGAAGGACAAGCTTTTGAGAGAAGGGGACTGATAGTAATATAGGATTTTTGGTTTACAAAAACATCTCATTTTACTCAGTTTTGTAGGAACTTGAGGAAGAGATGGCATGATTTCTATGTGACAGTGAGGGGACTGAACCTCAGAGAGATCAACCCGCCCAAAGTCATACCTCCAGTTGTCGCTGCATAGAGTAAAGTGTTGAACTTATCTTTGGAGTCCAGGCTAGCACACTTTGTGTTTCATATCAGTGTTTGTGTGATTTAATAATTATTATAAAAGTTCATCTCAATTTGGGGTTTCCTCTTCTTAGGTGATTGTTTGCTCTGCCACTTTGCATTCTTTCGATGTAAAGAAACTGTCAGAGAAGATAATGCATTTTCCTACCTGGGTTGACTTAAAAGGAGAAGACTCTGTTCCAGATACTGTACACCATGTCGTTGTCCCAGTAAATCCCAAAACTGACAGACTCTGGGAAAGGCTTGGAAAGAACCACATTAGAGTAAGTGATTTATAATATTAACATTTATGTAGAATAAAACAATTTATAAACTAGTTTAGCCTTGGGCTCTTAGTGATGCTTAAGGCAGTCAGTTATTGTATCAAAGAAAAGTCCAATACATTGTAGACCCTTAGACCTTTAAAAAGCACTGAATAAGTGATGGACTCCATCTTTTATTTTTCTCTCTTCATAATATTGCTTTTGTGATCAGCTTCCTTGATATAATTTTTATAAGTAAATAACATATATATACCTAATTTTAGATACAGTGATTTCCATTTTTAGTAGTATTTTAGTAGGAGCCCTCATAGGTGTCCTCTTGATGTACTTTTTTCTAAAAACCAATTTCATGTGGTCATCTTGTCACTTTCTTCACTGTGATTAGATTTGCCTTTATATAGTAAGGTTATGTTTATTATAAATATGCGATATTTTAGAAACCACATTTTCATTATTATTATTACCTTTAAAAGTGACCTTAGACCTATAGTTAATGAAGGATTTTTCCAAATCTGAAGAATGATTTTGCCTACAGATTGTGTTATAAAGACATATATCTGAAATGCAGTGTAAAGACAAATATAATTCTCCCTTTTAAAAAATGACATCTATTCTGAATCATTATTTAACGACTCCTCTATCCTGTTTTTATTCCCTGTTTTTGATAGACTGACGATGTACATGCAAAAGATAACACAAGACCTGGTGCTAATAGTCCAGGTGAGTTAAAAAGAGTCAAACGTGTTGAAAGATTTTGAAAATGAAATTTATACCTTACCTATTCTCATGAAGGATGTGAGGTGACCTGCAAAATTAGAACAGGAAATTTGGAAATAAAGACAATAAAAATGATAAAAAAGAAATGGGAAAAAAGCTGATACTAGTCAACTTAGAGGAATGTGAATCATTGAATTTATTTATTTTTTGTTTTTTAATTTTTTGAGACAGAGTCTCGCTCTTGTCACCCAGGCTGGAGTGTAATGGCACGACCTCAGCTCAAGGTAACCTCCTCCACCTGGGTTCAAGTAGTTCTCGTGCCTCAGTCTCCCAAGTAGCTGGGATCTCCTGCCACCACGCCTGGCTAATTTTTTTGTATTTTTAATAGAGCTGGGGTTTCACCATGTTGGCCAGGCTGGTCTTGAACTCCTGACCTCAGGTGATCCTCCCACCTCGATCTCCCAAAATGCTGGGATTACAGGTATGAGCCACTGTGCCTGGCCTTAATCATTGAATTTAGATGTTAGTCTCCTGGCATCTAAATCACAATTTTTTTTTTTGGTTTTTGTTTTTTTTTTTTTGTTGAGAGAGAGTCTCACTCTGTCACCCAGACTAGAGTGCAGTGGTGCGATCTCGGCTCGCCGCAACCTCTGCCTCCCAGGCTTAAGCAGTTCTCCTGCCTCAGCTTCCCGAGTAGCTGGGATTACAGGCATGTGCCACTACCACCCGGCTAATTGTATTTTTAGTAGAGACGGGGTTTCACCATGTTGGCCAGGCTGGTCTTGAACTCCTGACCTCAAATGATCTACCCGCCTTGGCCTCCCAAAGTGCTGCGATTACAGGCATGAGCCACTGCATCCAGCCACAAATATTTTTGATTATCTAAATCTCATTGATCATAGGAAACCAGCAAATTTTTCTAGAGAGATTATTTTATACTGACCCTGAATTCAAGAAGAAATAATCATGTAAGTTTCTCATATCAGGGATATTGCATAACAAAGAAAAATTTCTTTAGCTACAGCTTTGCAAAAGATACTGAAATGATTTTGAAATAGTTGTTTGTTGACTTTTTTGTGTGTGGTAGAATATACATAACATAAAACTTTTCATTTTAACTATTAGTGTACAGTTCATTGGCATTAAGTACATTTGTATTGTTGTACAATCATCACCACTATCCATCTCCAGAACTTTTTCATCTTCTTAAACTGCAAATCTGTACCATTAAATATTTGGCAATTTTTAAAAAGCCTAACATTAAATTCTGCCTCAATGAAGATTCTTCTGTGCAGAGCTGAGACACGCTGTTTCAGGTTAAATAGTGTTTTGAAAGTATAGGAAGGTACATCATGATACAAGGATGGTGCTTAGAAAACTTGGAAGAATGAATCTTAAACCCATTAGGCTGCATGTCTGACATCAGATGTTTCAGGTGGATCATTCATTGGTGAGGGTCAGACTCTATTTGCTTCATGGTTGAATTCACGGGCAGGTTTTCAACTATATCAAAAAGGTGAATTATCTGAAATCTTGATTAAAGATTTGAACTCACGTTTATGTGTAGCTCTAAATTAACTGGACACATACTTAGTTATCCTTATTGTTGGAGAAGAACAGAGACAGTATTTGAAAATCTGTCATCCCACTGTTTGAGAATGCGTTTTATAAAATTCCAGTTTTTATTCCTTCTTATATTTTTCTTGCAAAAGTTTTGCTTAGTTTAGACTACAATTAGAGATGATCAGAGAGACCTTAGAAATACTTTGGGTCACAGAATTAACGTCTTAACATTCAGTGGTTGAGGAATAACAATTGTAGCACAGCTTCACACTGAAAAATAGAGTTGGAGGATGGTGACGAAGAAATTACTAGATTTTTGTGTCGAGGTTTTTACTGCGTAGAGTGAAGTATGAACTTTCTGGTATTTAGATTGATTTAGAAAGTACATTATTTTTAAAAGGAGTTAAAATAATTGTATAAAGCATTTATTGAGCATTTAGGGAAGTTCATGCAAGGCAGAGTATGACTTGTTCTTCATGAGGGATGAGAACAGTGTTGCTGTATGTATTTCTGTTAATTTGTACATATGTATGAGTATGTTCCCTCATAAGAGGTATGGTTATAGATGTTTGTATACTACATAAAGTAGCACAAAAAATATTAACAGAAACAAAAATAAATGAATGAATGGATTAACTTACTGTTTTACTCTATCTTTACTTCTTGTCCTTGTCTATATATAATACTTTTATTAAAACAGGTATTCTTTTTTAGGAAAATTAAGCAGTCAGTCTATGACTATAATTATGTGTATTCATGACAAATTCAGATTGAAATTCTGTTGGTTTTTGTTGTTGTTATGGTATTCAAGAGATGTGGTCTGAAGCTATTAAAATCCTGAAGGGGGAGTATGCTGTCCGGGCAATCAAGGAACATAAGATGGATCAAGCAATTATCTTCTGTAGAACCAAAATTGACTGTGATAACTTGGAGCAGTACTTTATGCAACAAGGAGGAGGTAATTTTTTCTCACTTGAAATAAATTATGTTTATTTCCTCTTGTGATAGATTATTAATCTCATGTTGATGCAATCTAGAATACATGTACAGAATTTAAAGCAGTGATGGCATATTTTAAGTATCTATGCTTATTCAGTACTTTTCCCTATGATAAGCCCTAGAAAAAACAAGAGAGAATTTTCCACATAGGTACATTTTCATTACAGTGAACTTGAATCACAGCATTCTAAGGATTTTATATCATTTGGAAGAAGGATAAAGTTGTTTATTAGTCTTAAAATTTAAAATGTGATCACTGAAATAATAGAATGTATGTCTTTTAAACCAGTAGATGGGGAAACGCGAATGAGGAAAAAATCCTAATCTAAGCAAGAGCAAGAAAGGAAGGGGAATAAAATGAGAAAAATTATGGTTAGAAATTATAGAATAAGATCAATGTTGGAAAATCTGAATGTATGAGTAAACACTGTAAGTATCAGTGGACAAAGTCTTCTCTTACAAGGCATGGATTGTTGAACTGGATGAAATCTAGCAATATGCTGTTTACATGGAGCATACCCAAAATCTGAGGACACGGAAAGATGGAAAGGAAAAGGAATGAAAAAATATTGTGCATGTGTCAGCTAAAATATTAACCAAAAGAAAGCCAGTTTAGCTATATTATTAAGAGATGCAGTAGACTTTTAAGACAAATATTACTAGAAATAAAGAGTCACTATGTAATAAAATATTCAAGCTATAAAGAAACTATAAGGGTTCAGATTTTATGCTTCTTATAACTTCGAGTGTGTAAACTGTATTAGTGTGTTCTTACGCTGCTATGAAGAACTGCCTGAGACTGGGTAATTTGTAAAGGAAAGAGGTTTAATTGACTCAGTTCTGCAGAGCTGGGGAAGCAAACATGTCCTTCTTCACATGGCAGCAGGAAGGAAAAGTGCTGAGCAAAGTAGGAAAAGCCCCTTATAAAACCATCAGATCTCATGAGAACTCAGTCACTATCATGAGAACAGCATGAGGGTAACCACTCTCATAATTCCATTATCTCCCACCATTCCATTACCTCCCACATGTGCGGGTTATGGGAACTACAATTCAAGATGAGATTTGGGTGGAGACCCAGCCAAATTACATCCTAAACCAACATGGAAAAATTCTCAATCAGTTGTTTTGGAAATGCAAAATAAAATGACAGTATAATACCATTGTACATGCTAAACTAAAAATACAACACCAAATTTTGGCTATGGAGCAACTGCATACAGTTGGTGAGAATAGATTGTTGATGAGAATATAAAATGGTATGAGCACTTTAGCAAAGGGTCTTGCAGTCTTTTGTAAAACTAAAAATGTTGTCTTATGGCCTAGGAATTAAACTCCTAGATGTTTACCCAGGATAAATGAAAACACATATTGACAAAAAGGTGCTAGAATGGCCATAGCAGCTTTATTTATAATATACTAAAACTGAAAACACACTAAGTGTCCATCAGTAGGAGAATGGATAAACAAAGTGTGAAATACAATGGAATACTACTCAGCAGTGAAAAGGAACAGACTTTTCCTTGCTGAGTAGACACAGCAACCATGGATGAATCTCAGAAACGTTATGCCAAATTGAAGAATTCTTACACAAGAATATATACTGTATGAATCTATTTATATGACATTTTTTAAAAGTCAAAACTAATCTATGATAGAAAAAATATCAGAACAGTAGTAGTCCCCACAAGGGTGGCAGCAGGGATAGGCTGGGAAAGGATATGAGGGTATTCTTTGGTGTGATAATGATGTTCTGTATCCTAATGGGACTTCCTCAGCAAATCTACTTAAGATTTGTAGATTTTCTTGAATACAGCTTTTACCTCAAAAGAAAAAACTAAACAAATATTGAATTCTAGTTAATTATATGCATGCTGAACTGTGTACTGATGTCTGCAATTTACATTGAAATGTACAAAAATATAAAGATGAATTGATGGATGGACACAGGTATAGGTAGATATGTGGTTAAAGCAAGTATAGTAAAATGTTAATTGTTGAATCTAGGTGGTGGGTATACAACTGTTCATCGTTAAAATTATTTCAATGTCACTACATGTTTGAAAATATAAATGTTGGAAAAATGTAAAAAGTAAAAATTGGCAGATATACAAGGTAACATACAAATCCCATTGTACTGAGGAAAGATTAACACATCTTGTTATAACTGATGTACATCAAGGAGATAGAAAACTCAAGAAGGATATAGAATATTTGAACTAATAGTCATATAAAGAACACATTACACTGTTCATTATAGTGAGCACTTAAGTAACACTTTTTTTTTTTTTTTCCAAGTCCTGGCAAACAGACTTGCTTGGTTGTTATAGTGACTGTTTTGTAATACTTATTTTCTTCCTATCAATGTTTTGAATGGGGGAGTTGATTATGTAGTAAGGAGTACTGTTGATTAAGTTAAGTAGTAATATCCCTTAGTTACTTTGATCCTCCTTCCCTAAATATTCTGGATGTGGATGTTACTTCTGCCTAGAAAACAAGTTTACCACACCATCACTAACACTCAAACACAATATATACCAGATTATAGGGGTTTAAAAGAAGGGATTAAAGCATCCGTGTCCCCTTCACACATACTCTAAACAGAGAGTTGCAGTGTGTATTTGATACTTCCCTAAACCACTTGAATTCAGGATGCAATAAAATCTCAGGTGTATGCCTCTAGAAGTTCTGGTTAGCTGTTATTTCACTCTGCATAATTAATTGATTTTTGTGTTATTCATTTTGAATAGATATCTTTCAAAATGTATTGTTTCCTTGAATTTTCAAGTATACTTACTGAACTTAATTTACCTTGGAGAACAGTTAAGTGGCATAATTGTTATTTTGTTTCCTCCCAGTGGTTACTCTTTTTGTTACTGTGTCTATTTGAAGAGTTTTCTTTTGGGGGGTTGGCTACCACTGCACCTGCCTCTAAAATAGCACCTCTCCATCTTTACAGTTTGCTGCTTTGAATCTTCTGTGGCCATGAAACTAGATAACTATGTTGCTTAAAACACCTTGAGAAGAGAGCAGGCTTATGGGCATGGCCTTTTAGGAAGCACATTAACTTGATGAAGCTTAATTTTGGTTCCTCCAAGAATGATCTCTTTTCCCTACTTTTTGAGTCTTAGTTTTATGGAGGATAGTGAGGTTCCTGGTATACACATCGGCATTTTAGTTGGCACACTGCTTGATCCACTCCTCCTACAGATTGCGAAGGGTAACTTAAGATGCCCTTAAAAGCAGGACGACTTTAACGCTCCATAGAGTTCCTTCTAATGGTACTTCATTTGTGACAGAAATTGTGTTAACCATGGTTTATAGCAAGTTGGGGCATAGATTTTTATGGAATTGTGTGACACTATTGTAGTCTCAATTTTATTGATTTTTTTACTTAGTCTTAGGCAGATTTTCCAAGGTTAAATGCTTAATATGCTTTTCACTAGGACCTGATAAAAAAGGACACCAGTTCTCATGTGTTTGTCTTCATGGTGACAGAAAACCTCATGAGAGGAAGCAAAACTTGGAAAGATTTAAGGTACTGATATATATAGTTGATTGTTTCCTTAATACTTAAGAGGGGCATTATATCTAGTTTTAAGTAGTTCCGGTTAATATTATTAAAGCAGTTATTGTCCTAGAAATTTCAAAATGTTTCTACCCTGACTAATGCGTCATCATCATGACAGGGATTAGTGATTGTTGACACTCAAATGGTAAATTACACATTCTCTATCAGCACAACACTACTATAACAAGAATTTTCAATTTTAGAAATTTTAGTTAAATTATTTCAGGTAGCTATTTTTAGGAGAAGTATCATTGGATAGCTAAGCCATGTCTATAAGCCTTAAAAATAGTCTCCAGCAATAGCCATAAGGAACTCAATTTGTAAATTAATTAAGACAGGTATCAGAATATGGTTATGTAGAATTAAAGTTATTTTGATACTGTTTGGGGCAGACCTTTCTGGTTATGTGCTTGCAGCACGTGAACGGGTCACACAGCTCTTGGTGTAGGTGGGTGGGGCTTGAGCCATTTAGAACTAAAGGTCAGTAACCTCTCTACATCCAAGCAGTCTCATTAATTTAATAGACCCCAGTGTATAGTACAAGTATCATTTTCTAAGAAAAAAGATTGGAAGTATTGGGTTGAAGAACTTTGACTTATGTTTCCATGCTGGGTGTAATCGATGCCGATGTCAAACATCGCATGGCCTCGTTTGAATGTGTGCTACCCTTCTCAACCTTAGGCATTTTTCCGGACCATAAGTCAGTATACCCTTTTTCCACCCCCTAGATCTCTAATTTTGCTGTGCCTTGAGGCACAAATGACATCGAAAGGCTAATTTGTATTTCTTGGTGAGCACCAGGGGCCTACCCTCATTTTCCTCCCCTTGAGAATTTTGTCTGTTACAAAAAGTGTAGCCTCCAGGTAAAATATCTAATATTCTGGGTTTATTTGAATGCAAGAGTAAGATAATGCTTATGTCTGTACATTGTGTTCTGTTTTATCTTTCTCTTCAATTTCTGAAGATATTTCTAAAGATTAAGCCAAGTTTTAGCAATGGTTTAATATCTTTGAGTAGAAAAAGAAAAGCAAAATGAACCCAATCTCTGATTTAATCACCTTAAATGTCATGTTTCAGCAGATCATGACATACAACTTCAAGACTTGGTCCAGTAAATTAGGAGTATGTGGACCTCTAATCCGATAGTAACACTTGAGTTTTTAGAGGTCTCATTTAGTGGAAGGATAGCATTTATTTTTATTGTTTAGTATATGTGCTAACAAACTCCTTTCTCTCTTCTCTGTTCTCTTTAGAAAGGAGATGTAAGATTCTTGATTTGCACAGATGTAGCTGCTAGAGGAATTGATATCCATGGTGTTCCTTATGGTAAAAAGCAACTTTTTATGCTTGCAGTGTGATTGTTATGGAATCTAAAGTAAAGCCTTCTAATATGTTTGAAAAATTTAGAAACTAATGACAATTGTTAAGAATTGTTTTTATTTACAGTTATAAATGTCACTCTGCCCGATGAAAAGCAAAACTACGTACATCGAATTGGCAGAGTAGGAAGAGCTGAAAGGTACTTCTGTAATTTTTTCTCCCCCATTTTTAAGCTTGTACGCTTTAGGAATAAAGTCTAATAGAATGCTTTTATCATCTTTCAGGATGGGTCTGGCAATTTCCCTGGTGGCAACAGAAAAAGAAAAGGTAATCTTTGTAGGGCTCTATTATATTCATTGTGTGCGTTATGATTTCAGATGTTGGAAATAAAAACAGTTTGATTTTCCTATTTAAATTTAATTCAGCTGCATGTGGAATACAAATGAACTTTTTAATGGCATTTTTTTCTGTATTCAAGAATGGACAAATAATAGGGTGAAATTTAGAAAGGAAAAATGCAAAATATAATTTTTCCTACTAGCTTTATTGTAGTCATTTCCACCAAAAACTATTTAAACATCGTCTGACATGGTGCCATGGAAGACTTTTCACGGTGAGGGCAGATTTATTTTGATATAATTGCTAATTTATAGAAAAGTTGTAGTCATAAGGAGCTCCCATATACTCACTGCAAAAATTTACTAGTTGTACATTTTGCGTTATTTGCTTTATTATTCTCTTATATAAAACATTTGAACTTATTTTTCTTTTGAACTTTATTTTTTATGTTAATCTTGACATAGTATGCCTTAATATTTACTTTTTCATCCTACTTTGAGAATTCCTTTTGATATCTGACACCCATTTTAGGAAAACTTTTGGATTATTCCCAAAAAGAACTTTTTCAGAAGACCTATTTATTTAATGAGCTACTGAATAGTAGTAGTCATACTACAATAGTAGTAGTCAAGTAGTAGTCACTTCACCTATAATCTATTTTTCTAGTGCCTTGAGGACAGAAAATACTTAAAAACAAATTTAGAATAAGATATTTAGTATGTCTCTATCTCCATGCCTGTTAATATTTTTTCCTTTTTAAATTTAGGTTTGGTACCATGTATGTAGCAGCCGTGGAAAAGGGTGTTATAACACAAGACTCAAGGAAGATGGAGGCTGTACCATATGGTACAATGAGATGCAAGTAAGACTTGGAGTCAGGCTCACAAATAATGTATTAAAATGGTAAAATAGACAGCATTTATCTTCAAAAATTATATCTGGAAATTTTGTCTCCCTTACTTAGTTACTATCTGAGATAGAAGAACACCTGAACTGTACCATTTCTCAGGTTGAGCCGGATATAAAGGTACCAGTGGATGAATTTGATGGGAAAGTTACCTACGGTCAAAAAAGGGCTGCTGGTGGTAAGCTTTGAATTATTTTAAATACTATTTTAAATGTAAATGTACCTGTTTTGAACTTCAGTTTGGGAAGGCAGTAGTTTCATTTCATTAGGTTAAGAATATATTTTTAACATGTTAATCGTTCCCTTGTTACCCTCATAGTACTTTGTCCATACCTGCCTGGTAGCATTTTTTAATTGTGTCATCTTTATGTGAATGAAAGACTTCAGCTTAGCTCTTTCTCTTGAAGTGTTAATATCATAAGAGTAGTTGAACATTTTGTGGAATTATTAGGAAACAAGAGCATAATAGGTGATTTTGAACAAGGAATTAGAAGCCTTTGACTTAATTCAGGTGATAATTCAGCATATTATTTCCTCTGCCTGGGATGCCCTTTTGTTAGCTTGTTCCTGAAAAATTTTAAGACTCAGGCCTAACTCGTTGTTTCCAAGCCAAGGGTGGGTAGGGGTATTGGGACAGCTGTTAGTGAGGCCTAATTATTTATTTATATTGAAATAATTGATTTAACATTTTTTAAAGTCAAAGTTCTGGAGATAACTTGCCCAGTAGTACATTTTATTGCTACAAGCAATGTTTAAAGTGATATAATTGAGCCAAAGTATTGCTGACAAGTTATTTCAAGCATGTCATTTACATTACTTTGTTATTTGTGTGTGATGCAGGTGGAAGCTATAAAGGCCATGTGGATATTTTGGCACCTACCGTTCAAGAGTTGGCTGCCCTTGAAAAGGAGGCGCAGACATCTTTCCTGCATCTTGGCTACCTTCCTAACCAGCTGTTCAGAACCTTCTGATTTTTACATTTACTGAATAAGATTTGAGTAATGAAAGTCTGTAGTCTTAAAACTCTAAAACAGTTGTACTGCTTCCAAGCAGCAGTATTTATAGTAACGTAAGCTATTAATGCTAACTCTTGCATGTCAGGAAACATTAGTCTTAGGAATTCTTCAAAAAATGGCATCCCAATGAAAATAAATTTGATGACTATATTTTCATGAAGGTTTGTGTCTTATTTTAAAGTTATATTGATACTTTTTTTCTATTTCTTTTTTAAGAACAGTATGGGCTTATGAAGTAGAATTTATGGGTATGTGAATCTGGCAGAGGACTTACATGGAACCACTAGGGAATATTCTAAAAGTAGGTTTTCAGATGGTTAAGGTTGTCTATGTGTATATTGAAGCTAGAGGAGAGTTGGAACATGAAGGAAAATTGGATGATCCCAACGTAGAAGAACTGCTTGTTAGTTTGGAAGCTTGGAAGTTTTGAGGGAGTCAGTAAAGGTTCTGTGTCTAAGGATTGATGACTGATGTGATGGTGACAGTGAAGATGTATCTTCTTTTTATGAACCTTTCTTTCCAGATGATGCATATCCATTGAAGTAGAACTAATCTGCTGTCCCTCCAGGTCTTAAAATCAAACTCAAACTCAGGTTTTTTGTTTGTTTGTTTGTTTTTATTATTTTAATTTTTTTTTTTTTTTTTTTTTAATTTTTTTTTTTTTTTTTTTTTGAGACGGGGTCTTGCTTTGTCACCTAGGCTGGAGTCCAGTGGTGTGAACACAGCTCACTGCAACCTCAACCTCCCAGGCTCAAGCAATCCTCTTGCCTCAGCCCCCCAGGTAGCTGGGACTACAGGCGCACACCACCATGCCTGGCTAATTTTTTCGTATTTCTTTTGTAGAGACAGGGTTTCACCATGTTGCCCAGGGTACTCTCGAACTCCTGAGCTCAAGTGATCTACTCACCTTGGCCTCTGAAAGTGTGGGGACTATAGACATCAGCCACCATGCCTGGCCCTGGAATATATTTTCTTAAACACTGGCTCTTGCCTAAAATATCAGAAGGAAAGGGAAAAATGTAAATACATATAATTGAATTGTTCCTTTGTGCCTTTTGACTCTTAGTCTATAAGGTAGTTTTTTGGGGGAAATTATTCTTGTCCGAGAGTTTCCTTAAGAGCATAGGGTGTTATAATTTCTTATACAATGGTTTTCAAACCTTTTAGCATTGAAAAACCTTGAGTGAAACTATATATAAACATAAAAGCTGTAGTGAGAAAATCATTATGTCATGTATTTGAGTTTATAGTTTGTGTGAAATGATTATGAGGATACCATGCTTTCACTTATCTCTAGACCACTTGCTTTGGAGATGTCCTAGAACTTGTATAACCAATCTCAGAGCTATGTGATGACCGCTCTGTGCAGTCTTCACACATTAATCACTGGTTTAGAAATTAACTTTTAATTGATGTGATAGCAAAGACAAGACTGAATTTCAGACATTTAAATGTTAGAATGGAGGGGATCTTTCTAATTACCTTGTTCATGCCCTTGTTTTATGAGAGAGAAAGCTGAGTTTAGAGGAATGCGCATTTGCATGGCCTGGTAGGTAGAACTGGAAATAGAACTTGCGTTTCTTCAGTTTCAGCTTTTACTCTTTGGGCTGGCTACCTTTGGAGGATGACTCTCAGGTCCAAATTGCGAGGCCAGAGAGGAATGCTGGATAGAGCTTAGCAATGGTAAGGATGTTGTTTTTTCTCTTTAATTACTTACTGTTCAACTGGAATTACCCAGGGAACAAGAGTTTTCAAAGGAAGAAGCCACATGCAACCAGACCAGCAGAGGAGTTGCTTGGAGATCTGACTTGCTCTTTTTTTCTACTCATATCACCATTAATTCTTCCCTTTACTCTTAGTCTTGCTTCCAGATGCTAATTCCTTCAGGTCATCGTATTGATGCCAAGAATGCAAGTAACTGTTAAAAGTCGGGTTAAGACGTGGTCACTGGGCCTGAGAGATGCTAATTGCCTGCCTCCTTCAGGACTGCCTTTCCCAGGTTCTGGTTACAACAGGGTACGATTCAAAATGATGTGTACAACTTCTGGGCCTTGTCCTGCCCACCCTGTCCCTCTTCTCTCAGACTGGAACTTGAATGTGGTATTAGTGAGCCTATTGCCACCATTAGAAAAGTGTAATACTTGGGAAATGGCAGAACAAGACAGAGGAACCTGGTGGCCTTGGGAAAGACAGATGCCCACCCTCTCCAAACTGCCCATTATAATAACTTGATGTTATCTGAGCTGCTCATGTTTAGGGCTCTTTGTTATAGAACTTTAGCCTCTACCTCAACTAATATATAAAACAGTAGAGGCCCTTCAAAGTCCAGAAAATGCTAAATATTAACCTTCATATGATAGTATTTGTGATTCAGAGCTTCCACTTGTCCATTCTTTAGTGCAGGAATTTTTAAGTGTACTCACAGATCTGGTGTCTGTAGTTGTATGTCAGTCTTAGAACCTCTGTAAACAGAAATGTCAAGACTTGCCCCAACTTCAACACATGATAGACATGGCTTGAGATCTTAGGAGCCTCGGCGCATTCCTTCTTACTCACAATCTAGTCTTTTCCCTGCTCATTCTCTTCAAAGCTACCTTCAAGCTTTGATTGCTAGAACTTGACTTTCATAGTGACTGAAGTGGTTTAGCGGAAAGGCTGTTTCAAATCTTAATAAACTGAAGTGTTCTGCTCTAACTCAGGTTTATGTCTTTACTGTATTACTAATTTGAGTCCCTTACTAGGACAGACTCATTTAAGCACAACAAGTTACATTTCATTTAAGAGAGCATAGAAAACCAAATAAAGGGACCAAATGCTTTCATTGCCTCGGGATGTTTGCCTTAAGATAATTGATTCTAAGGGATTCTAACTAGTGGTCTTAGTTACGAGATTGCTAAAACCTTTCTGTACCTTGTTCTTCTTTTTTTTTCTTTTGTTTTGTTTTTTGAGACAGGGTCTCACTCTGTTGCCCAGACTGGAATGCAGTGGCACGATCTCAGCTCACTGCAATTTCTGCCTCCTGGCCTCAAGCTATCCTCCCACCTCAGCCTCCTGAGTAGCTGGGACTACAGGCATGCACCACCACGCGTGGCTAATTTATACCTCATTCTTAACATATCTTTTCCTGTTAGATAACGTGGAAATTTCAGACTAGAGTAATCCCCACTCCTCCTTGCTTTTTATTTATCGTCCGACTTCCAGAGAAAGTCATCGCTAACATTTTGGTTCATTTCTTTTTTCTGTAAATGTTTTGGTCTATGTATGATTCTGTATTTTTATTTAATATAAGCATTTTTCTTATAAATACTTTAGTGGCTACATAATGCATTGAATGTACTATTATTTGTGGAACCATTGCACTCTTACTACTCATGAGCATTGAGGGGAGTTGGAAAGGATGTGAACTTTATAATATTAGTCTTGGATTTGAATCTGGCTCTAACTCATACTAGAAATACAACAGAACGCAAGGTCCGTTAAGCTTTGATTTCTTTATGAAAATGGTGAAGATAATTTACATCATTCAGGATCATGTTCAGCATTCAGCAAAATATCTAGTAGCTGAGGGGGGCATGTGTACTGTGTAGTTACATTTTTTGTGTTACACGGAATACTGCAGTGAACATCTTCTGTCTTTTGAAATATCTTAAACTACATTCCTAGAAATTGGATTATTGAATTAAAGAGTCTAAATGTTATGAACATTTTTCAGAGTCATCATAATACTTTCTGAAAGGGTTGAGCTGGTTGACGTTAACACTAACAATATAGGAAGAAGGCTGTACAATGTATTTTACAAACTGAAATAAGCTTGTTGCACTCAGAGTTTACTTTCCTGATGTCTCTTCATATGGTATGTGAATTAATGTGGTGAGTAGAGGTAGTCTCACATCTTACATGCAACTTCTTGCCTCCCATGGGCTCCCATTCCTGGTCCCACTATCATCAGATAAACAGGGACCTAGACTAGACTTGTTTTAAATAAGGTTGCAGACTTTTTTTTTTTTTTTCATTTCCCAGTTTTTGTCTTTAAAGGTAGAAGTGCATGTGGCAATGACTGCAAACTGCCCAGATTAAAAAAAAAAAAAATCTTGGTTCCTGGCCGATTCCAAATGGGCAAAGCTATTTAATCACATTCCTCTCCTTGTTCTGACTTAAAAGGGAACTACACACTTTATTTCATTCAAATGAGATGTGTAAAATATCAAAAAAGTATAAATAAATATAAAATGAGATCCCTGGTAGGTTCTCTTGCAGTAATTTTATCATTTCTCTATAGATGTGGACAGTTTCTAAAGTACTACCAGGATTTTTTTCTAAGTGACCTTATTTGGGAGGAAAAAGGAATATGTGTCAGAAGGGAAAAAATGTAGTGGAACAGGAAGGAAAGGGAGGGATGCTATTTTGCTACTCCAAAGTAATTGATAGAGGATTCCTTTGGAGGGAGGAGTGGAGGGGGAATTTTTGCAGTTGTTTTCCATTCTACTGCTTTAAATCATTACCTTTCATTTAAACTCATTTAAATGTCTACTGTTTTCTGATAGATTCCACTCTTTCTGGTCAAAAGTATTGAGGGAAATTTGAAAGACAAGTCATCAGGTAGGCCTGGATTTGATCCCGACAATAGTTACTGACTTCTAGAGCTAAATCGCATGCAGAAATCATTAGGTATAAGGTGGGAACCAGGAATCTGCATTTTAACACATTCCTCAAATAATTGTGCTTATGCAGATGGACCTTGAACCACAATTCAAGACACACTGTTATAAGAGAAACGACTCAGAGCTTTTATTCTCACTGCAATCTTTTACTTGAGGATTTGGATAAGATCGAAAATGACATCTGAAAGACAGATGCTTGCTGTGTTAGAATCATGTCTCCTAGTCCACTGCCTTTGGACCCAAGATGTCCACCTCGAGTTCTGCTTCCTTAGCTTAGTGGTTCTCAACCCCAGCTGCACATTAAGGTCACCTAGGGTACTTTCAGAGAAAACACCAGTGTCTGCACTTCACCTCCAGAAATTCTGACTTAATTGTTCTGGAGTGGGGCCTGGGTGGCCTCAGTGATGTTAATGTGCTTCCAGTCTTGGGAGCAGCTGCCTTAAACTGAGTCTGACTCTAGATGTTTCTTAGTCCTGTTGCAAATCCTTGTGTCCTCTGCACCCACCCAAGCTAATGTGTGTTAAGGTTACATATAGTTAGACTCAAGCTGGAGCCCTTGCTGAAATATTATGTGGTGAGGATTATTGTAGAGAAATGATAGAAATTGTAACATATTTCAAGAAACTGGTAAGATTACCCACCACCTGTAGCCTACTCAGAGGCTACCCACCTGTAGCCAAGTGAGTTTAATTCCCTTCAAAATAGTTGCTTTGGGGGTTGAGGCAAGTCTTTTTAAGGATGTTTCAATTTTTCAAAATCCATTTGGCCTTTTCTCTTTTTGTTTTAGACGTTGCTACTTTGTTTTTATTTAAAGCATTGCCATTGCTTTAGACAGGACCCATTTATACTCTAAAAATCACTGGTTTAACCCAGTATTTTACCTCACATCTTGTTCTCCAGCTGGGTAACTCATTCTGTTCACCAGAAAAGACTCTGGTTGGTTGCTAGTTTTGTGTTTCCTTGAATTGAATCCCAATCTAAGGATAAATATTTGCTGCTGCCAAAGTAGGACTTTGAAGAGGCAGCCAGAGGATGTTTCTCTGCAGGGCAATAATTGGGTGTGAAGGGCTTCCAGTTTTTTGTGGTGGATTAGAGTCTCGGGGAAGACACTCGGAGATAGAAAATCCTGATCAGAACAGGGGGTTGGAGTCAAGAGAGAGAGGCCAGTAGGGACAGGGTCAGTTGAATGTTGGAGCAATGATGTTTGATAATGAGTTTCAATTTTCCTTTTCTACATTGTGATTTTCTTAATACCTTCCGATGTTTGCTACCAAGGTCGGCAAGCAGGTCTGTCAGTATGACTTGGGTATGAAAAGGAAAGCTCTTTCTGTGTTTAGACAAAGTAATGCTAGGAACAGAGTGTGGGAACTGGTTAGGATCCTGTTCTGTGGGAAATTGTTCCCTAATGGTAAGGGGACCAGCAACTTCTCTGGAGTAGTAGTCGAAAGCTCAGCAGAGTGACAGTCTTCGTGGCAATCAGGCTTTGTAAGCATTCTCAAGAATCCTTAGATGTGTTGGGGAGAGAACTGGCTAACTTACAGACACACAGGCTGAAAGCTTGAGGTATTTTGTTTGGCTCTTAAAGGCTAGCAATTTGGAGACATTGGCTTATACCCATATCATGAAATTCTGTTCACTTAAAATATTGATGTTAATTCTATTGGTTGTAATAAAGTCTACCGTATACTTCTATCCATAAATTATTAATCATTTTCCCACTGTTGTTGGCTCACAACCCAGCACCAAGAGAATACTTACAAAATAACGCAAACGCTTGGGGCCCTCAACGCCAGCCTTCATGGGGTGGTGATTCATTATTTCCCAGTTGAGTGCACCAGGTGGCGCCGGTGTCACAGGAATACCCACAAAGAACACGGTCCTGGTGTATTTTTACCACTTGGGGTCACTTAAGGATTACCCGACTTCCTTTTTTTTTCATCTGAGCAAATCACAGATTCAAAGGAATTATTTCCCATTTCATTTGACAGAGGCTGTGGTCTTTTTTTTTCTGGATCCTGAAGGCCAAGAAATGAGCCTGAGGGTTTTGTTTTTCTGTGAGTTGGCCCCATGCAGTTTGTGCTCCAGTGTGTTCTCCTGTCACAAAGCACTTGCACATCCACCACACCAGCTTGCTCCTGGGCTCAGCACTGGGGACTTCTCTGTACAAAGAACGTCCACACTTGTCAAAATTGCCTTTATGCTAATTGCTGTGCTCATTAACATCTCCAGAACTTGGAATGCTTTTTCTCAGTCATTTCCTTTGATTCTGCCTGTCTCTGAAAGCCCAGATTGAATGAAATCAGGTGGAGGATCATGTCAACAAATCACTGCTGCCTGCTAGTCTTTCTGCCACTTACACAGTGGATCAGGCATTACGGCATTGCCCTTCAAGAGCATGTTGGAGATTTGTGGAATGGTCTTCAACTGACTTTGCCTGCTTGGGGGTGGGTTTGGGTGGGGGGTGAGGGCAGGATGTGTGGGCTTAGACCAAATAATGAACCTCATCACTTCAAATAGTAGCTCATGGCTGCTTATTTGAAAAGCATAAGTGACGATTGGACATCCCAAGTGATAGTCTGCCACAATCTCCCCGCTAGCCAAACAGGGAGATTTGGGATTTTGGATTAAGAGATACTAAGTGGAAAAACAGCCAGACGTGATCTGTCCTTCTGCCTTCTGCTTTTCTCCAAAAAATAGCTTCTTGGGTGGGAGCAGGAGAAGACTTGAGTCACTGTTCAAGAGCAGCCTCTTCTGGTATAATTTATCCCTATGACAGGAGCCCATTTGGCCTCTACCATTTAAGATTTGTTATTAATCCATGTCAACCCCCATTCAAGAGCCTGTGATGGGCCTTGACTGTGTTTAAGTCCAGACTAATTTGGGCACTTAGGGCCCTCTAAAATCTAGTCCCAGCCTCCCTATTCCTATTTCCCATATTCCTCAGTTCATATCAAATCTGGACTCCTTACTCCCCTCCATATATAACAATGGATAAAATGTATTACCCTTTGCTATATCAGGTACTGTTCTAAGTGTTTACCCATCCTAACTCAATCCTCACACCAACCCCAGAAGACAAATTTTATTGGTGTTTCCATTTTCATAGATAAGGAAACTGATGCACCAAGAAATTAGTGATTTGCTGAAGATCACATGACTAGGAAGCAGTGGAGCCTGAATTAGAATCCCGGCACTTGTCCACTACTCCCTGCTCAGTCCTGCTGCTGCTCAAAGACCTCCCTGCCTTCTCCTGCCTGTCGAAATTTCACCCATCCTTAGGGACCTGAGTCACTGCAACCTCCCTTGTGGGGGCATGAGAACATCATGCTTTTGAGTACCAGCCACAAGCCACATATTTTGTATTTTGTCTCATGTAAGAGCCAATGCTATCATTTTTTGCAGATAAGGAATCCAAGGCCCAGAGTAGTTAAGTCTAAGAACCCCAGGTTGAGAGTTTTGTTTTGTTTTGAGATGGAGTTTTCCTCTTGTTGCCCAGGCTAAAGTACAATGGCATGATCTCGGCTCACTGCAACCTCTGCCTCCCGGGTTCAAACTGTTCTCCTGCCTCAGCCTCCCGAGTAGCTGGGATTACAGTCATGTGCCACCACACCCAGCTAATTTTTTGTATTTTTAGTAGAGATGGGGTTTCACTATGTTGGCCAGGCTGGTCTCGAATTCCTGACCTCAGGTGATCCATCCTCCTCAGCTTCCCAAACTATTGGGATTACAGGTGTGAGCCACCATACCTGGCCCTAGGTTGAGTTTTTTAGGCCCCAGAGCCTGTGTGTTTCTGCTCTGTTGCTCTCTCTCTAGGAAAGCCTTCTAGTACATCATCCTTTGTCTCATCATTATACTTTATAATGCAGCTTTTAATTTTTTCTTTTTTTTTTTTTTTTTGAGATGGCGTCTCACTCTGTTGCTCAGACTGGAGTGCAGTGGTGAGATCATGGCTCATTGCAGCCTGGACTTCCTGGGCTCAAGTGACCCTCCCACCACAGCCTCCCAAGTAGCTAGGACTACAGGTGCATGCCACCGCACCCAGACTAATTTTTAAAATTTTTGGTAGAGACAGGGTCTCTCTATGTTGCCCAGGCTGGTCTCAAACTCCTGGGGGCTCAAGTGATTCTCCTGCCTTGGCCTCTCAAAGTGTTGGGATTACAGGTGTGAGCCACTGTGCCCAGCCTGCAGCTCTTCATTTTTAAAAACCACTGTATGACTTTTTTCCCCCTACCCCCCACCGTGTTTCCAGGTGGGTTAAAAGCTGCTTCGGTGAAGGGTTTCTGAGTGGGCTTCTTTTTCTCTCCCTACAGTGTGCACAGTGGGTGTACAACAAATACTATGGTTAGCTTTTCATAAAATGGGGAGGGTCTATCAACTTAACCTGGAAGAAATGAAAGTTCCTATGTGGATGCTGAGACCTAAAACAGAAAAACACCTAGTGACTTTTAACCCTGAGCAGGAATCACTATTCCATGGTCCTATCCAGGACAGGATGGAAGACCAGGATGACTTTCAATGGGAAAATACAGGTTTTGGCTTCTTCAAGAAAACCTTGACCAAAGCCTGAGCCTGATTTTGAGCATATGGGCCCAAAGCTCCAGTTTGCTATGACTGAGTATTCAGTGTTATGGTGGACCGACACTTGCACAGAAATATGTGAATTCATCATGGTTATTTTTGCAGCATTGGAATTGGCAAACTTCCAAGTCAAGAACTTTCTGCCTTTGCAGCTCTTGGTTATTTGAGGCTGGATGACTCACTTTGTGTAACATCCTCTTGTTTTCCTCCTTTTCCTCCCCGGGGCCCCCTCCTACCTGAGGAGATCGACAGGGGCAGGGAGGGTTGTGGAACTCAAGCCACTGTTGGCGGCTTCTTTTCAGTTAACATTTTTCGGGGAAGCCATCTTTACCCCCCTCTTGCTCCTACCAGGCAGGTCACTTCCCTCTTCTGTATCCTCAGAACCTTTTGTTCCTTCTTTTGTTAGAGTGTTTATCTTCCGATATTTTATTTAACTGCTTAAATAATAAATAACAAATACATAATAAAATTTCCCTCAGTGTCTCTTTCTGGATAGAGTAGGGTGTTTAGGACAGGTCTGGTTTCAGTATCCTCAGTACCTGGGGCAGATCTGGCTGAGAAAAGGTGATTTGGTAAATGTTTGTTGAGTTGGAAGGAAGTTTAGATGAGTTGACAAGTAAATTACCACCAGAAACTTTTGTGAAGGGATTTTAGACACCAGCCAGCATAATTAGGGTAAGAAGTTATGATTTGTTAGCTAGTTAATTTTTCTTTTTTGGGCAGGAGATCTGCACATCCTGAAAATTAGGCCACAGAAGTAGACAGGTTCTAAGCCTTGTCTTTCTCTTTAAGCAGGGTTTGTGTTTTTCAGGCTGAAGTAATGCTGGCTCAAGCCAGGACAACCTGGTTACTTTAGAAGGAAATCTCCTCACCACCACGGTCCTGCACTCTCGTCAATTCATTCTGAGACACAGTAGCAGCACCCACAGGTGGAAGGCTGTGCCTCGGGGCTTTGCGCTCTTCATCTCCTCTGTAAGTCAGGAATATTTATTTTACTTGATGGAAACAGATTCAAAGAGATGAGGTAACAACTGAATAGTAATACTTGGAGACTTCAATACACTGCTTTCAATAATGGATAGAACAACCAGATGGAAGATCAGTAAGAAAAGAGAAGATGTGATCAACTCTATGGACTGACTAGACCTAACAGACATCTATAGAACACACCACCCAGGAGCAGCAGAACACATATCCTTCCCAAGTGTACATGGAACATTCTCCAGATAGACCCTATGTATAGAAGTCAATAACAGAAAGAACTTTGGGAAATGTACAAATATGTGAAAACTAACAGCATACTACTAAACAACCAGTGAGTCAAAGAAGAAATCACAAGGGAAATTAGGAAATACTTTCAGATAAATGAAAAGGGAAACACAACATAGGAAATCTTATGGGAAGTAGGTAAAGCAGTGCTTAGAGGGAAATGTATAGCTATGAATGACTATATTACAAAGAAAGAAAGATCCCAAATCAATAACCTAACCTTCTGCCTTAAAGCATTGGGGGAAAGAAAAAAGAACAAACTAAACCCAAAGCAAGCAGAAGGAAGGAAATAATAAAGATTAGAGCAAACATTAATGCAATAGAGAATAGAAAAACAGTTGAGAAAATCAACAGAACCAAAGGTTGGTATGTTGAGAAGATCAACAAAGCTGACAAACCTTTAGCTAGAAAGAGGTGAGGTAATTTTCCCAAGGTGACTCCAATAGCAAATGGCAGAGCCAAGATTCCAAAGCAGGACTGTCTGATGTCAAATCTGGGGTTGTAGCTTTGTCTCCCACCTGGACTAGGAGTGTCTCGAGGATCAGGAGCTTGTCTTACTCATCTGTACATCCCCTGTGCTTTGCTCTGTGCCTGGCACACGTAGGGGCTCAGGAAATATTTGCTGAAGTAAAATGAAAAGTAAACCTCCTCCCCACCCTTAGCAACCATCTGTGTGAGATGATAAATTATGCTTCCAATGCAGATCGAGCTGAATTGCACTATTTCTGATGAGAAAAGCTGAAAACAGCAAACTGCTTGTCCTTAAAAATAAACCCTTCAGCTTCAGAAATTTGGCCCAGAAATGAACCGTGTTATAGCTCAAGCCCTGAGATTGAGTTTATTACCCTGGAGCCAGGGGTGATGGAGTTTGTGACTGGAGAGAGAAACTCGATCACCTTGACCTGGCCCCTGGATGCACAGTGCAGGCTGATCTGCCCTTGTTCCCCGTCCTGGGCCCCGGAGGCTGAACACCACTCACGGGAGGGTAAGTGGTGTTTCATATCATAACCACTCACCCTCTGACTCCGCCCAGAGGGACAGCTGATCCCACAGAGCTCAAGACACTGAATCTTGTCCACAGACCAATAGAACAAGGGTTCAGCGATGGCTTCCCAGCTGAGTCAGACCAAGCCAGACCACATGGAGCCTAGCTTCCTGATATTTCATAAGGGGTGAAATGTAAAGAATGTTGACTTTCATTAACCCAAGGACATGTCGATATGTCCTGAAAGGCTGGGAGGAGAAGGTGATCCCAGGTAGATTCTAGAGCAGGATGCTACCACATGTTCAGGCTGGAGTGACATGGTCAGCTGTCCTGGGGGGCAGGGGAGGACACAGACCCTTCACCAAACGCCATCTCTTCTTGACCTCACAATGGCTCTGTGAGGAAGGCAGGGTGCAGGCGGCTTGCCCATTTTTCAGAAGGACAAGATGAGGCCCTTAAAAGTTGCCCTACTCACAGCTGGTAGAAAAACGAATCCAGTTTTTTGGACTCCAGCATCTTTCTGCCCCCTCCCCACCCGCCTCCCACCTCCTTGGAGGTTTACGGGGCTTTGTATACGTTTCCCACAAAAAATCTGGGCTGCTGGGTGGGACGCGGGTGCTGTTCACATTCGTGTGTGGTTTTCCCCGGCTTATATGCAACAGCTTCTTTTTCTCTTTTCTTAATTTAAAGGTGACTCTTCTGGAAGCCCCCAAAGTGGAATTGACCCTAAATTGAAAAGAAGATCTTTCTAGGGCAAGAGCTTTGTTCTTGTGAATTTTCTGCCTCACCAACCATGGGGAATGTGAGCTGGGGGGGAAAGTCTGTTAAAGCTGGTCATTCATTTCAGGGGGCCGAGGAGCTGTTCTGAAGGAGCAAAGTCTCGTCGTGCTCTTGGCCTTTTGATCTACTCAGGTTCTGTGGCAGGAAGACAGGGAGGGATCCCTGATCACCCACAGCCCTCCCTGCTGCTGTTGAGGCAGCATGATGATGCGGGGTGGAGCTGGAATTAAAAATAAAAAATATATAAGCTTGAATTCTACTTTAACATGAACAACCTCTAATATCATAAAATGAGTAAAATAATATTTTTTTCCCATAGAAAGTGGTGAACTGCCACATGAACTTTAACCAGTTGTAAAATCTCTTCTTCCCTGTATATGTGTCTCCAGCTGTATGCTGCCACAATATCTGGCACACCTGCACTGTTCCAAATGTTGGGTTTAAAAATTTCATTTTATGATTAGAATAAAATAGAGAAATATTATCAGTGAATATTAATATAGCATTTAGTGACACAGCAGTTAGGATTAAGTTCAATTACATACAGCAGTGCACTCAAAATATGGTGGCTCAAATACAAAGGATTTATTTTCTTCTTGATATATAAAAGGTGTATTTGGGAGTTTTCAGATAGGGTATAAACAAAAAGAAAAAAGAAAAAGAAGGTGTAGAGGCAGGCAGTCTGGAGCTAGGAGCTAGTAACGTCAGCCCTCCATCATCAGAGATCCCAGCTCCTGGCTTTCCACTTTTCCATGCTTAGCTCATGAGGTCCATCCTCAGAGATGCCGCATGATCTCGCTTGCTGCTGGAGCACAAGCCATCACACCTGCATTAAGGACAGCAGAAAAGAGGAAAAAAGAGAAAGCCAAAAAGGAGCTCCCTTTCTGGTTGTCTTCCTTTTAAAAAGTCTTCCCAGAAGTCTGATGCGACAGCTTCTATATACAGCTCGTTAGCTAGAACTTGGGGCCACATCTCCTCAAGAGAGGCTAGAATATGTAGGGGTTTTTGTTTTGTTTGTTTTAAGCCTGGGAAGATTGGGGTTCTGTGTCTAAGCCAGAACGGAAAGTTGGATGTTGAGGAGGCAACTAAAGGTCTCTGCAGCATACACGTTACGTAAATATGTGATGATGCGTTTGTGTGAATCTCATGTCCAGGCATGTGCATTTTTCTCACCAAATTTATTCATTCATTAGTCATTTACTCTTCATGGAATCTGCTTGCAAAGCACTGGACTGGGTGCCATGCACCCATAAATGAAATGAATACCAGGCCCCTTTCTCCCTAGTGCATGGGAGCAGATGGGAGAGAGGGTGCAAGTAAGAGTCGCAAGTGCAGTGACAGAACGAACACAGAGGACCCAGAGCTCCTGGCCCAGCCTGGGGGTTCAGGGAAGGCTTCTAGGTAGAGGTGACAATGGTGAGCCTTGAACGATGAGTAGGAGTTAGTATCTAGAGATAGGAATGCTGGCATAATTAAGCAGGTGTGTGTCAACTAATCTGCTTTGCTAGCATGCACCGTGACAAAAAAAATTCTCAGAAAGACCCTCCGAGCAATTCCTGCTTCACTAAGTTGGTACGAAGAGTAAATGAGAGACTTTGATTTGCATCAATCTAGGGACCTTCTGATTACAAATGACAGAAACTTCAATTCTGTCTGAGGCAAAAAAGGGAATGTATTTGCTCACATAATGGAAAAGCCCAGACTCAGGCCTCAGATGGCATTTAATCCAGGGTGTCACGTGGTGACAATGTAGCTTGGTTTTGCTGCCTTCGGGATTCCCTAGTCCACTGCTCTCTGTGTTGGCTTTATTCTAAGTCTCAGGCTCAGAACTTTTGAGTCCAGCAAAAACTGAGAGCTGCTCTTGTAGAAGACCCAGGATATACTATGACAGTTTGAAGAGTTGGATCATATGCCCAGTCATGATCAATCACTCTGGCTGGGGGAATTAGGTGTGCAATTGGCCAGACCTAGGTCAGATGCTCACTCTGTCTGTAGAGCTGGGAGCCCACTGGAAACTAAAAGAATGAGGCTGGAAGATGGTCCCTGAAAGGGATTTGGAGAGCTGTGGTTAGAGGAAAGGGGTGTGGAGACTGGGTGGCCAAACAACACATATCCACTGCTACTAGATATTGGTCGGTATGGAAGGTATTGGTGTGGATATTTACAGATGAAGATGATAAGGTTCAAAGAGGTTAGATAACCAGCATCCACAGCACTGAGTGGCAAGTGATGACTGGATCCCTGGTTTCTTTGACTGCAAATCTTATGCTCTTGCTACCCACTGCTACCTCCCAGCATCACACTGTTGGATCCCATGCAGTTCCATGACTTGGTGGTAGGGGCTGACCTGCCTGGATTCAACTGAGTTATTTGCCAGGGCAGCCATGGTCAGCCAACTCCTGGCGTGAAATAGACACTTGAGGGCCAGGTGCGGTGGTTCATGCCTATAATCCTAGCACTTTGGGAGGCCAAGGAAGGCGGAAATCAGCCTGGGCAATATGGCGAAAACCCATCTCTACAAAAAATTAGCTGGGGGTGTGAGTGTGGTTGCCCACGCCTGTAGTCCCAGCAGGGCTGAGGTGGGAGAATCACCTGAGCCCGGGAAGTCAAGGCTGAAGTGAGCTATGATCATGCCACTGCCCTTCAGCCTGGGTGATGGAGTGAGACCCTGTCTCAAAAGAGAAAAAGGAAAAAAAGACACTTGATACATCATTTCGGAATGAATAAATGACTCTGTCCTCAGTCTGTGCTGGAAACTGTAGTACAGAGTGTGGGGCTGAAAATCACGAGCTTGTTTGAAGTCCATAACGTCACAAGAGAAACAGGAAAAGTGAAATTTGCCCTTCTTTTCAAGAACAATGGCCATTGCTTGACATTCTTTGAACTGTCAGCAATGCCACTTCACCTCCTTTCTGGGGTGCATTTTGCATGTGCTGCTCAGCAGGGCCACGGTGGCTGTCGATGAGGAGCTGTCGACAAGGGGACTAGCACAACTGGAAACTCCTTTGCATATTTCCATGTCCTGGGCTCTGGCCTTCACGTGGTTGTCACTGGACTTTATTTATAAGACAGCATGAGACAAGCAGCCCTCCCATGCTCACATAGCTGCTAGAGTCCCAGCTCAAATGTGGCATTTGAGACTCTGATCTAGCCCCCACTAAACTGTCAACTGCCATTCACTCGGTCATTCTGATTTTTTTTTTTTTTTTGAGATGGAGTCTTGCTCTGTCACCCAGGCTGGAGTGCAGTGGCACGATCTCCACTCACTGCAACCTCCGCCTCCCGGGTTCAAGCGATTCTCCTGCCTCAGCCTCCTGAGTAGCTGGGACTACAGACCCGTGCCACCACGCCAGTTAACATTTGTATTTTTAGTAGAGAAGGGGTTTCACCATATTGTCCAGGCTGGTCTTGAACTCCTGAGCCCAAGTGATCTGCTTGCCTCGGCCTCCCAAAGTACTGGGATTACAGGTGTGAGCCACTGTGCCCCGCCAGTAAATACTTTTTAAAACTCTAGTTTGTATTCAGCAATTCCATTTCTGGATCTCTAACCAAATGAATTGAAAGCAGAAACTCAAACAGATACATGTCCGCTGATGTTCATGACTTTATTCACAATAGCCAAAATATGGAAACAACCCAAATGTCCATTAATGGGTGAATCGATAAACAAAATGTGGTATATTTATACAGTGGAATAATATTCAGCCTTAAACAGGAATTAAATTCTGATGCAGGCTACAACACAGGCGAACCTTGAGGACATTGTGCCATGTGAAATAAGACAGACACAAAAGGACACATATTGCAGATTCTGATTACAGGAGGTACTGTGGTCAAACTTAGAAGGTAGAAGTTTCAGGGGCTAGGGGCAGGGGGGACGGGGGCTTGATGCTTAATGAGTACAGAATTTCTGCATGGGAAGATAAAAATGTTCTGGAGATGGACATTGGTGATGGTTGCACAACACTGTGAATGTATTTAATGCCACGGAATTGTACTTAAAAATGGCTGCAATGGTTTTGTTTTATTTTATTTTATTTTTATTTATTTATTTATTTTGAGATGGAGTCTCGCTCTGTCACCCAGGCTGGAGTACAGTGATATGATCTCGGCTCACTGCAACCTCTCCCTCCCAGGTTCAAGTGATTCTCCTGCCTCTGTCTCCTGAGTAGCTGGGACTACAGGCGTGTGCCACGACACCCAGATAATTTTTTGTATCTTTAGTAGAGAAGGGGTTTCACCACGTTGGCCAGGCTGGTCTCGAACTCCTGACCTCAGGTGATCCACCTGCCTTGGCCTCCCAAAGTGCTGGGACTACAGGAGTGAGCCACCATGCCCGGCTGTCTACAATGGTTTTTAAAAAGAAGTTCTAAGAATGAAACGAAAGTTTAAAACAAATAAAAAAACAATCATTGTGATGAAAATGTTCCAGTATTGATGGTGGTGACAGTGGCTCTGGGTCTCCATGGTGTCAAAGTCATTCCCAGCCGATCCTAGACACAGAGTCGCCTTCCCCACAGCAGCATCATCCAGCTTGTCCCGGACGGGCAGGGCTCGTCTTTCTTCACTTCTCACCAGCACTAGCCCCGGGACGGCTCTCAGGCTGAGGGTGCGATAGCTCCCGGGTGTCATATGTGCTACCTAGTGGGCATTTCCAGGTCAGATACGGTATCTGTGAATTCACTAAAAACTGCTGAGCTGCACACTTCAGATGGTGAATTGTGTGGTGTATAAATTATATCTCATTAAAACTGTTGCTGGAAAACCCCTGTGTGCTAGGCCCCTTGCCCGGTGGTGGTTAGCTAGACCAGCACCCTGGCTTCTTCTGGGACTTGGAATTTTAAGGCAGTCCTTCTGACCTGAAAATACCCGCTAGGTGGCAAATAGAACACCCAGGAGCAACTGCACCCTCGGTGCCGGGAGCCATCCTGGGGGCTAGTGCTGGTGGGAAGTGAAGAAAGACGAGCCCGGCGCCATCTGGGACAAGCTGGATGCTGCTGCAGGGAAGGTGACGGGGAAGGCAACTCCATCTCTGGGAACAGACAGGAATGACTTTGACATCGTGGAGACCTGGAGCCATTGAAATGGGCTCTAATGTCAAAGGCAGTGGTTCACACCTGTAATCTCAGCACTTTGGGAGGCTGAGACGGAAGGATCGCTTGAGTTCAGGAGCTTCAGACCAGCATGGGCAACATGACAAGACTCTATCTCTACAAAAAATACAAAAATTATCCAGGCGTGGTGGTGTATGCCTGTGGTCCCGGCTACCCGGGAGGCTGAGGCAGGAGGATCACTTGAACCTGGGAGGCAGAGGTTGCAGTGAGCTGAGATCACGCCACTGCACTCTAGCCTGGGCAACAGAAAAGAAAGAAAGAGAGAAAGAGACAGAGAGAGAGAGAGGGAGGAAGGGAAAGGGAAAGGGAAAGGGAAAGGGAAGGAAGGAAGGAAAAGAAATGGGCTTTCGAGCCTAGAGAATATAGACAATGGAAAAGCTACCTTGACCAGTGCCTCACTTTCCCCACTGAACAAAATTATCTGAACACTGTTACCCACTTTTAGGGCGTTTGTGTGTGTGTGTGTGTGTGTGTGTGTGTTTTGTAATTTTGGTCAGTTCAAGGCCTGTGGCCAGTCAGACCACACATCATGTCCTCAGGTGCTACACTCCCTGAACTCAGCGCTAACAGAACACCAGTTCTTCCTTCAGAAAGGGACTCCAGTGTTGACAAGGCCAACCCGGTGCAGTCCGTTCGGCTTCCCGCTGCTGCTTGCGGACAGCTGTCTGTTTCTCCATCTGGGGAGAGACACCCTTCCCTGGCCCAGGAACTGAGCCACCTCCACAGACTCCACAGTGCTTCTGAGAGAGCCTGTGTCACCAGCTGCCCTGTAGGGCCCTCCACAGGATTGTGTGGCCTGGCACAGAGGAGTGCTGCGGGAAGTTTCCAGGGCAGCAGTGAACACACCAGGAAAGGGCTTTGTAGCCAGGCATGGTGGTGTGCACCTGTAGTCCCAGCTACCCGGGAGGCTGAGGTGGGAGGATCACTCAAACCCCAGTGGCAGAGGTTGCCGTGAGCCAAGATGGCACCATTGCACTCCAGCCTGGGCAATGGAGCGAGACCCTGTCTCAAAAAAGGGGTTGGGGGCTTTTATAAAAGAAGTAGCTGAGGAGGAAGGAGGTGGTGACAAGAGGGCAGGTGACCTTCTCTGGAATCCCACGCCACACCCTGTGCCCTGCTCATCTTTGGAGTATGGGCTGCACCTCCTACTGTTTCCAGAAGCGCTGCACCCCAGGTTGTCCTCAGCGCTGTGCTCCCACTTCCCTGGCTCCCCAGCTTTTCCAAGCATCACTGTTTCTGTGGCCAGCACCAGGGTTCAGAAGCTGAGCAGCCCCCTGCTAGGCTCCAGCAGCCCCGGGGACCACCACAGGATGCCCTGGCAGAGCAGAAACAGGATACCCGGCCAGGGACCCCTGAGAGGAGACCAGGGCCAGGAAATGCTTCTTCCTGCTGCAGGGACAGCTCAGTGACCTGGAAAGGTGTGGGCCGGAATGCTCGTGTTTCCACAGTGACATCACCGCTGGTGGAAATCGAAGGATCAGCACCTTGGATTTACCCGACATGCACAGTCCATGTTGTCCCCAGGGAGACCCCGGCAGCCAACGTTTCCTTAATCTGGAGAGGCTCCAGATTGTATTGCTGCCATGTGTGGTTGCACCACTGGCCGAGTTCACATAAACTTGGAATCTCACAGACCCAGAAGAAAAACGAGGACGTGAACCCTAGACGCCATGCAACACACCCTTTCCAGCCTCCAAGCAGTGCAGGCTCCTCCTGAGCGCACACTTCCAGGGATGAGAGGCTCACTTTGTGTGAGGCCACGATTCCACAGCTGGGCTGACTCTAACACCAGGGACTCCTGTCTTTCTCCATGGTGCCTCATCCCCCGCCCCCCAGATCAGATAAGTCTCTCAGTGCTCCATGAAGTCCTTCAGAAATATGTCCATCTGGGCTTCTCTTCTGCAGACCAAAAAGCCAGCACCCCTTCAACTCTGCCCCTTTAACATGACTTAAAGACTCTCATCCTCTTGGTCTCTATTCTGTGATTATATTCAAATGCATAAAAGGTGGAAGCCAGGACCGACCCAATGCTTTAAGCAGTAAGTAGGGTCTGGCTGGTGTGGGATGGAGCAGGGTCCTCACCTTCCCACACTTGGACCTTCTCCTTCAATTAATGCAGCCTTCAGTGGCTTTAAGTATGGGCAGCTGCCAAGGCTTAACAGAAGCCCAGCTTCTGTTAAGTCCCACTTCCATGTACCCACCTTCCCAGCTATTCGGCTATCGTGTTCTTAAACAAGAATTGCCTTCTTCATCTGAAATCTGTGCTTACCCTGTGAAAGTTTACCTTGCTAGTTCCAGCGCACCAGAGTCTCTGCGGCTCTGATTCTGTCCTTCTTCTCAATGTTTTGTTTTCAACTCATGAAGAACAATGGTTCTCCTAACCCCTACCCCAGTTTCTGACCACCTGATTTTTAGGCGAACACCTCGTCTTTCCTGGGAGATGCCGGCACTTGTGGGCCCTGAGCAGTGGCTGCAGAGCCACACCTGGCAGCTTCCCGCAGGTCACCGCAGCCTCTCTCTTTCCATCCTGCCCCTCGGAGCATGGTGTCACCTTCTTGTGCCCATGTAGGAGGTGAATTCACCTCTCTCATGCTATTCTCTCTCTCTTCTTTATATTTTAGCTCTCTCTCTCCAGGCTCGGTTCCCCATTCACTTCTGTTCTCACCAAGCACTGTCCTTGTGCAGGCCACTCTGCTAGTCCTTGACGGCAGGGCTGGATCCCTGCTTCACTCTGTCATCTCCAAGGACTCACCACATAGAAGGAGACATGGAGACATCAGCAACTCATGGGAAAGCACAGAGAGCTGGACCGTCCCTCCTGGAAGGGCCAGGAGGGATGCTCCCGCCCTGTCTCACCTCTGGTGAGAGGGAGTTGAGGGCCAGCTCAGGTTTTGACACACGCCCGGCTATGAACCAGTGCAACAGGAACTCAACTCAGGACCGATGTGCTCTCTTGTGCTGTGTGCCCTGTCCCAGTGCCTGGCCAGGGAGGTGCAGGTGGGAGCAGGTTCCTCCTGCAGAGACGAGTGTCTTCTAATGTTCTCCAAATGGGTAGAAGGGCCCCATTCTCTCTCATCCAATTCAGTGGGCGCTGATTTGATTGTTTGTGGTAGTTTCATGGTACCTGCTTTGCCAGAGCTGTTATGCTTTTGCCTTTTTCCTTTTTTTTGAGATGAAGTCTCACTCTGTCGCCCAGGCTGGAGTGCAGTGGCACGATCTCAGCTCACTGCAACCTCCACCTCCCAAGTTCAAGTGATTCACCTGCCTCAGCCTCCTCTGTAGCTGGGACTACAGGTGTGTGCACCACACATGGCTAATTTTTTT
>NW_012100543.1:5499060-5613097 GCF_000951045.1 Mandrillus leucophaeus | reverse complement strand
CCGCCACCACGCCCGGCTAATTTTTTGTATTTTTAGTAGAGACGGGGTTTCACTGTGTTAGCCAGGATGGTCTCGATCTCCTGACCTCGTGATCCACCTGCCTCAGCCTCCCAAAGTGCTGGGATTACAGGTGTGAGTCACCATGCTTGGCCCTGTTTTTTAAAAAAAATAAAATAAAAAAACTTCCCAGGCAGTTTCCCTGCCAGTTTTCCAGCTTTCCTTGGTGAAGTTGTGCTCCTGTAAATGACTCACATGGGGTATTAAATAAATGCTGATTGTTGAGAACTCTCACATGGGGAGACCAGTGCTCAGACCAGAAGAGTCTCCCTCCAGCCTGAGGTTTGAGGGGCTCCATCTGATTCCTCTTCTTTCCTTCCTTGTCCACCTTCCTGCCTCTGTGCCTCGGCTCAGATGGTTGCGTTGTACAGCAGCTGGGAGACAGACTTGGAACCAGGAGTTCTCCAGACCCCAACGTGGGTTCTCCCTGCAGCCCCTCCTCCCATCCTGGCTGGCTGGTACAGTTCTAAGCACTGGGACTCGCAGGTCGCCACCTGGAAGAAAAACCCCTGAAGCCCCATTTCATTTAAACAGCGCAAACCTGAAGCACAGGCTGATGTTCAGGGATTGGGCTTTGTCAGAGGCCAGTTTTCCCGACTAAATAACAAAAATTCTAGGCACATTTTATTGAGTGCTCTTTCTACCCCAGGTAGCTCTGGACTCATTATCTGCTTGTATCCTCCCCAAATCTCTTCGAGGTAGGCTACACCACCTCCACTTTACCAATCAGGAAATGGAGGCTCAGAGAAGTTACATAAAATGTCCCAGAGTCTCACAGCTGGTCCGTATCACGGGCCTGGGATTCGAACTTTGACACCTGTGACTCAGAGCTCATGTTCTTTCTGCTCCACTGCTCTGCCTCCTTGGAAATAATACTGATGAGCATCCTTCCTCCTCCCAGCTTGGGCCCTCTGCCTGCCCAGTACAGCCATAAGTCAGGCCCCGTCCCAAGGTCCAGCCCGGTCAGGCCACACTAGCCACGGGCTGGTAATGGGACCCCTGTGGGTGGGGGAGGGATGGATGCACTAATGCACTCAGCCCTCAGGCTGGAGATCAAATGGCCCAGCAGAGAGAGATGTAAATCACCCCTCAAAGAGCAGCAGTTCCAAGTGACCAGTGAACTCAAAGATTCCCACAGACACCCAATACCCACCTCCAAGCCTCCCTGCTGCCCCGTGGGTGGGGGCTTAGCACACCCTGGGAACCCAGGTCCACCGAGGCCTCACAGGCCTCACCTCTCCACTTAGGATTCTTCTGTGGCCAACCCCAGGACTGGGGTCCCTGTAGTAATTAACATGCTCACCTTTGTGAAATGGTGTAGAGTAAGCCGATCCCAGATTCAAAATCTCCAGCCACTTCCTGCCTGGGTGATGTGAGGCAAGTGATTTAACCCTGAGTGGTTCTTCGTTGATAGCATACGGAATGAGAAAAACAACCTCGCACTGTTGTTGGGAGACAAACAGATAGCGTGTGAAACCACTGGTGTCTGGTTGACACTAGAAGGTGCTAGCTCCCTTCCTTACTGTAGCCCTCTGCAAAATGTTTTACAACTTGTACCTCATTTAAACATCATAACCTTCAGCAAAATGGGTATTATCATCTCTGGCCTTTGAGGAATTAGAGAGGTTCCATCTTAAGCCAAGAGCACTTGGCCAGTGTCAGGACATGAACTCAGCTCCACCTGACGCCAGTTTCCTCTTCTCTTCCCTACTTGTTTTGAGACACTGGAGACCACATAGTCTCGTAAAAATGTTCTGCCGAGGTGAAGCGTGTCCTTGAAAGGAGACGGTGCCCCTGACAGCCGACAGCCTCAGTGCCCGTGCTGGGTCCCTCTGACAGCGTGGGCAGAAGGTGGTGCTGGCCCTGCACCTTCTCCAGCCCTTTGGTGAAGCACCTGTGGTTGCACATTGGGCGGCCAGGAGTTGCAGCCTTCTCTGGGCTCCCACGTGGAGGCGACTGAGCAGAGAAGCCTAAAGCCTGGGGAGCCCCGGCCCCTTCCGTGGCCTTCACACCTCCTGGCACTGCCCCAGCAGCCTGAGCCCCTGAGCTTGGTGGGAACTGAAGCCCTGGGCCCTGCCCCCCGGGGAAGCCTGTGTCTCCAGCAGACCCCGCCTCACCCCAGGGCCTGCTTTTCATCTCCCAGCGCCATGGGCAGGATCCTGCTATCCTGTGAAAGTCGAGGAGGGAGGAATGTCCCATGAAAGGTGCCTGAGCAGGCCTGGCCAACATCAGGCCACCAAATGGCAGGTGCCAGGTGGTTAGCATTAATGGAGTTGTCGCAAGGGAAGAGGTTTTATGGGAGGAGCGGTTGCTGACTCTGACTTCCCTCTTGGCTGCCGTCAGCCAGGGAGGGCCCGGGGGTTCATCTTCAAACTCCTCCTCCACCCAGGCCCTCTCTGCCGGCCCTCGGTCACTCGACTGGCATGAGTGACATCACTTCTCACATGCACTGTTCTCAAGCCCCCTGGCTAGTCTCCCTCCACTCAGCCGCAGGGTGCCCCTGTTGCTCACTCCCATGTGCAAGCCCTTTAGTGGCTGCCCATGCCTTCAAGCCCTGGGGCAAGCACTTGAGGGCTTCAGCTCCCAGTGTGCCTCCTCTCTCCAGCGCATTCGGGCCTCCGACTCCACTGAAATGCCCAGTTTTTGTGCTCTCTGCGCATAACTCTGCTAGAACTTAACACTCTAAATGATGGGATGGAAGGAACGGGTGCCCATGTGGGGCTTGCCAATCTGGCCAGGAGCCTCCTGTGGAGTCAGGAGCCCCACACTAGGGCGAATCATGTTCCTCCCCTTTCTCCTTGGGCAGCGATTCCTGAACCAAGCAGAATCCCCAGGAAGAAAGTGTGAACCAGGCGTGGTTAGACCCGAGGGAAGGGCCAGAGCCACCCGGGCATCGTCAGTGCCAAGACAGGTCATCGGGAGCCCCTGTGTCCTCATGAGGGAACAGAATGTTTCAGATCCGGCTAACTCCTCATAAAGCAGTATTTGTGAGGTTTCATTATCTTATTTTGTCTACCCTGGGATATTCCTTACATCTTCCAAAATATGAAGTCAAAACCAAATAAGCAGACAGTAACACCAAGATGCCACTTGGACTGTCTACTCCTCTCCCTTGAGGTGAAGCTCCTCTTATTCAGATTTCATCCTCATTTCCACAAAATGAAACCCAACGTCCTCAACCTGACTTTCACGCTCTTACGCCTCAGATTTCCTTTACTTCCCTTATTATGTCCCACTGTGACCATCCCCATCCCTACAGTCTGGCCACCCCGGAACATTTGCTTGTCTTTAGTCTCAAGTCATACTTCTCCTTCTCTGGGCTTTTGCTCTGGCATAATCTGGCAGGATTTGGGAAAGCTTCATGGAAACCACATTGACAGTGAGTCTTGAAGGTGAAGCAGTAAGACCCACACTCAAGACATGAGACGTGGAGGTGAGTTAGGCAGGAGGGTAGGGGCTGGGCCACCAAAGTCCGTGGATGCCTCGCTTCTCAGGCAGTGGAAGCCACAAAGTGGTTTTAAGCATGAATGAGACACGTCAACCTTATGGTTTGTGAAGTGCACACTGACAACTCTACAGAGAATGAACTCAGAGAGGGAAGAATAGACTCTGGGAGGAGAAATTAGGGACTGTTGCAATAGCCCAGGTGTAAGGTCATGAGGGAGGAATTCAAGGAATGTTTAGGAGAGGAGGTGTAATCAGCTGGCTTTAGTGATGTGAATAAAGGGAGGGAGAGAGACTAGGGTGTCTCCTCAGTCTTAGTGGAGTGATTGGGGTGAGGAGAAGGACCTATGGATGGAAAGATGATACGTTCACTATGGTTACCTTCTCTAAATTGCCTTTTAATAAAAATCTTCTAAGGGTACTGTATAAAAATACCTATTCTCAGGGCCTCCCACAGACCTGTGAAATCAGAATATTTTGGGGGAAGGGCCTGGAAATCTGCATTTCAAAATGCACCTCAGATGATTCTTACCGTCAGCAGAGTTTCAGAAGCAATGCCTGCTGCGGGATGGCATGGCTCTGGTTTACCCTGGGACCTCCCCTGGAACTGTGAGCCCCCTGAGGCCCGCAGCTGCCTCTTCGTCTTTACTTCCCTAGATCCCAGCTCAGGGAAGGAGAGCCCGTGGTCAGTGTTTGTTGAATGAATGAGCTGATCTCCAAACCATGACGGACGGTTTCCTCTTATAAACTGTGATGAATATCAGCTATGCCTCTGACTGTGGGGTTGGTTGGTCAGTACTATTGTACCATTTATCCAAACTGGAACCAAACCCTCTTATTGCATCCCATCTGCCTATCAAGTCTGAAGGTTTCCTTCCAGGGTGACAGTCTTGTCTACCCTATAATTCCACATGTGAACTACTGGAGGCTTCTGCTTTTTGGTTTTTAAGTTGAACCAGAGTGAAAAATAATTGCGCTTTTTTTGTATTAAGAGAGGAAATGTTACAAATAGCAAGGTCTTCAAAAGGCCACTTCGCAAACTAAAAGTTTACTTGAAGGCACACACGCTTGTGCTGGAGGCCAGGCTTGGTATGTTTCTGATTATACTGGTGACCCTCACCCTGAAACTCCTTTGTAGAAGGGCCTTTTTTCCAGACAACCTACTGATGAGCAAATGATCTAACAGATTTCACACCACATAAATTTGAGCCTAGTGAATGGCTTCAAATTCAGAGCTCCTAATTCTGGTTTCAGAGAGGTAGTTCCCTTTACAAAGGCAATCATGTAGACAATTAATAAACACACACAGGCACCGGGAAAGGGTGAGTTCTGCCTCAACCCCTACCCCGAAAGTAAGCTCCGAATGATTGACTTTGTGAAATGTAGATTTACCTTGGGCTTCTTGTTCTGACAGAAGACACGGCCGTGGTAAGTAAGGCCCACTTGGCCATGGGTGTCTTCTACCCCGTCCTGTACAGTAGCCACTAGGCATATGTGGCTATTTAAATTTAAATGTATATTAAAAATGAACATGTCTGTCCTTTTCGTGGTACTGGCCACATTTGAAATGCGTGGTCGCCACATGCTGTTAGGAGCTACTAAATTCTAGTTCAGGATGGGACCTTGCTATTGTCTCAGGGAGCTCTATTGGACGGTGCTTGTCTATTATTTGGGCAAAACCTCTCAGGGCCCAGATTGCTCCTGTTTTGTCCCAGTTGTTGGCAACTGTACCTCCCCACCTCGGGACTGTTTTATTACTTTATTCTATATAAACAAAATGAAGCAAAGTTCATACTGAAGAAAAATAGGGATTAAAAAGAAATCCTGGCCGGGCGCGGTGGCTTACGCCTGTAATCCCGCCGAGCACTTTGGGAGGCCGAGGCAGGCAGATCATGAGGTCCTGAGATCGTCACCATCCTGGTTAACATGGTGAAACCCTGTCTCTACTGAAAATAGAAAAAATTAGCTGGGAGTGGTGGCGGGCACCTATAATCCCTGCTACTCAGGAGGCTGAGGCAGGAGAATCACTTGAACTCGGGAGGCAGAGGTTGCAGTGAGCCGAGATCGCACCACTGCACTTCAGCCTGGACGACAGAGCCAGACTCTGTCTCAAACAAAACAAAACAAAAACAAAAACAAAAAAAATCCTATTGTTAATGAGGAAAAAAAGGGAACCTTGTTGTAAATCTGCTGAGGAGCTTATTTTCTTTCAGCTCTTCACTATTTTGAGTAGCATATTTACAGCTCTAGGGGGATGAACCCAATTATTTGGGGCCAGAAAATAAGATCTCTGTTCTCATCCCAGAAAGATAACTCCTCTGCCTGAATTCACCAGGTAATTGCTCTGGCTGCTAAGGGCCGGCATGTTTCAGAGACTGTTAGGGGCAGCGAGGGCCCTGGACATCCCAAGGTCCACAACCTCGTGCAAGGGTGGCAAGAGCAGCAATGCGAGAGTGCGCCAGAGCCACGAGGCCAGTGTGTAAGAGAATGAGTCCTCCTGCTTCCTCCTCACAGCTTGTTCTTAGCAGACAACATGCAGCCTCTTCCACCTCTTGAGCTTTGGTTGATTTCGTTGTAAGATGGAGGGAAGACTTGCCCCTGAACTGTGGAGCGAGCTAATTCAATGCCAAGCCAAACCACATGCTTATGGGATTGCAGAGGTTCTGGGAGATGTGGCCCTAGATCTAAACTGTTGTAGCCCATCGCTAAAGATGGTCTTTTTAGTTTCTACAGTGGGAGATGGGCTTTGCCTCGTAAGATGAAGGATTCTCCAAACTTGAGAAGGAGGTTCAAATTTGGGACAGCCCAAAAGAATGACAAATGTCCATCGGTCTTCATACACAGATGAGACACACTGACATAATTTCATCCCAAGCATCACTTGTACAGACCTCTGTATCTTACTGTTTAACATCTTTGTTTGTGGGGTGGTGGAGGTGCTATCTTAAAGACATCTTAAACCTAACATGTCCCAAAACTGAACTAATGATCACCCTTCTTAAAGCTGATGCTCCCCAATATTCATCATGTTAATGAATAGCACCATAATTATCTGAGTTAAATTAGTCAAAAAAGTCCTGGAGTCATTCCTGGCACCTCACAACCCCCGCCTTCCCATAACCAACTCATCACCAAGCTCTGTAGATTTTACCTCGTCAAGCTCCCCTGAGTCTGTTCATTTCTCTTCATATTCACCAATATCTTGGTCCAAGCCACCATTATTGCTAACCTAGGTTATTGCTATAGCCCCCTAATTGGTGAACTGGTGCCTACTTTTCCTCCCAACTCATTCCAATGTATTCTCCCCATTGAAACCAGAGTGACCCCTGAAATGAAATCTAACCTTGTCGTCTCCCTTTTTTCAATTCTTCTATGACTTCCACTGACCTTAGGAGAAAGTCAAAGGTCCTTAATTGACTGCAAAGCTTTACATGGCCTGCTCCTTTAGTCTCACCGCTCAGCACATCTTCCTCCAGCTCTCATTTCAGATATGTCCCACGGCACTGGACAGTCTCTCACAATCTTGCATTTCTTTCTCCGTAGAGTCTCTGCTTTTTCTTACTCACAAAAGATACTATTGAGGAAGTAATGCTTGAGTTAAGATGGGGAGGGTGAATGGAGTTAACAGGCCAAGAACTGAAAGGTGGAGAGGAATGATTTGGGAGTAAGATAAAGCAAAGAACCCCTGGCCTGGTTCAGAATGAGCATGCTACAACATGAAATGATTGAAAGAGCGGCATGACTGAGTACTCTACCTGGGTTTGATTCTTGGTTCCACTACTTCCTCAGCTGTATGAATTTGGGTAAATCATTTAATCTCTCTGAAACCCAGTTTCCTAATGTATACAAGAAGGAGAACCTACTTCCCAGGGACTCGTGAGGATGTATAAACTATTGCGATTGAGTGCCTGAAGCAGCCACAGTATCTGGTACACAGTTGGTATTCAGGAAATGGTGATTGTCATCATCCAAATGTCTCTCCTATTTGAGAATCTTCCCCAAGGGAAGTCTAGGTATCCTACTCAATATCTTTGCTAAGTTTGCATTTGTCTTTTTGCAACCAAAAATTCTATATGGAATGTAGCTCAAGTCCAGACTCACAAAATAAAAACATCAAGATTCACACTTAAACCACTCCTGCTTCTAACATTTTTTGAGTGCTTACTATGTGTCAAGAGCCATTCTAAAAACTTTACAAACATTAACTCCTTCAATTCTACGAGCACATCAGCTGTAGGAGGTGTGTACCATTATCCCTTTCTTACCCAGAGGAAACTGAGACACAGTAAGGTTAACTAACTTGTCCAAGGTCACACAGCTAACAAGTGCCAGAGCCAGGACTCAAACCTAAATGGTCCTGAAAGGTCCTTGCTTTTAATCATTGCATTCTGCTATTTTATTTGGCTTTTGTAGAATTTGCTCCCAAAGCAATGAGAAGGTGAACAAACAAAATGCTTGTAACATGTCATATAAACCATCCCCCAATCATAAGATCCAAATTATATAAAAGAGAAAAATTTACATCAGCTTGTCACTTGCATAGAATAAAGACAGGAAAAGAAAAAGCCATAACAACAATTATCGCAGAATGATAGAATTTTGGATAGTTAAAAAATTTTCTTACTTTGTTTTTCACCTGTTTCCTACATTTTCAACACTTTAAAATGTCTTGCTATTATAATCTAAAGAAACATAAACATTATTTTTTTAAAAAGAAAAGTAAGTGAATTTCTAATGAGAAAAAAAGAAAAAGGAAGAAATCAAAAGTATTGCTGTAATCAATATCCAAACAGGGAAGTAAGAAGAGGGAGCATGGATGATGCTTGTCCACCTGAAGCGTTGCTCCAGGAGACCCGTCTTTGGGGCCCTGTGCTCCAGGCCCATGAGACAGCTGCAATTCCCATTCTTAGGCAAAGCTCTCTTGGAATTTTCAATAATAACCTTGGGCCACAATTAGCCCACTCGATATTGAGCAATAATGGGTAGTAGCTGAGCCTGAACTCTCTGTCTTTACTACAGTGAAAAACCCTGGATTGGACTGGGATAGAGAAGACATCTTGGACTGTAGCCTGAGGTTGGCTGCCCCCTCACAGTGTGTGCCTTGGAGAACCTCTAGCCCCTTCATCTGCCAAAAAGCAGCAGCCATGTCTGTTTGATCACCCTTTAAATCTGCTGTGAGCTGCAAGCATACCACAAATCCTCACTCTTCTACGTGCTTTACATAGCTTGACTCATTTACGCCTCAGGACAACGCCGTAAGTTAGGTATTATTATCATCCCAATTGTACAGATAAAGAAACTGAGGCACAGAGCAGTTAAATAACCTGCCCAGGGCCATAGAATTAAGTGTAGAACTAGGATTCTAGTTTAAGGCATCTGACCGTCTAGTGAATTGTATGTGGCAATAACCAGTATGCCAAGGGACATCTCTCAGCTTTGAATGAGATACGGTATGGAAAAGAGTTTGGAACAATTCAAAACACTGGATAAATGTAAGTTGTTAGTTTGGGGCATTTTAAAGGAAATGGCTTCTTGGGCAATGTTTCAGAATGGCTAGTTATTAGGAAATAGGTATAAATCTAGAAAGTGCTGAACATAAATAAAACATTTCCATCTCTCATTGGAAAAAAGTTTCCGCCAAGGACACAGGAGAGTCCCCAAACAGGAAAGAGATACTCCTTACTCAGTAATGTGGTGGTTTTGCGTTTGTATGTTCGGCTCCAGTAATCTGCCTTTCGGACAGTAGATATGTCATGTAATTAGGTTTACGAAAATTGCTTGGGCAAAGCAACCTTGAAGCTCCTTTCCTCCCTCTATCCATACATCTATCTTTTCATCCATGCATCGAGCAGAAATTTAGTGCAAGTCCTATACTTGACCCATACTCTGAAGTTGGGTTACTTGGTCTGATGTGGTATTGTTTCCAAGACTCCTGGGTGGAAGAAACCTAAATAGTTTGCCTGGTTCAATCCTTTGCCCACTTACCCTCTTTCACCTAAACTATCACCAACGGACAGGATGTGGTTCTGTTTGCAGGGACCTCCAGGCACGATGCGTCTCTGGCCTCTCCCTGGGAAGCCCTCATCAGCCCTTAATCAAAATGTTTAGGGCCCGTGGGAGAGCTAGCAGAGTCCCGCTTATCAAGGTGGGATTTATTTACTTACTGTCCAAATCATTCCACATCAGATTGGCTTGTTGCTCCCTCGCTCACCGGCTGGAGAGCAGAGGTGACAGATCACACCACTGCTTATTTAACCAACCATAAACAGGACTTGAAAGAAGGGAGTTTGCTGCACATAGCTCATCTTTGGAGAATCTGACATGCATCAAGTTGATGGCAAACTTCTGTTCATTATCTGAAAACACTTTTTCTGCTTTTTTTCTTGTTCTATTCCCCAAGGAAGATGTTTACTTCAGAAAACTCACTTGTTTTACCCCACTGAGAAGAGAGGAGGGTGGATCTAAGCCAGAAAGTTGCTTCCAGCCCAAATGGCCTGGGTCATTGAAGGTTTTCTTTCCCACCGACATGGGCCTAAGGATAGGAGGCAGTTTACCAAATTTTATGTCTCCGCAAGTCTATCCAGTTTGCCAAAACCTCCTAAACTAACTGTTTTAATGGCATCATTGATTATCTACAACTTGGACGGCAGTATGGCTAGATTATAGTGGAGCTGTAATCGCTTAATAAAGGTTGTGATCTCTATGACATTCAGGGGAAACATGTCCCATCTTTTATGGAATAACTTCAATTTAAAGTGTTTTGTTCTTTTTTTCATTGCTCATACGGAAGGAGGAGGGGGCGAAGTGGTGGACATCCAAGAAGCTAAAGAAATAAATTAAAGAGAAAAAAATTAGGATAAAGATGCTGAGGAAAATTACCTGGATTATGACAATAAAACTAGATGGGAAGGTAAAATAATAACAGAAGAAGAAAATAGAAGGATAACCCAATGCTTTGCTTAGTGACCATTCTCAAGAGGAACTCCCGCCTTTGAAAGGGACTGAAAGTGAGGTCATAGACACGAGCAGCACGGCAGCATGCACACATGCATGCTTACCCTTTTCTAGAACCAGTGAATGGGATTTTAATGTTGTAATCTCCCCTTTTGGAGGGAAAGAGGCCCTTTTGGTTAAGGACAAATGTTCAACACCGTGTCCATGCTCTCACCAATGTCCATGGGGGTACATGTGTGATGTGAGAAGCCATGGGTTCCCTGAATGACCCAGGCTGGTGGAGATATCTGCGGTCCCTTTTCCTACGGACCCCCTGGGATGCAAAGCCAATCAGGCACTCAATTCACCTGCTATGTGGCATTTTTTTTTTTTTTTTTAAATTTTTTAGACGGTGTCTCTCTCTATCACCCAGGCTGGAGTGCAGTGGCGCGATCTCGGCTCACTGCAACCTCCACCTCCCAGGTTCAAGCTATTCTCCTGCCTCAGCCTCCCGAGTAGCTGGGACTACAGGTGCCTGCCACCACGCCCAGCTAATTTTTTGTATTTTTAGTGGAGATGGGGTTTCGCCGTGTTAGCCAGGATGGTCTTGATCTCCTGACCTCGTGATCCACCTGCCTTGGCCTTCCAAAGTGCTGGGATTACAGGTGTGAGCTGTGTGGCATTATTTAGGGAAAATTCTGTAGCACTTGTTGAGACCTTCTTGGGGCCTTGGAAATGTGAGACCTTCCTGGGGCCTTGGAAATGTGAGACCTTCTTGGGGCTCTGGGAACTCTCACCATTGCTTGTGCATTGTCAAATGATTGGAGTGATGTAAAGAGTCCAAATTATCCATCCCATTGTCTGAAGGGTCAGACTGTAAATGCCTGATGCATGAACTTGGTGTGACCATAAATCGCTTGGTTTTCTCCTTTGTCCATAGGACGAGAATAATAGTCCCTACACTGGGTGCCTATGAGGATTAGGTGCCTGGGACATCCTCATCAAATGTGAGCTCTCTACCACCTTTACAAGATCGTTAGTCAGGGTCTTATCAGAATTTGATATTTTGAATGGAAAAATGTTTCTGTGTTTCTCTACTGTCTACCAAATATGAAAAGACATAGCAAACAGCTTGGTGAGTCCTTAATAAGCCAAACATAGAATTACTATATGACCCAGCAATTCCACTCCCAGGTATCGACCCAAAAGAATTAAACACAAAAACTTGTCTGGAAATGTTCACAACAGGCTTAGTCACAATAACTAAAAAGGTGGAAACAACTCAAATGTCCAACTGACGAATAAACAAACAACATGTGGTAAATCTGTGCCATGGAGTAGTACTCAGCCATAACAAAGAGGGAAGTGTGGTACACGCTGCAGCATGGAGGGGCCTTGAAAACTATGCTGGGTGAAAGTGAAAGGCACAAAAGATCTATTTTGGAATAGCCAAACCCGTAGAGACAGAAAGCAGATTAGTAGCTGCCGAGGGCTGGGCAGAGAGAGAAAGAGAGGGTGACCACCTTGTGGGTACAGGGTTTCCTTTTGAGAGGATGATGTTTTGAAACTAGACTGTATGACGATTGTACAATGTTATGAATGTACCAAATGCCACTGACTCGGACACTTGAAAACGGTAAATTGGATGTTGTATGTATTTTACGATGATATTTTAAAAGGTTATAGCAATGAACGCTCTATAATACTGCAGAGTCATCGTGGAGAATGCGTTTGAAAACTCTGCAGTGAGCCTTCTTGGATGACACATGGCTGGGTAAAGATGTATTTTTCCCTCCGGCTCCACTTCGTACCAGCTCCTGAGGCCCCCAGCGCACAGTCTGTGTGTAGCCTCCTGCCCACCCGTCGGGTCTCCACGCTGCTAGACAAAGCCCCTTTCTTACTCCGTGGTCAGGAGGAGCTGAGGGCACCGTGGATGCGTAAACATGGGCAGGAAGGCAGGCCGCCTGAAAGCTTCCAAAAGCCCCTTTCTGACAAGTGAAAAATGTTGGTGACTTGAAGTCACAAGGCCAGGCTTTTAACAACCCTCAGCGTATTTATTTAACCCAGTAAATACGTTTATTAGCAAGGCCGTCTCCTTTGTAGAGCAGGTAATGGATTCCCCATATGTTTCTGCTTTGCAGGCCGGGCCACGACGGCTCACACCTCGCTCTCCTCCTGCCTCCGAGGTTAAGACCTTGGTGTGTCGCCACTTTTGGCCTCAGCCCCTCGTGTGTGTAATTACAGCCGTTCCCAGAGAGAAGGAAATCCCCGGGCTTCGGCCTTAACTAGCCCCGGCATTACACTACCAAAGGGCATGTCTCGGAGGGGGAAGAGAGAGGTAATAAAGCTTTCACGTTATTAACTTTTTCCTTCTGAAAAGAAGCCTGAAAAATACCATCGCACCACATTAAAGGCCGTATGTGAGAGCCGCCACCGCCTAATGAGGGGCTCGGACCCCGGGCCACATGCGAGGGCTTTGGGGGCCCCTTTTAAGTGAACCTTGATGTCGTGCCAGCCCTGGGGGTGCGGCCATGAGGCAGGGAGGGGGTCAGGCTGTGCCCACCCCTGCTCGGGGCTGAGGTTTGCACCTGACTCAGGGGATGCAGGCCCGGACAAGCAGGATGCCACCCAGGGCCAGCAGAGGTGAGTGGGACCTGGGTCTCAGAAGAATGAGCAGGGTTCCTCTCCTGGGCTTTACAGCCCTGTGTGGAGGTGACAAGGAAGCATCAGGAACAGTCAGAGTGACTGGGGAAGGACAGGTGTGTCTAGCACTGGGCTGCCCACCTGAAGGTATGATGAGCCACATCTGGGCCAATGAGCCACATCTGGGCCGAGGACCCCCCCAGAGCACCACGCGGGAGCTGGGACCATCAGAGTGAACTGCAGTGTCACCGAAGACGGAGCTTCCAGGTCTTTCCCCCAGATCTCAGGCATCCTACCCCATAGGCCAATAGAATGATTTTTAACCAGTTTAACATGTTTCGATGTTTTGAGACTGGGTAAGATTTTTTGCCTGGGCATTCCAAGGAAATCCAGCAGTCATGCTTATGCATCGTGAGGCCGTGGAAAGACATGGGACTGTAGATGACGCCCAGGTGTGTGCTGAGAGCTTGGGTGGGCTCCTCTGCTCTCACTCTTCTGAGGCCACAGTCTGGGCTCCCTGGTCCACACTGCAAGGCTGTGTGTGCTGAGAAGGGCTAGGGGGCAGGCAGGAGTCAGGAACCAGGGTGAGCAGCTCTCTTTCCTTCTCAGCCCCTCCCCGCCCCTCCCCAGCACTGGGCTAGGAGAAAAGTGGGCAAAGTCCTGTAGAGGGTGGAGAAAACTACCCTAGCCCCTAGAGTTTGCTTCCTGGTGCAGGGGATGTTTGCCTTCTGGTCCTCCGGTCTGTTGGACCATTTTGCAGGCACCCTGCCTGGTCCAGGGAGACTTCACCAGCCCCACTCTTGAAAATCTGAGTCTCCTGTCTGAGAGTTTCTGGGGATAGGGGCCGCTTTTCTATTTACTTGCCCCACCGTAATACTGAGTTTATGGCCTCATCAAAACAAGCCCTGATCTGGAACCGCTGCGTGTAATTGTGCAGGCCGGGTATGGGCAAGTTCCTGGGCTCATGAGGCGATCACGTTGACCGTGATGTGAATGGAGCCCCGCCACGCCCCACGGCCATGCAATGTGAAAGCCCTGCTGATCTGTCCAAATTCTGGCAGGGGAGAGCTGGCAGTGCCGACTGCACAATCAATGCACAGATGTGGAGACCAAGACCCAGGGAGAACGGGGTTCAATTGGTATTGAATTTGCCCTTGCAACGACCAAAGCACTTTTGCACACCTTATCTCATTTAACTCGCTTCGTGAGAGCACGCAGGTGTTAATAATCCTATTTCACATACATGTAAAGTGAGAACCACCTGGGCAAGGGACTTGCCTAACTGCATGTGGCTGGGCATGGCAGTGCCAGGACCAGGGCCTGGGTCTCCAGATATCTCCTCTAATGGTCTTGCCATAAGACAGTGGGCCACCTGCGAGGCTGCTAGACTTATCCCCAGCCTTTGTAGGTGAAGGATCTTTAGGCATCTCTGCATCATCTGTATCTGTGTGCCCCTTGGAGGCAGCAGCTCTCCTCAACCTCAACAGATAACTCTGGTTTAAATGTCAACTCTGCTACCTGACTCCTCATAGGCAAAGCACTGATCTCATTGTCCATTTATTCATTCAACAGGTATTTATTAGTGGTTGCTGTGTGCCAGCCATGGCACTGGGGATGTCATAGTAAACAAAGCACACACAAATCCCTGCTCATGAAAACACTTTGTACGGGTCTGGGCACACAGCAAGTGCTCAATAGTGGTTGGTTAGGGCCTGTAGCTTTGACCTTCATCTGCCCATTATCCTGGTGCTCTGTAGAGAGCCATGCTGTAAGCTCTCCCCAGAGAGAAGGAGAGGCCCTCAAAGCCCAGCTCTGGAGAGCCTCAGCCCTGGGAGCTGGCAAGGGAGGCGTGGGAAAACCACCCGTTCGTCCCATGCTTACATTTCCTGGGCCGGATTGGCTGAACATTGCATGCTTGAGCTGGTGATAACGTATTCCACCACTAAGTGCTCTGAACATCAATGCTTGTCTAGGTGAATGATTTTCCCTGTTACACCAAGCATTTCCTGTACCAGGCACTGTGCCTTGTTTATTTATGGGGTCAAAGGAAGAAGGGGGACGCCAGTTTCCTCCTAGGTGAGATGGGAGTGAGGTGGACTTAGGGACAATCCACAGAGAGATGGCAATCATTCGATGTAAGCGTGTGAATCACCTCAAGGTGCTTGGCACATCACAGGCAATAAGAAAAAAGTGTTTTTTATGATTGGAGACATCAAATTCCAATCATGGAGGATTGCAAAGCAATCATGTCTTTGCTTGCAACAGACTCAAATGTCTGCCAAACTGCTCCGTTATGTCTTCCGGGTGGGACTTCACAGGTAAGATCTGGGATATAAAGGCTTGGTGGTCTTGGGGTAAGCTTCCCGCCAGCTCTGCCCCACACATAAAAGTACTCATGGCAAAACTCTAGTCTTCATTAATCAAGAACAGCCTCGGACTTTTCCAGGAAGCTTTTTTTTGACATTTGAAAGGAAGAAATCAGAACAGGCACGCTGCGGCTTCTAGGCCAGAATTCTCCAAGGCAGCAGCTGTTTGCATGTTTGTGTATCAAAGGCTGCATGTTGGCACAGTTGAGGTTTGGAAGATGAAAAGAATTTGTGGGTAGCAGGGAATAGGTAAATGCACAGAACAGCCTCTTAGAAGCATGCTCAAGAAGAAAAATATTAAACTCAAGTGAAAAAAAATGACTTTCTCTTCCACTGGTCTTCCCATGCTTGGACTGGATCTGAATTACTTTAGAAGTAAGAGAAGGTGAGGTTGTGATGCTTCTGGAAATTTTAAAGGGGCTTTGTTTGAACTCTCGGGAGCACTCAGGGAATGATGCAGCTTCGTGGCATGGAACAGAATCAGACATTAACACAAATAATTTCCACCTGCTAAGCCGTGGGTCAGATAGTGGTAGGTGTTTGAGCAGAAAATCCTGGCTGGAATATGTGAGTTGCTTTGAAAGCAGGTGTGAATTTGTTGTTAGAAAAATAGGAAAAGGCACTTTAGGCAAAGGGAACAATCAGGGCAAGTGCATTTTGGCCTAGAGGAGCCTATTAGGATTGGGGGATGTTGAGTAGCAGGATGTGGTTGGAGAAGGAAATGGCAGGGAAGAGCCAGGTAAGGAAGACCTCAAAGGAGTGGATCTAACAACTCTAGTTGCTGGGCAAGTATTGAGGATTTTTTTTAGGTAGGGTATGTAATAAGATGTGTGTTTTAAAAACGTATGCGAGAGGCTCCTTCCACTGTTAATCCGGTTTGATAAGTGAGAAAGCCTCTGCTGACAGCAAAGATCTGAATGCTAGTGAGCAGCAGGCTAACAAAATATTCCCCACGCCACGACAAAAGCATATACAAAGGTGGCCGAAGCATGGCTGGGTTTGGAATGCCTCTCTCTGTCCTGTCTGGTAGTGAGGCTGCTGAATCCCTCCCCTCCTCTGGGGAGGCTGTCTGGTCCTCTTGGGAGCCGCAGGTCCAATACTTTCGTGCTTGAAAACCCTGCCCTCGTCCACCCCAGGCGGCTCACAGCTTTCAGCAGAGGATTACTTAGAATAACAAGTTAATGACTGTCCTTGGATTAGCTGAGGTCTGCTGGTAGAAGCAGGCATGCTCAGAGTTCATTTCACTCAAGTCTGACGGGGGCGAGTTGAGAAAACACGTTGCAAATTCCATCCTAGGAAAACAAGAAAAGAATTCTTCACGATGTCAAAGCAGCATCACTGGAAGTGTGTGTGAAAATGGAGCTTCCTTTAAACATATAAAAGCATTTGTAACCATCTTCTGAGTGTGGCAGAGTGTCTGGGTGGCAGACCTACCTGGGAAATGACGAGTGGGCCATGGGCTGTGTTGTTCTTAGGGTCAAATGATCTGAGGCCCCACAGGAAACAGCTGGGGGTTTAAGTGTGAACCTGGATTGGGGAGACGTGGATCGGGGTGGAATAGGGGGCAGAGGGAGACAGAGGAGAGGCACCGCTGACTCTACTCAGTCAACACCATAGACCACCAACAGCCCAAGCTTCTTGCAGCTCCCTGCTCCCAGCCCTCCAGCCAAGCCCATCGGATTCTCTTCTAAGTTCTGAAGGTGTCTATGCTCACTCATTCATTCACCCAATAAATATTTGATGTCCTGAGCTGACTAGGGGTCTGTTGAGAGGATCAAATGGCACAAAACCTCTCTGCCAAATGCTAAATCTGGAGACTGAAAAGCTTCTCAAGGGCACCATTTACTATGAAAAAAGAAACATATAGAAAGAAATACCACAAGTCGGGGAGCTGTGCATAGACTTACAGCCTGTCTTTGTCTTAGAAAAGCTCCAGGGCATTGAGGAGACTGAGTCAGCTGGTGTTCTAGGAGCTAGGGGCAACTAGACCTAGACCCCGCAGGACAAGCAGAATGTGGAAAGTGGAAAGAAGCAGGGCAGAGGAAAAAGCAAGGTAAACACCTTGCTTACTGGGCGCCAGCCCCATCACCTGCTGTTTCGAATCTGAACCAACCGAGGCGATTCCTACTCTAGGTGGGACGTGAAGCAAGAAGTCCAATTCCTTCCTCCTTGTAGACACCACGATTGCAAAGGTAAGAACTTTTTTTTTTTCCTTAAAAGATCAGTTTTTAGTAAAAACTTTATTAATTACAATTGATACACAAAGAACTACACATATTTAATGTATACAGTTGAATTAGTTTGTACAATGCAAATCCCCATGATGCTATCACCACAATCACCATAATGGAAATATCCAAAACCTGCCAAACTTTCCTTGCGTTCCCCCCACCAAATCTTTTTTTTTTTTTCTTTTCATGGTAAGAACACAACAGGAGATCTACCCTCTAAACAAATTTTACAGTGCACAATATAGTACTGGTAAGTATAGGCAGTATGTGGTATAGCAAATCTCTAGAACTTATTCATCTAATAACTGAAATTTTGTGCCCGCTAAACAACTCCCCATTTTCCCCACCCATCAGCTGCTGGCAACCACTATCACGTTCTCTGGTTCTGTGAATTTGACTATTTGAGATACCTCACGTAAGTGGAATCGCGCAGCATATGTCCTTCTGTGAGCGGTTTATTTCACGGACCATAATGTTCTTTAGCTTCATTCATATTGTTGCATATGGCAGGACTTCTTTTTTCTTTTTTTTCTTTTTTTTTAATTTTTTGAGATGGAGTCTCGCTCTGTCGCTCAGACTGGAGTGCAGTGGCAAGATCTCTACTCACTGCAAGCCCCGCCTCCTGGATTCATGCCATTCTCCTGCCTCAGCCTCCTGAGTAACTGGGACTACAGGTGCCCACCACCACACCCAGCTAATTTTTTTATATATATATTTTTAGTAGAGACAAGGTTTCACTGTGTTAGCCAGGATGGTCTCGATCTCCTGACCTTGTGATCTACCCGCCTCAACTTCCCAAAGTGCTGGGATTACAGGCATGAGCCACCGCGCCCAGCCGACCTATTTCTTAAGACTGAATAATATTCCACTGTGTGTCCAGACCACATTTTCTTTATCCATTCATTGGTCAGTGGACATTTAAGTTGTTTCCACATCTCAGCTATCATGAATAATTCTGCAATGACCCAAGAGTGCAGATATCTCGTTGAGTTCCTGATTTGATACCAAGAAGTGGGATTGCTGGATAATACAGTAATTCTATTTTCAATTTTTTGAGAACCCTTCATCCTGTTTTCTAGAGCTGCTATCCCATTCTACATTCCCACCAAAAGTGCTTAAGTGTTCCAATCTCTCCACATTTTTGCCAACCCCTATCTTTTGCCTTTTTGATAATAGTCATCCTAATAGGTGTGAGGTGGTATCTCACGGTGGTTTTGATTTGCATTTCCCTGATATTTAGTGATGCTGAGCATCTTTTATCTGTTGACCATTTGTATGTCTTCTTTGGAGTGGCTCAAAGAGGTTAGGTGGCTTGTGAAAGTTATAGCTCAGTGGTCGAGTGGAGAACGGAACCCAGTTGATGGGACACTTGTCCATGTTCCTCTTTACTTATCCATGAAGTAAAGAGGTCTTGTGAATTGAGCCAGGAGGTGAGCTTAGGGAGGCAGTGGGAGATAAGCCTGGGGGACCCTTCTGGCACAGCCAGAGGTCTGGTCTGGAAGGCCCTGCAGAAGAATTGCCAGGGATGCAGTAGGAAATGGGGATTTCCAGTCCCCACTAGGAAGGAAGAGCTTAACTAAAGCGTGGGCTCCGGCTGCTCCTGAGCTCTGTCCTTCCTCCCTGACCTTGTTGGAGACTCTGGCTCTGAATCCGGAAGTTCCTGAGGGATGAGAGTCAAGCATAGTCTGCTGAGAGTTGTATACAGGAAGTGAAAAACACAGGTAGAGCTGGAAATAGTGTAAACAGATGACCCAATGCTTTTCCCTGGCCTCCTCAGGGGCAGGTTGGCCTGGCTGCCTGGTAGGCAACCTCAGCCTTCAGGGGCCTCAGCGCTTGAAAATAGCCACTGAGATGCCCTCTGCTGATGGCCTTCTAGCTCTGAGTCCTCCCAGACTGGGAGGCTGTCGACATCCACTTTGTAATGAAGTGTGTCTATTAAGGTAGCCCAGAGAGGCAGCAAGCACTTGGGTTTTGAAGCCAGAGATAACTTGGGCTTGAATCTCACCTCATTCCCTTATTGGTTATGTGACCTCAGACATGCAGCTAGATAGAGCTGGGCCTCAGCTATTCATTCATTACCAAGAGGGCTGGAAGGTGGAGGGGTTGGGGTTATAAGATCTGTATCTCAGGACTGTTCACTGAGTTCACATTTTTAAATTGAGCTACTACTCTGCACAGGCACTGTGCAAGATGCTAGAGATTTTGAAGGGATCACGAGATGGCAGATAACATAGGTTCTTAACTGATGATGGTCACCCTTCCTAGCACATAGGAGGGCTTCATAAATGCATTTATAGTAGCTGGCCTCTAAGATGGCCCCCAGTTACATTACTTCTACTTTTTTTTTTTTTTTTTTTTTTTTTTGAGCCAGAGTTTCACTCTTGTTGCCCAAGCTGAAGTGCAGTGGCACAATCTCAGCTCACCACAACCTCTGCCTCCTGGGTTCAAGCAATTCTCCTGCCTCAGCCTCCCAAGTAGCTGGGATTACAGTCATGTGCCACCATGCCTGGCTAATTTTGTGTTTTTAGTAGAGACGGGGTTTCTCCATGTTGGGCAGGCTGGTCTCAAACTCCCAACCTCAGGTGATCCACCCACCTCCGCCTCCCAACATGCTGGGATTACAGGTGTGAGCCAACGTGCCCAGCCCTCCCAATTACATTACTTCTTACTATTTATGTTCCTGGGTAATCCCCTCTCACACTGAATCAGGACTGGTCCCATATGATCCAAAGAATAAGCAGAAGTGATGATATGTGACCTCTAAGCCAAGGTCATGAAAGCACTGTAGGTTCTGCCTTTGTATCTTGGACCACACAGTCTAGGGAAGGCCAGCCACCATGCAATGGGGATACTCAAGCCATCCTGTAAAGAGACTCACGTGGAAACTCACTGAGGTCTCTTGCCAACATGCCAGCTATGTGAGTGGCCACTGTGGAAGGGGGGTCCTCCATGCCTCAGTCAAGCCTTCAGATGACTGCAGTTCAGCCATCGCCTGACCATAACCTCAGGAGAGAACTGCCGGACTGCTCCCAAATTCCTTACCCCCAGAAACTGTGAAAGGTGATATACACAGCTATGGCTGCCACAGAGTTTTGAGAAGACTTGTAATGCAGCAATAGATACTTATATTCAATACCTAGAAATGACCCCCACCCCAATCCTGAGACTCCCCCAGGCCCCTTTGACCATTTTACTTGCCAACCCCAGTTCTGGGGCCACACTTCCCTATCCCTCTTCGTCTCTGTTGGCTTCCTGGGCTGCTGAGAGCTACACTCAAGGCAAATCCCACTGCTCACCCCACTACTCCCTGCTCTCCAATATCTTGGCTCCCTGGAATTTCAGCAGTTCCACTATGGCTTCCTCTCTTTCTCCATGTCTATATTCTCCACTGGCTTCATACCTTCCATCTGTCCTGCAGCTCTCTCACCTGCCACTTCACAGGTAAAGTAGAGGTCACCCGCAGGGCTCGTTAGCCTCCATGGCACCTTTCCTCTTCTTCTTCTTTTATTTTTTAATGCTCAGAAATAACTTATTGGCTGTCAGGTCATCCCTGCCATTTTTATTGTTATTATTATTATACTCTATGTTCTAGGGTACACGTGCACAATGTGCGGATTTGTTACGTATGTGTACGTGTGCCATGTTGGTGTGCTGCACCCACTAACTTGTCATTTACATTAGGTATATCTCCTAATGCTATCCCTCCCCCCCCGCCCCACCCACAACAGGCCCTGGTGTGTGATGTTCCCTTTCCTGTGTGCGGATGATCTCATTGTTCAATTCTCACCTATGAGTGAGAACATGCAGTGTTTGGTTTTCTGTTCTTGTGATAGTTTGCTGAGAATGATGGTTTCCAGCTGCATCCATGTCCCTACAATTACATGAGCTCATCCTTTTTTATGGCTTCATAGTATTCCATGGTGTATATGTGCCACATTTTCTTAATCCAGTCTGTCATTGATGGACATTTGGGTCCATCAAGTCTTTGCTATTGTGAATAGTGCCGCAATAAACATATGTGTGCATGTGTCTTTAAGCAGCATGATTTATAATCCTTTGGGTATATACCCAGTAATGGGATGGTTGGGTCAAATGGTATTTCTAGTTCTAGATCCTTGAGGAATCACCACACTGTCTTCCACAATGGTTGAACTAGTTTATAGGAAATACAGAGAATGCCACAAAGATACTCCTCGAGAAGAGCAACTCCAAGACACATAATAGTCAGATTCACCAAAGTTGAAATGAAGGAAAAAATGTTAAGGGCAGCCAGAGAGAAAGGTCGGGTTACTCACAAAGGGAAGCCCATCAGGCCAACAGTGGATCTCTTGGCAGAAACTCTACAAGCCAGAAGAGAGTGGGGGCCAATATTCATTATTAAAGAAAAGAATTTTCATCCCAGAATTTCATATCCAGCCAAACTAAGTTTCATAAGTGAAGGAGACATAAAATCCTTTACAGACAAGCAAATGCTGAGAGATTTTGTCACCACCAGGCCTGCCCTACAAGAGCTCCTGAAGGAAGCACTAAACGTGGAAAGGAACAACCGGTACCAGCTACTACAAAAATATGCCAAAATGTAAAGACCATCGATGCTAGGAAGAAACTGCATCAATAACAAGCAAAATAACCAGCTAACATCATAATGACAGGATCACGTTTACACATAACAATATTAACCTTAAATGTAAATGGGCTAAATGGTCCAATTAAAAGACACAGACTGACAAATTGGATAGAGTCAAGACCCATCAGTTTCCTCTTCTTTCTTTACAAATCTGTGCTTTCAGATCTGACAAGTGGATCTAACCGCCACACTGATCGACCTGGAATCCCCGCTGTGCTCTCCAATGTACTAGGATACAACTGTAGCTCCTTTGTGTGGCAGTTAAGGAGCCACAACACCCTTCCCCCACCTTATACTCCAGTGATTCCAGTGTGCTTAACCTCGATTGATAACTATTTTTACTTGATCTTACTGTTTTGAAAGATTTTGAGAAGCGGAAAATGAGGACTGGGGAGGCATAGCAGGGACCCTATATCAGAGAACGTGGCTCCCCTAATCATGAAGGGCCTTTTGTGCCACATGGAGGAAACTTGAAAGTGCTTCTGCAGGTAATGGGGAGCCATCAAAGGCTTTAGAGCCAGGGCAAGAGTGCGGGGAGATAAATAATGAGCACATCAATGGTTTACTTCATTAATAATGATTAGCAAAGTGCCAGGAAGCAGGTCTTTGGCACCTTCCTCTGGTCATATTTATACCAGCACATCTACTCCTGTGCTCTCTTTTTTTGCAGAGGTCGGGGAGAACTTCAGGAGGCCCTTTCCTAAAAAACCGTGAATGTGCGCAGGAGTCTGCAGCAGGCTCAGTTATGTCTAAGGCATTGGAGGAAATTGTCATGGATTTGACTTTCCCTGGGGAGGCAGAAGAAGGCAAAGAGACTGGGTCCAATCCTAACTCTGCTGATTACTGAAGAATGACCCTCAGTAAATTCAAGACTCTTCCTGAGCCTCCAGGTCCTCATTTGCAAAATGGGGTAACACTGCCTACCCCACGGAGAGCAGATACTGCACACCCAGCAACTGAAACACAGTGGGAGTCAGTGAGTGCTACTTAACACCAATCCCCATACCACAGTGACAGCTGGAGGCAGGGAAAAATCCCGTGCACACAACAGCTCAAAAACATCCCTTTAGAAAAAAAAAAAAGAAAGAGAGAGAAGAGACAGGAGCATTGGAGAGGAAGAAAGGAATTAGTGCTGTCAACGGCAGGTCAGTTCGTCTTAAAACCTTTCAAACTGTGGAAAGGACTAGGAAATGTATCTCCCGGGGCAGGAGGCAGTGGTTGAGGGGACTCTGCACCCCTGCAACTGCCTGTGCAAGCAGCCAAGTGTGCAACTGCTCAACTGAGTTGAGCATTCCAGAGGAGGGTGCACCTGGGGCTTGGGAAGCCTCTACAAAGAGGTGAGCCAGTGGCCACAGGCTGCAGCCCTGCTGGGAGCAGGAAGGGTGAGGCTGGGAAAGAGGGGACACGGAAAGAGGTGGGAGACCATAGTGAACCCTGAATACATTACGCTAAATGAAAGAAGCCAGGCATGAAGAGCACATAGGGAATGAGTCCATTGATAGGAAATGTCCAGAACAGGCCAAACCATAGAGACAGAAAGTAGATGAGTGTTTGCCTAGGGCTTAGGGAGAGTGAGAAGCGACAGCAAATCGGGCCAGGGTTTCTTTCCGGGACGGTGAAAATGGTTTAAAATTGATTGCAGCAATGGTTGTGCAACTCTGTGACTATAGTAACCATGAAATTGTATGCTCTAAGTGGGTGAACTGTATGGTATGTGAATAATATCTCAATAAAGCTATTATTTTAAAAAAAAGTCCCAAGATCCAAGGGGAAGACATATATACCTTGATGTATTTGCCACAGAAACACAGCAGGTTCAAGAAAAAAAGAAAAACTCCAGGAAATTCTCCTAGTGCAACCTGCTCATTGTCCCAAGGGGATGACTGAGACCCAGAGAGGCAGAGCCTCATTTCTAGTCCCACTGTTACTTGCAGCTGTGGGAAAAGCAGTACCATGCACTGAGCTCTCCTGGGTGCCAAGTACTTTATGGGAGTCGCCTGAGTTACCTAAGCATTCCAGCCACACCACCCCGTGTGGTGTAAGCCACGCTTTCTATGTGCGTAGCGCACGCGGGATCACAGGACTGTTAACTGGGAGAAATGAATGTCAAATTCCTGTTTGATTCCATTGTTTTAAATCACTGAATCTCTGAAGAGTCAGGGTTTTTACCATAGTGCAGTAGAAAATCCGAAAACCCAGGTGTAGGCTTTTTCCTTCTAAACTGTCTTGTGTGGATAGTCCCCAGGGCTGAGGTCGGATGGCGACGACGTGAGAATGATAGCCCTGGCTAGGGTGTTTTGAGCACAAGAGCTAGGCAGGCCTTCTGAGATACATGGGCTGAATGAGCTTTTATAGATGTGGTGTGTGAAGCCCAGAGAGGGCAGGAGGCTTCCCCAGGGTCACACAGTAAGGCAGTAGTGGTGGAGCTGAGATACGAACTGGGTCTTTGGACTCTCTGTCCAGTGCTCCTTCCATGCACCTTGCGGCCCCCTTCGGTGAGGATGGGTGTGGAGAAGAAGGCAGGGGCTGCTGGATGTGCTGGCAAGGTAGACAGCTCCATGGGAAAGTGGGGGGGGGGCAGGCAGCCATGTTCGTGGGAAGTGCAACTCATGTGAGGCGGGAGGGACAGCGCTGTAGAAAACGGGTGGAGGCAGGGGAGATGAGGAGGGGCCCAAGAGTGCTGTGGTTCCTCTGAGCTCCCAGGATCCTAATGATGGCCCACCCTTTGGGACCAGGGGAGGGAGATTGCTGATAAAATTCCCAGTGGCACATGGTCTTCCACCTGCCAGTGCCAATGAGGGCTCTGCTCAGCTTTCCCAAAGCCTCAGGGAAGCAAGGGGAGTCTTGTCTCCCCAGCACTTGGTTGTGGGGTTTGGTTGGCTCTGACTGAGGTTCTAGCCTTAGTTCTGTCTCTGACTCACTGTGAAGTCTCAGGCAAGTTCTTTCTGTTTCATCATGTGTAAGACGGGAATAACGATCGTAGCCATCTTGGTGAGCGGTGAGGATTTGAGGAGCCTGTCTGTGAAATCTGGGCACTACTGTTCTGTGACTGTGACGTGGGTTTTGCTGCGCGTGGGCTGCTCCCAGCTGCAGAAACATTTCCTACCACAGTTTTCATGCCTTCTGGAGCCGACGCCCCTCTGATTGAAGCCAAGGCCCCTATAGGGAGGGGATGCCATCACCCAGGATAGAGAATGAAACTGCAACCTCCCAGTAGAAGGGCCTGGCTCTCATTCACCCTGTGGCCTGCCTTTTCAGAGTGGGGGCTCATCAGGCCCCAGGAGGGTAAAGGGAAGGCAACTAACATTAGGTAGCATTTTTCTTTTTTTTTCTTTTTCTTTCTTTTTTTCTTTTTTTTTTTTTTTTTTTTTTTTTTCTTTTTTTTTTTTTTTTTTTTTTTTTTTTGAGACAGAGTCTCACTTTGTTACCCAGTGTTGAGTGCAGTGGCCTGATCTCCACTCACTGCAACCTCTGTCTGTGGGTTCAAGTGATTCTCGTGCCTCAGCCTCCCAAGTAGCTGGAATTGCAGGCGCCCACCACCACACTCCACTAATTTTTGTATTTTTAGTAAATATGGGGTTTCACAGTGTTGGTCAGGCTTGTCTTGAACTCCGACCTCAGGTGATCCGCCCACCTCGGCCTCCCAAAGTGCCAGGATTGCAGGCATGAGCCACTGTGTCCAGCCACATTATATAGCATTTATCCTTATAATCTCCAGAGCCATTATTCCCATTCTGAGTTCCTTTTTCCCAATATGATTAAGTGATTTTATTTAGTCTGAATTGCCAAAGTCAGTGAAAATGTACAGTCATTGTAATGGTATGATCAGTGATAGAATCACTCAATAATTTTTATCAAAACAAAAACTAAAAGAAAAAAGCAGGATTGGGAGAATATGAAAACATCAAAATATTTTTAAAACAGAAGAAAACCCAGGAAATTAAAAGTATTTATGCAAAGTCTAAGGGCATACTTTAGAAATTTCACTTGACACGATGTTCAATGATAAATAACAAACATTCTATAAGCCAGTATGATTGAGATTGACCTACAGGTATCATGAGCTATTCCTTTATAAAAAAATTTATCTAAATGATCTTTCCCAGAACTTCCTGTGATGGCTAGAAAAAGAAACTGAGGCTGGGTGTGGTGGCTCACGCCTATAATCCAAGCAGTTTGGGAGGCCAAGGCAGGTGGATCACTTGAGGTCAGAAGTTCGAGACCAGCCTGGCCGATATGGTGAAATCCCATCTCTACTAAAAATACAAAAGTTAGCTAGGTGTGGTGGCATGCGCCTGTAATCCCAGCTACTTGGGAGGTGGAGGAAGGAGAATTGTTTGAACCTGGGAGGCAGAGGTTGTAGTAAGCTGAGATCACGCCACTGCACTCCAGCCTGGGCAACAGAGACTCCATCTCAAAAAAAAAAAAAGAAAAGGAATAAAAAAACCAGGAATACAAACCAAAAGCAGAATTTTCACTTGATGCTAACTAAGTGACAACTTTTCCAGGTCAAGGATAAAGGCTTAGACATCTTCATTTATTTTATCATGGTTAGATTGGTGCTTTCCCTGTAATCTCTCAAGTTTTTGAAAGGACTAACATTTGAATATCATTCTGTTTTTATAATCTCCATAGCCATGATGGCTACCATTTTAAGTAAATCTGTATTCTAAAAATTAGGATGCCAAAGCTTAAAGAGGTGAAGTAATGTGCTCAAGGTCATTTGGCCAGTGGAGAGAGGGGCCTGGAAGGAAACCCAGTTCTGTACAAGCCCAAATCCCATCCTCTTTCCAAAGCTGCCCAGAGCAGGGGATGCTGGAGGTATTTGCCTGCAGTCTGATTTTGTTCAGGGCTGGCTGAGGTCCAGGCCTCCGCGTTTACTAAAATGTTCTGAGAGTTATTGGGGGAAATGGAGCTTTGAACTTACCTAGTATAACACAGGCTGGTTCTCAGGATCATAAACATGTTTCTGAACCTAATTAAAGAGCCTTGTGAAAAGGGCGAGAGCAGGACTGAGACATGACGGTCAGTCTCAAAACTCCCTGTGGGCCTGAACGGGAGCTTGGCTTTTCCCAGACTCAGGGAGAACCAGCCCTCTCTGGGGGCAGAGAGTTAAGAGGCTTTCGAAAGAAGAAAAGGCTCTTTTACAGTCCTGGCTGGGGACCTGGGCTGTACCGGGGAGGGAATGTAGGAGGCATAATTGGGGCTTGTAAAACATTTCCAGACAAAATCACTTAATGTGTTTTGGAGAGTAAAAAGCAACAGTCCACATAATCTATAAATTTAGGCGGTTTTCTTCAGAGTCAATAGAGCTGGGTTGGGGGATCAGAAGGGGCGGCCGGGTAGTGCTAAATGTGCTATGGATGGCTGCAGGTGAACTTGTCTCTGGACACGAGACCCAGGAGCAGCCAGACCCTTGGGTTTGAATTCTTGCTCTACCTCTCACTCAAGCCGTGACCTTGGACAAGTTATTGATCCTGCTAGATTTCAGTTTCCTCCTGTGGGAAATGGAGATAAAATAGTCGCCACCTTATGGGTTTGTTTGGGGAATTAATGTGCTACCATATCCAAAATGCATGGAACAGTGCCTGGCATGCAAGGCGTGCTTGTATAAATGTTGCTGTTTTTATTCTGCTCCCTTGGGAAGGGGCTACTACCCGGTTGAGGCCACGCTGCATTTCCTATGAAGCAGTCCATACCTTTGAAAGTTCTGGAGCCCTCATCATGTCTTTCTTAATTCTTTCCCAAGCTTTCACTGACTTCCTTTCTGCCAGCAATGGTTACTCCCATCCATTTCCAACAGCCTCCAAAACAATATACTTCTTCCATCCATCCCTTTCCTCATCAAAAAGCTTTGTTATCGTGTCTCTATCTCATTCTCAGCAAACTAACCCGAAGAACCAAAAATCAAACACTGCACGTTCCCACTCATAAGTGGGAGTTGAACAATGAGAACACATGGACATGGGGAGAGGCGAGCATTACACTCCAGGGCCTGCCGGGGTCTGGGGAGCTAGGGGTCTAGGAGAGGGATAGCATCAGGAGAAATACCTAATGTAGATGACAGGTTGATGGGTGTGGCAAACCACCATGGCTCATGTATACCTATGTAACAAACCTGCACTTTCCGTACATGTACCCCAGAACTTAAAGTACAATAATAATAATAAAGTTTTGTTAATGCCTCATCTGACTCACTATAAAGCTCAAACTTCTGGGCCTTTTCAACCCAGTTTAACTCTCTTGGCTGCGTCCAACCACGTCCCCTTGTAGCTGCCAGTGTGCCTAATGTTTCCATTTTCCCCTCCTTCCAGGCAAATGGTAAATTTTGCACTTTGTGACTTCCTGATGGTTGGCTGGGGGCCAAAAACTAGTTTTGGCCAATGAATTGTGAGCAGAGGTAATATGTGAGCTGGAGCTCGTCATCCCTGTGCTATGACAACTGGGACCATGGTCTAGACCAGGTGTCAACAAACTTTTCCTGTGAATATGTTCGGCTTTGTGGGCCAAGTGATCTCCATTGTAGCTTCTTAGCTCTGCTGCTTTGTGTGAAAGTAATCTTAGATAATATGCAAATGGAACAGCGTGGCTATGTTCCAATAACGTTTTATTTTAAAAAGCCAGTCTGGCCAGTAGAGCTTTCTGCAATGCTGGAAATGTTCTATAATATTCCTCTTGTCAAACATGGTAGCCACTGGCCATATGTATCCATTAAATATTTCAGTAGCCTCATGTGGTGTAGCTACCATATTGGATGGACAGAGTAGATAGCAGCTGTTTCATCAGACAGGGTCCTGGAGCAAAGACAACATGAGAGTCACTGCTGACCATGATAGGCATGCATCCTGTCTAGTTCTTTATGTTATAAGCAACTGAGATGGGGGATGTTTGTTACTGCAGCATAACCTAACCACTCCTGACTTACACACCCCTCACTCCCACCTCCACATTTCCTTTGCTTTCATCTAAGCATTTCATGCATGTCCAGGCATCCAGGGCTTTACTCATACTGTTTCCTCTGCCTGGAATACCTTCTACTGTCCTTTATTTCATGGGTAAATGCTGCCTCATTGCTTAAAGTTCAGCTCACATGTTACCTTCTCCTGGTGGGTTTCCAATAGCCCTCCATATTGCCTCCGTGCAATAAGAATTACCTGCAGCTTCCTCAGGACACTTTGTAAGTAGAACGTTGTAGTGTAAGAATTTGCTTTCTTATGTTTTCCACTAGATTGTGATCTCTTGGAGGAGTTGCTCTCAGATTATACTTCAATATCTCCTGGGATATTGCAATAAGTGTTTGTTGAACTGATTTAACATACTCCAAACTCAGGCTGTGGTGGCCTCTCAGGGTCCTTAGTGGCCTCCTTGGCCCTGGGTTCAACTTGGACCATTTCCTCCCATTTTCATCTTATTCTCCTGGCCACAGTGATGCACAGTCTCTGAAATTCAGACAATGGTGATGGCGGAGGATGAGGAGAAAGGGGGAAAAAAAGAGACACCGTATTAGTCTTATTACATACCGGTATAATAATATCAATTTGATCATGATTTCCTTAAAAGGGACACTACAGTAAAGAACAATTGTGACATGAAACACAATTGTAGCTCTGCTAATGGTTTCCAGAGCTGTTCATAGGCTCTTGGAGTTAGTGCATCACTAAACTGGTATGTGTTTAGGAGTCTATATAGCTCAAGACCTTACTCTAAAAGATTTCTTGTCAACAGGGTATGGCTTGTCAAAATACTATTTTATTCATTCCATCATTTCCATTCTGTCTGACGAAAGACATTAGTATTTCAGTTTTCTGTACAAATATGGAAACATCATGATCAATACCCCTTACATATATGCATCACTTTGTGGTTAACAAAACACTTTCTATGTCACCTAGAGTCTATGAATAGCCTGGGAAGAAGGCAGGGCACATTTACAGCGTTTGACTCTTGGAGAAACTAGAGCCCAGTGCAGGGAGGTGATCCACCCACTGGTAAGTTTGGATGTTTGACCTCTCCAAATCTCACGCTGACATTTGATTCCCAGTTTTCACAGGGGGCCTGGTGGGAGGTGTTTGGGTCTTGAGGGTGGATCCCTTGTGAATGGCGTGGTACCTTCATCGTGGTAATGAGTGAGTTCTCACTATCCCTTGTGAAGGACGTGGTGCCTTCATCGTGGTAATGAGTGAGTTCTCACTCAGTTCATTTCCCTGAGAACTGATTGTTGAAAAGACAGTCTGGCACCTCCTCCTCTCTCACTCTTTTCCTTCCTCTCTTGCCATGGGATGTCTGCTCCCCTCTACCTTCTGCCATGAGTAGAAGCTTCTTGAGGCCTTCATCAGAAACAGATGCCAAGCTTCTTGTACAGCTTGTAGAACCATGAGCCAAATAAATCTCTTTTCTTTACAAATTACCCAGCCTCGGGTGTTTCTTTATAGAGATATAAACGGACTAAAACACCCCAAATCACAAGCAAGCTAGAGCCTGAGTGGATACTTGAGCCTGGACCCCAAGCTCATAGGCCAGGGCTCTGGGCCCCCAGATGTATCCCATATCCTGCTCCAACTGCCCCTCTGACCCATGCCCTACCCATCAGCACAGACTTCATCCCAGGGCAGGGCAGTTGGGACAGATCTCTAGAGTTTTTGCCTAATCCTGAAGTCATAAGAATTCTGTATCCTTTCCCTCTTGGAAACCTCCAGTCACAGAAATTTAGAGCAGATGGGAGTTTTTCTAATTACTTTTCAAAAAACAAGGCCTAGCCCAATAGCAGTCCAATACATAGAAATAGTCAAATTATTTAAAATGCATTTGTAATTCTTTGGTAGTTCTTGCAAAAAGAATAATAGACCTAGACTTCCTTCAGTACCAGGAAAAAGGACATGATGTATACAATTTCTGCTTGTGAAAGGGGTTGTTCTTACCCTCCGTTAAGTTTTAGTCTACCTAAAGGAACAGTAACAAAACAAAATGGTTGCTGCAGATTCTCTCTAAGCTACATTGTACCCCTTCCATGAGGGTGACTGACCTGGTGTGAGGGTCTGACCCTGTGGTTTCCCCTTCTCAGCTTGCAGTCTTTCCCACCCCTCTTCACCCTCACTTTTGTTCTCCAGGCCCAGCACTCCATGGCCCGACAAGAAGCAGAAAGAAATGGCCAATGGCACCATCACACAAAGATGGGCTGCAATAACATTTCATTTTGGAGACTAAAAAATCCAAAATGGCAGAAGAGGCAAAATGTTAAATTTCTCTTAGTGTGCAAATTATAAAATCCCTTCATTCACTTATGGTTAATTGACCTCCTGAAATGTCTGTTGTAACCACACTGTCCAAATAGATCTACCAAAGATAGAAGAAACCTGTACATAAACCATAAGCAAGTGAAAATATTAAGTATGGGTGGAGTGACGTAAAACACGTACTTTATAAATTAGTGTAATATTAATGGGAGAATAGAGTAATTAGATACACTTCATATGCTACATAAAGATACATGTTTCAAAAGGAATAAAAAATGTATTTATAAAGATGTTTCTCAAAGTGTTTCCACAAGAGCAAAAAGCTGGAAATGATTGATGTGGGCTGTAATTGGAGAAACACTCAGTAAGTTATAGCATACTCTAGCCATTAAAAGGAATAATTATGAGGACTTTTCAGACCATAATCTTCAGACCAAAAATGTTAATGACAGAGGTAAGTGCAAACAGTAGAATTCAAATTGGAACATATGCTGTGATTGAATTTAGGAAAAATCTTGTCTCTGTATGATCTAGGAGCAGAAGCGAAAATGTTAAAAAGAAAATAGCATTTTAGAATGTGGTTGGGGGGGACAAAGTAAATATACATTTATATTTATATTTATATTTATAATCTGGTTTCTTGAGATTACTTGTCAATGTAACCCAAAACAAGAAACTACTTTTATTATCTACACTATGATCTTTGAATTAAATTATTTGAATATGATGTGTTAGATCTGATTCCTTAGGGTTTAATTAAAGTAAAATGTATTAGCAAAAGAAAAAGGATGAAGACACTTATACATAAGAACAGAGAACAACATAAACAAATATCTGACCACTAACTATCAAATCTGAGTATTTTGCTACACTGGCTTTATATTTTAAAAAGAAGTAGAACATTATAGATGTGACTAAAGTCCCTTGGGTAAAAAGAAAAGAGGAGTTTTGTGTTGATTTAATACCTTAGTTATTTTTGCTACATCACCTTTTTTTATTAATAATTTTCAGGAGGACAGAGGATGCAAGTTTTAAAAAGGTTCTGGCTTCTCAATTCAGATTATGGCTACCAGATGATGGCTCTTTGCTTAATACCTGCCCCCTGTGCCTTTCATGGCGGAGTCCTTGGCCAATGACTGATCAGTAATAATGGGTGAGGGGAAGGAGGGTGAGGGCTCCCACAGGCGCTGCTCCTCAGACCTCACACAGAAGTCAGCCTGCTCCCTGATCCAGCAGGAAGGAGAAGATTCTGAGTACTTCTCTGAACATCACCCCCGATGCCCCATTGGAATCTGCTCTAAGAAGGGATCCTGGAAGAGAACACCCATCTGCTTCTTCAGGGTCAGGTCATTTCCCTCCCTGAGTCCCAGCCCAGCTCACCTTATACCTCTCCCTGCTGCATGGCGCCTCTCTTAAGGCTGAAGCCTGGGAGACCAGTCCTCATGATGCCTCTGTATCGAAAGTATAGTTTCCTGTGGGATTCAGAAAAGCCACCAAATGAATGGAGACTTCCCTGTCTCCAATGCCAACTAGAACTTGTCCACCAGGTAAGATTCTGTGGGTCAGGAGACAGAATGCTAAGCTGCAGCTTCACATCAAAGAGGCCATTGTATAGGTAGGTATTGGACAGAGAACGGAGAACCCTGTAGTTTCCATCTGGTCCAGTTATCAATTGTTGCATAACCAATGACCCCAAAACTTAGTGGCTTAAAACAACACAATCATTAATTTTGCTCATAAGTTGATCATTTGGATGGTGCTCAGTGGGGACAGTTCATCTTTGTGCCATAGGGCATCACCTAGATCTGCTTGGCTGAAACATGCCCTTAAGATTCTTATAGGACCTTGGGAGGCCGAGGTGGGCGGATCACGAGGTCAGGAGATCGAGACCATCCTGGCTAACACGGTGAAACCCCGTCTCTACTAAAAATACAAAAACTTAGCCAGGCGTGGTGGCGGATGCCTGTGGTTCCAGTGGCGGGCATCTGTTGTCCCAGCGACTCAGGAGACTGAGGCAGGAGAATGGCGTGAACCCGGGAGGCGGAGCTTGCAGTGAGCCGAGATCACTCTACTGCACTCCAGCCTGGGTGACAGAATGAGACTCTGTCTCAAAAAAAAAAAAAAAAAAGATTCTTAGAGGACCTTTTGTCTGTCTGAGAGATTCTAAGAGGCACTCATACTGGATTTTTATTTGGCCAGAGTTCCTTTCTTACTTTGAGAATTGTTTATCTCTGGAAAGACTTGGGAATGAAAACAATTGACTTTACTTTTAATTTTTTATTAAGAGATAAGGTCTTGCTCTGTTACCCACACTGGAATACAGTCACATGACCATAGCTCATTGCAGCCTTGAACTCCTGGGCTCAAATGATCCTCCTGCCTCAGCCTCCTAAGTAGCTGGGACTGTAAGTGTCAGCTGCTATGCCTAGCTATTTTTTCACTTTGTTTGGAGTTGGGGTCTTGCTATGTTGCCCAGGCTAGAACATTTAATTTTTCAGCCCAGCTGTTCTGGATTCTTGAGCTCATCTTTCTCCTCTCATATTTTATCACAGGTGGTAAGAAGAAGTCAGGTGGCACTTTCAAGATCTGCCTGGAAATCTTAGCTAGATCATCAAGGTTATTAGATACCTTCCTATTTTCCATGTTACTGCAGGGTACAGTGTTGCTGAACTTTCTGCCACTACACGGCAAGAATCCCCTTGACTTTAAGATTTCTATAATATTTCCAAGATTTTCCTGAATGCCTTCATTGGCAACCTTCTCAAGGCCCTTAAGGTTTTCACTAACATTTTCACCATTTTCTTTGTGGCTCTTAGGCTGTGTGGTCCCAAAGCCAATGTCATACATTGTAGGACTGTATTATGATAGCACCTGACTTCAGGTACATATATCTGTTGTTGCATAACAGTTATCTGTTGCTGCATAACAATCCAACCCAAAACTTAGTAGCTTAAAACAACAATGATTGGTAATTTGACTCATCTGTCTGTATTTTGGACAGGTTTCAGCAGGGTCAGCTCATTTTTTTTTTGATGTATAACTTAAACTGGGGTGGCTCAACTGGGGCTGGAGCATCCCAGAGAGGGCTTATATACATGCTAACATTTTGGTGCTGATGGTTCCTTCCTCTCTACATAGGCCTGTCCATGGGGCAGACTGGGCTTCCTCACTGCAAGGAGGCTGGGTTTAAAGAACAAGCATTCCATGAGACTACAACTGGAAGCTACTGATCAAGTAGTCACAGAGTGAGACTCAGGAGTAGAAACACAGGTCCAGTGTCACATTTGAAGAAGAACGTGTGGGATGGGATGGAATGTATTGGGATCAACTTGGAAAAATACAATCTGCCACAAAATTCTTGCTCTTAGAGGTTTAGATTGCTGGTTAAAGCCCCTTGGGGCCAGGCACAGTGGCTCACACCTGGAGTGTCAGCCCTGTGGGAGGCCAAGGTGAGCAGATGGCTTGAGTCTAGGAATTTGAGACCAGCATGAGCAACATGGAAAAACTTCGTCTGTACAAAAAAATACAAAACATTAGCTGGGCATGGTGGCATGTGCTGATAGTCTCAGCTACTTGGGGGCCTGAGGCAGGAGGATTGCTTGAGTCTGGGAGGTCGAGGCTACAGTGAACCCTGATAGTGCCACTGGGCAACAGAATTAGACCCTGTCTCAAAAAAAAAAAAAAAGAAAAAAAGAAAAAAGCCACTCAGGGCTGTAACTATCAATTCCCAACATAATCTATGTTCACGATTCCCAAATGTTTTTGTGACCCAGAAACAAAGCTTACTTAACCCAGTATAGGTTTCTGAGGATTCATATGGCCGTAGAGCTGATTGGCAATAGGCAGTAGTTATATAAAAAATTCATTCTGGACAGGCTGAATTAGCTTCCTTTAAACCCTACAAATACATTATGTTACCTTCAGGCCTTTCTCCCTGTGTGAGGTTGGACCCTTTAACTGGAACGCTCCCCACCTTTTGCCTGCTTCCACTCATCGCTTGTCTTCAAACTCCCTCTGCCACTCAGCTCCTGCTCTGCTTGCCAGTCATGTCTCACCACATCACTTCCAGCTTGATCCATGATTCATTCTTCCCTCTGTAAGAGGCAGGTGCAGCATTGTGCTTAAGACCACTCAGGAGCTAGACAAGTAGAGACAGCTCCTACCTTTACTGCCTATTAGGTGTGTATTGCTCCCAGCAATTTACTTTAGTTTCCTGAATTCCGCTTTCTCATTTGCAAAAATGGAGTTTATAATCGTAGCAGCTGTTATGGTCTGAATGTTTGTGCCCCTCTATAATTCATACATTGAAACCTAACCCCTGAGATGATGGTATTTAGGGCCTTTGAAAGGTGATTAGGTTAAGAGGGCTCTGCCCTCACAAATGGGATTAACGCCCTTATATAAGAGACCTAAGGGAGCTTTTTGTGCTTCTTCTGCTAAATGGGGAAACACAGAAGGTTCCATCTATGAGGCATGGGCCCTCACAAGACAGCCAATCTGTTGATGTCTTGATCTTTGACTTCTCAGCCTCTAGACCAGTAAGCAATACATTTCTGTTGTTTATAAATTACCCAGGCTAAGGTATTTTGTTATAGCAGCCTGAATGGACTAAGAGAGCACCTTCTAGGGTTATCGTAAAGTTTAATTCAGTTGATACATTCAGACCACTACATGGCATTGACTGTGATTATAATTCTAGTTCACCTTTATGGTCTCTTTCAGATACCATCCCTGGCTTTCCTTCCATCTAGGAGTTCACGTCTCTTCTGGAGAATAGAATCCATGCCCTATTACTTTTTTTTTTTTTTCCCTATTTAAAATAAGTGTGAAATTTTTAAAAGTAATAATCTTTCACATTTGTTCAGCATTGTTATTTACAAGAGAATTTCACAGCCATTACCACATTTAACATTGAGTTTGGCTGGGAATGGTAGCTCATGCCTGTAATCCCAGCACTTTGGGAGGCCGAGGTGGACGCATCACCTGAGGTCAGGAGTTCAATACCAGCCTGGCCAACATGGTGAAACCACATCTCTACTAAAAACACAAAAATTAGGCAGATGTGGTGCACACCTGTAGTTCCAGCTATGCAAGAGGCTGAGGCAAGAGAATCGCTTGAACCTGGGAGGTGGAGTTTGCAGTGAGCCAAGATTGTGGCACTGCACTATAGCCTGAGAGACAGAGCGAGACTCCATCTCAAAAAACAAACAAACAAACAAAACAAAAACAACAACAACAAACAAAAAATCATTGACTTTACGAAAAAGAAATTATCTGGAGGACTGACCTAATCACAGGAGCTCTTTAAATCTGGGTCTAGAGGTCAGAGACAAGGTAAGCCTGAATCTGAAGTGTGAGAGGGACTCGGCCTGAGAGAGATTTGCCGCTGCTGCCTTAGAGATGGAGGCGCCCAGGAGGCAGGGAATGCAAGTGGCCTCTGGGAGCTGAGAGTGACCCTTGGACAATAATCAGCCAGGAAAGAAGGATCTCAGCCCGACAGTCACAAGGAACTGAATGGTGTCACAACCACTGGAGCTTAGAAGCGACCACAAGCTGCAGATGACTGTGCAGCCAGCTGACACGTGGTTTCGGCCTTGTGAGACCCTGGGAAGAACACCCAGCCATGCTGTGTCTAGACTTCCGACCTCTAAAACTGAAGATAATAAATGGACGGCGTTTTAAGCTGCTAAATTTGTGTTAATTTGTTACACAGTAATAGATAACTCTGTTAGCTTCCCAGGGCTGCCATTAACAAAACACCACAAACTTGGTGGTTTTAAGCAATGGAAACTTACTCTTTCACAGTTCTAAACACCAGAAGTCCAAAATCAAGTTGTCAGCAAGGTCCAGGGAAGAACCCTCCCTTTTCTTTCCCAGTTTCTGGTGGTTCCAGACATTCCTTGTTTTCACATGATCTGCTCTTCCTCTTATGTCTGTGTCTCCTCCTCTTTTGTCTATTATAAGGACACTTGCCATCAGATTTAGGGTCCACCCAGCTAATTCAAGTGATATCCTCATCTGAAGATCTTAATTACCTCTGCAAAGACCCTTTTATGGAATAAGTTCTCATTGACAGAGTCTGGGTATTAGGATGTGAACATATCTTTTTGGAGCCACCATTCAGTCCACTGCAATCACTACTACAGAAGTGGGTCTCTTTACCACTCTTTTACAGAGAAGACACTGCAGAGTGAATAGGTATGCATGGACTTTTCAAACTCAGGTCCAGTGGATTTCCCGCACCACCACAGGTGCCTGTTTTTCCTGTAGCATTTAGCACAACATTGGAGAGAGACGAGAGAGGAATAAATACTTGTCAAGTAATTGAAATTCCAAATTAGCCATGAGTGAAATCAAACTGTGTTCAGAAAAGGATTCAGTATCAAGGGGGAAATAATCTCTTCCTCGAGATCTTTGAATCTGTCTAAAAAGGTCTAAGTTGATGAATATTTTTGTTCTTGGTTAAAATGATTAAAGGTCGTTATGAAACAAGCGGCTTGAAAGCTTTCCAAAGAGACGACTTCCCAAAAGGATTAGAGATAAGAAATGGAAGTGGGATGGCTCAAGCCTGTAATCCCAGCACTTTGGGAGGCCAAGACAGGTGGATCACGAGGTCAGGAGATCGAGACCATCCTGGCTAACACGGTGAAACCCCGTCTCTACTAAAAAATAACAAAAAACTAGCCGGGCGATGTGGCGGACGCCTGTAGTCCCAGCTACTCGGGAGGCTGAGGCAGGAGAATGGCGTGAACCCGGGAGGCGGAGCTTGCAGGGAGCTGAGATCCGGCCACTGCACTCCAGCCTGGGCGACAGAGCAAGACTCCATCTCAAAAAAAAAAAAAAAAAAAAATGGAAGTGGGAATCTTCCCTTGCTGGTGTTGTTTGGAAGCAAACTGGCCTGGGATGGAATTTGGCTCTATCACTTGCCAGCCATGTGGCCCTGGTTAAGGTACTTAGCCTTTCTGGGTCCCACTCCACTGATCTATGAATACAACAATATACCCATCTCACTAAGTTTTTAAAGACAAACTGAGATGATAGTAATAATGATGCTCTTGGAGGTGGTTAATACTATTCCAAACGCCTTTCAGAGATCAACTCATTTATGCCTCATGACCACCTATGAGGTGTCACTGTTATATTATTCCCATTTTATAGATGAACAAACTGAGACAGGGAGTTGTAAGAGCAAAGGTCGACAGCTACAAGTGACCCAGCACGGTCAGGATTTGCACTCAGAATGTGCGGTTCCAGAAGTTACCTTCTCAACCATTGCACTCTCCTAACTCTATTACTTCGGGATTCCTTAAAATAACAGGGCCACAGTGAGTGATTTAGAACAAGGCTGTATGAGGGACTGGGCTTGAGCTTAGCAGGGCCAGGAGGGATGGGGATGAAGTAGGGGAGGGGAAAGCCAAACCAGAACCCACAAGGAATTCAGCGAAGGTGGCCTTGGGCCCTCATCACCTCCAACCTCGGTGATGCAGGTGACCTGCAGGTGGCTAGGCATCTTCACCACACAGCTGCACCTGCACCTGGAGAGGCTGAAGGACACACATGGAGCAGGCGCTGCTTTGGGCCCACCTACTGCCCCAGCAACAAGGTGGAAATGCAGATTTGTGATGACATGTGTGAGCTGACGCAGCATCTGGGAAGGGCATCCTAGGAAATGCTCAGCTGGGCTGGCACCATGCAAAGTCTTTAGACACCCAGATGTGAAGGAGCCCAGAAGGGAATGCAGACCACTTAGTTCTTTCCTTAGGGCCCGAGACATGTTAGCTTTTTTCTTTCCTGCCATTCTTGATGCAGGAGCAGTGGATGAGTAAGTCTGCCGATCTGGAAGGGAAGCTGTGAATATAGGTTCCAGATATCAGGGCAGACATGGGTCAGTGATGGTGGAAGGCATCCAGCCTCCTCATAATCTCTCCATCTTTCTTCCCAATCCCTGAAGTAAACCTACCACACGTATGTAGATGGTGCTTCCAGACAAGTCTTTTAGTGACACCCCCTTCTTCACCCTCACTGAATTGCCATCCCTTGTCCCTCCTAGGCAGAAATTCAATCCATGTCCTCACTAGGTGAAGACCTTGGCAGAGCAGTAAGGCTGAGGGTTCAGTTTTGAGGGGCTGGGGGCTCCTCCCTGAGGCAACAAGGGAAACAAGATAAAGGTCCTTAAAAACAGGAGAATGGGCTGGATGGGGTGGAGAGGGGATGGGATGGGGAAGGTGGGCTTTAATGTTGGATTCTTGAAACTGAGAGCTTAGACTAAGTGGCAGTAAATGCAGGAACAAGCAAAGAGGAGGGAGGGACAGCAAGTGTCCTGCATGAGGGACTTAGAACCTGGGCTGACTTTAGGAGAAGCATGTATGTGTGCACCTGGGTCAGGCGGGCCATGGACCAGGAGTAGGGGTGGGTGTGTCCACATGAGCGCACTCTTGTTGAATGGAAGACAGCGCCAAGCCTAGCATAGGTGAGTATCCTTTCTTGCATATTTCACAAGACCTAGGCCTGAGCTTACTGGGAACATCTCTGTGTAGCCACCATTGATCATCTCATGACCCTCTCCAAGAGAAACACCCAGACACTAATCTGAGGGTTTGCATATATTGTGTTAGTTAACATTTTCCTCACTCCAAGGCAGGAATTATCATCAGCATTTTACTCAGAAGTGTTTGCTGAGTTTCAGATCAGTAAAGTGACCTGCCTGTGGCTGCTCCCCCATCAGCTGCTCTAGCTGGGGTGTGAACCCTGTCTGTCCAAGTTCAAAGCCCCTGTTTTCTTCACTCCAAGGAGGAATATAGAATTGGCTGGAGTTTTGAGGCTTTGAGTCTTTTGAGGCTTTTCCAGCTTTGTAAGTCTGTGAGATTCTCAAGAATATGAGGCTGGGTCTTAAAAAAAAGTTTTCAAATACTCAGCTGAGTATCTTAGGATCTGAGAAAAGGAGACTGATCTATTTCTTTAAAAATGAAGAAATCCTTTAAAGGCTATATTCATTATAGTTTTTCCTCTTGAAGATTTTCAATCTCAAATTCAAAGCAGCATGTTAACAATAAACTCTGACTTTCTAGAAATCAATTGCAATCTCCTTTCTGTTACTTTAATTGAACCACTTTGCAATTATTGAGGCTTTTTAAAAAATGAGCATGTCTGACTTCTCTCACACTCCAATTCTGATTCTTCTTTTGAGAAGAAAAAAATGGATCCTCAACAGGTGCTTTTGGCTAAAATCACAATGAACCAAGAAGGGAATGAGTGTGATGAACGGAGCTCCTGGCTGCAAATGCATGAGGGCATCTGTCTTCGTGCTGGGATGCACCCTTGGGGTGCCAGCACAAGCACCAGAAACTGGTACCTAGGAAGCCCAGTATCATCTGGCTTTGTCTCTTTTGTCTCTTTATTCTGCGTGTCTCATTTGTTGTTCTGTACTTTGAGCAATTCTGTATTCAGAAATGGCTCAAAAATGTTGAACTATTTTTGGTCTTTGGAAAAAAAAATACACCTTTCATAACGAGGATCTTTGCTTTTGGGGACCTGGGAAGCCTTGATAAGCCAGAGCTTGCGTTCCTGTGCCAGGTGTTGAGGTGCCATCTGTTCTTCCTCAGAGACCAATCTGCTGTAACCCAGCCCCTGGTCCTCTTCTCGGCATCACAGACAGTGGGAACAAGCCCTCCCAGCTCTCTGCCCTCTCAGAGCACACCTTCTAATAGAACAGAGAGAGCGAACTCACCAGATTACAGCTCTGTGTCACTGAGTCACTTGCCCCTCTGATTCTCACAGTCCACAATTGCAGACCCCCAGAAGTATGGAGCTTACAAAGAGCAGGGCACAGAGGCTGGCAGAGCACCTCCTCAGTGCCAGCCTTGCTCCCTTACACTCTCAACAATACCAGGTGGGAGGTGCCATCGCCATTCTGGAGATGGGCAAACCGGGGCTCAGAGCAGTAAGACCACTTGAGGAACTCAGGGAGCCAGCCCAGGGTGGGGCTCCTAGCTCGGGGGTAGGCATTCCTCAAACCCTTTCTGCCTCCCATGCACTGAAGTTCCCCTCGAAGCCTCGGTGGAGGAGGGCACAGGTAGTCACGCTTACATTTCCTAGCTTCCGCTCCTCTCTCAAGGCCAATCCTTTCTTGAATTGTCGGTTCCTTTGGGGCCAAATATGCACTTTCTTCTTTAGGACAGGGGATGCTCCCTGTAGGGACTGGCGCTGCTGCAGGGAGACCCGGCAGGCACTCCAGATCTCCAGGGAGGGCAGGGTCTGCTTGCCTGGGTCTACGCATGGTACTGTTTATAATCTGGATCCCATCTCTGTGTTGAGCAGCAGCTTCAGGCTAGAGTTTGGAATGTGGGACTCTCACTCAGTCTTATGACACTAGGTGAGCAGGCCTTCCAGTGTGGGTGGCACTGGAGGGGCCCTACTGATGATCTCCCAAGAAGTAGTAATTGAGACATCAGCCATTGTCAGGGCGTCTTTCCCCGTTCCCTTCCTCACCCTCCTGGTGGTCCTCACTCTGAGTATGCTATTTACTTGGTGAGTGACCTTGGGCAGGTTGTGAAACATCCCTCAGCCTCAGTTTGCTAGGTTGCCCCAGCCTGCCCTGCCTCTGGCTTCCTTCTCCCGTCACTCCAGAGCTGTATCTGGCTTTGTCCTAGAGAGGCAACAGGCTTGGGAGGGCGGCAGGCTTGGGAGGGTGGCCAACGAGACAGTTGGCTTCATTCACTAGATTGTCTTCACAGCCCAGTGCCTGTGCAGGATAAGCCGCTGGCCTTCTTTGAGGTAGGAATCGTGTGTGACTCACATCTGCATCCTTAGTGTGCATGGGGGAAGCTCAGTGAACTTTGCGGCGTGAGAGAATGGGGGAAAAGAGGTCCTAGATGGAGCCTAGCCTGAACAGTGATGCACAGGCCATGTTGGGCAGAAAGTAGGAGAAATGTTGGAAAGCTGCACCCTTACCAGTTTGTATCCCTCGGTACAAGGCTAAGGAGTAAATACCTGTGGTGCTCCGAAGGAAGCTCCAAGGCACGTGGAACTGCCAGGCCAGGGCTCCGGCAACACTGTGGGCAAGCAGACCTTTCAGAGGTGGGTAATGCGAGGGTGGGTGGAGTTTGAGAGGCCCAGATGATGATGACGAAAATAATCGCTGCAAACTGGCATTCCCATTTAGGGCACTCCCTAGGCCCGCAAGGACTGCTCTTCATTGGCACCCAGGCCCTGCTGATGCTGAGGGCTCGCTCCCCTCTGCCACCTTGCAGAGCTGGGCACGTTGAACTGATGGCATTTCTTAGGAAAGTCATTTATTCAAGCCCCAAAGAGTGCCCTGGGCAAGTGATCTCCAGGATTCTTAGTTGGTTTACACACAGACATGTTCCCATGTGAGCTCTTCTAGGTCTTTGATGGAAAGGAGGGGAAGCCCATGGTTGACTTGGTGAAAGCAAGGGTGTTGGGGTTGCCTGAAGTGCATGACTGGAACACCAGCACTGCTCCCTGCTAGCTGGGCCACCTTGATGGCAGGACTGGCCTCTGAGGGATCGTCGTACCTTCTCTGTGGCTTATTGGGAGGATTAGACAATAACGCAACGTCATGCCACTGGAAAGTGTCTGGCAGCTGTGATATTTAGCTTCACTGAAGGCCACCAAGTCATATAAAGGTAGATTCTAGGGGAGCCATGTCCCCATCTAACCTCTATCTGTGCTTTGCAGAAGACAGGGACAGCCAGCTGGCCTGAATTTTGGGGATGACCCTTCTGTCCTCCAAAATACTGCTTCCTGGAGCCCAGAGTTTATAGTTCCCAGGGCCTGCTTCTTGCCTGCATCTTGTTTCATTTTCACACCCTGCCTTTGAGGTCACTGACGTCTCCATAGTGTTGACAGAGGGCAAAGAGAGGCCTGAGACACATCCCCGGTAGCCCGGGAGGTCGAGTTGGAGCTGAAACCCACATCTGCAGCTTCTAGGGTCTTCTTACTCTACAGTGGCACTCACTTAGGAAAAACGCCTCACAATTTTCAGCTAAAATGGCGTTTTGATAGGAGTGATAGCTCGAACCTGTAATTGCAGCTACTTGGGAAGCTGAGATAAGAGAATTGCTTGAGCCCAGGATTTTGAGATCAGCCTGGGCAACAGAGCAAGATCCTGTCTCAAAAAAGGGGCAGGGGACTTTTGAGTTTCTGATGCCCCACTTCTCCATCAATTGTTCCATGGCTTTCTGGTCTTTCACTGCATGGAAACCGTGGTTGGGCCCTGGCTTGGTGCTGAGCTAAATAAAACAAAATAGAAGAGAAAGCCTGACAAAACCTCGAAGCGGAGGAGAAGGTAGTGTGCAGTGCTGGAACTGGAGAGAGTGAGTCAGTGGTCCAAGCTCACAAATGGCAAAGTTAGAATCTAGAGTCACATTGCTCTCATCCGTAAACAAGTGCTCCTAAGTCTGCAGCTCCTATTCAAAGACTCAGGCTTAACCCGGGAGGCAGAGGTTGCCACTGCACTCCAGCCTGGAGACAGAGCGAGACTCTGTCTAAAAAAAAAAAAAAAATACTCAGGCTTACAAGAAGACATGGAGGAACCTTTAATTCCCAGCATTCAGTGAAAGATGCAAATCTAAAAAGCCTGCTTATTCTATGATTCCAACTATATGACCATCTGGAAAAGACAAAACAATGGAGACAGTATCAAGGTCAGTGGCTGCTAGGAGTTGAGGGAAGGAGGATAAATAGGCAGAACACAGAGGATTCTTAAGGCAACAAAACTATTCTGTGTGATCCTATAACGGTGGCTCCATGGCCTTCTACATTTGTCCAAATCCATAGGATGTACATCACCAACAGTGAACCCTAATGTAAACTATGGACGTCGGGTGATGGGGTGTTAATATACGTTCATTGATTTTACAGTCATACTCTCGTGTGGGATATCGATAGCGGGGTGGCTGTCAGTATGAATATGTGGGAATGGAGTGTATATAGGAATTCGCTTTACTTTCTGCTCAGTTTTGCTGTGAACCTAAAACTACTGCAATACAAAAGAAAAAAGATTTAAAAAAAAAAAGACTCAGACTTTAATTACGGAAGAGAAGCTTTCCCTAACGCCAGCTTGGCAGATTGTGCCGAGGGGCCAGGGTCTCCCGGGAGAGGTGTCCTTGGACAGCTGTGTGTCCCTGCCCCCCACCCCAGTCTCAGGCCGCTCCCGGGCTGGCTGTGCGGAGACATGTCTGTTGTGGATCCCCCACACTACTTTCATTTGCTATAAAGCAACGCTGGGAGTGAATTTAGTGGTTGTGAAATTTAAAAAGGCAAGTGCAGAGCTGGGAGGCATTTCCTTAAGCACAAAGTAATGAAGTGGCCCGCCGGCCGCCCAGCACGCGCACATGGTTAGGGTTAGTGGCAGCTGCAAAGCCACTCTGCAGCCCCCAGGGGCCCCTCCCCAGCGAGGGAGAGCCCCTCCCTTAAGGAAACCCTAACAGGGGCCGGAGGACTCCTTTCACACAGACAGTGCTTAGGGCACTTAGCAGCACCAGACAGCATCCCTTATTGAAAGTAAATGCCCCCTGCTCTCATTCTTTCAATGATTCAGTTACGTCTTCATGTATTAATCAGTAGAGTTGCTCTTCATTCATTTCTCACCTATGTACTGAGGACGCGTCATAGGGCAAGGACTGGGTGTGGTGCTGAGGACAGTCAAATGAATAAAACACTCGTGTCTGGAGGAACTCACACGCTTGTGCAGAGATAGTCATGTAAACAAAACACTGCAGGTCAGCAAAATACATGCAGTTATGTAAGGATGCGCCCAATAGTGGGGCCCAGCTGAAGGCCTGACCAGTGCTGCCTGGGAAGGTCACGGTTGGTTTCAAAGAAGAGGTGAGCTTGAGGAACGAGCAGGCATAGACGCAGGGCTGGACACGGACAGGTCAGTGTGGCTGAGAGATAGAGGTGGGGCAGGAAGGTGAGCAGGTTGCCCTTGACCCTTAGGAAAGCTGAATTTTAGAAGTGTTACAAGGACGAGTGATCCGATCACAGATAGCCCTGCGTGCCATGGGTAGGAGTTGGGATTTTGCTCTGCAGGAGACAGGAGCTGTCGGCAATTTTTACTTCTGCTCTCTCCAAGCCAGAAGTGAGAAACTTTGTCGGCCATTTAGACGTGTTTCAGCTTCCCTGTCCATTGCCCCTTGCATGAGAAAGCCCCTTGGGTCTCCAGAGACTGTAACCTTCGAGGGTCCTTCAAGAAGATCTGGCACCTTCTTGAGGCTCAGGGTGGCTTTTCTGTTCCCGGACCCTCACCTGAATTCTCTGGTGCCTTTAAACTGCTGCTCCTAAGCCACTCCAAACCTTTAGGATTCCATCTGGGATCCGGCCCCCAGGCTCAGTGGGGAATTGTCAGAAACATCTGCTCAGGCCCAAGAGCAAGACCACTTCTAGCCACCTGTTGGTCCCTGTGTCTGTTGCTTTGTTTTAAGACAGTAATTGTCAATGCTTTTCAAGGAAAACACTAAGGCTCACGAAGCTGTGGAAACCTTTGGTAGCCTGAGTCCTTAGGGCTGGGCCCTGGTGCCCTCATGTCCCAGGAGGCCCTGGCGCACCAGCCACAGGGACGGCAGCCTGGCCTGGTCTTCCAATCTCTGGGTCTGCAGATGTGTGTGTGTGTCGCATCTCTAGGCCTTTGTTACTGGAGAGAGGGGCCCATAGGTGGCCTTCAGCACGTGGGCTGGGGACCCTCCCATAAGGACGAATCAAGCATGTGGTGGAAGGAGGAAGAATCCCATCCTTCCCTCCTTGGACAGCCCCTAAAGCCGGAGATCCTTTGACCACTGGCCACTATTAGGCACTGTAAGGGTCTATACACTTTTTGGGAGCCTACAAAAATGTTTGAGGCTTGAAAAATTTGCTGCAAAATACATAAAGCAAACAGCAAACTAAAAACAAATTCAATAGCTTTAGGGGTATAAGTGACTTTCGGTTACATGGATGAATTGTATAGTGGCGAAATCTGGGCTTTTAGTGTACCTGTCGCCTGAATAGTGTACATTGTGCCCAATAGTTGATATTTTATCTCTCACCCAACTCCCCTGCCCCCCCAGTCTGAGTCTCCAATATCCATTATACCACTCTGTATGCCTTTGCGTACCCACAGCTTAGCTCTCACTTATAAGTGAGAACATGTAGTATCTGGTTTTCCAAAATCCTATTTATTATTTAATTGGAAGCCTACAAAACATACCAATAGTGAGCCACAACTAAACTCATTTAGAATATTATATACATAATTTGAGAAGCCTGATGATCTATAGAGCCACAGTTTCCTTACTGTGAAATAAATCAAGCAATGTCTTTTGAAAGGGGCAGGGTTTCCACAAGTAAGAGCAGCCAGGCCTACTAAAGGCTTAAAAGAATAGCCAAGAGCAGCCGGGAGCGGTGGCTCAAGCCTGTAATCCCAGCACTTTGGGAGGCTGAGGTGGGCAGATCACGAGGTCAGGAGATCGAGACTATCCTGGCTAACACGGTGAAACCCCCCATCTCTACTAAAGATACAAAGCAAAATTAGCTGGGTGTAGTGGCAGGTGCCTGTAGTCCCAGCTACTCGGGAGGCTGAGCCAGAATGGTGTGAACCTGGGAGGTGCAGCTTGCAGTGAGCCAAGATTGTGCCACTGCACTCCAGTCTGAGAGACACAGCGAGATTCTGTCTCAAAATAATAATAATAATAATAATAATGGTAATAATAATAATAGCCAAGAACTAAGGATAGAGGAACACGGACAGCTCTGAGCAGGACCCAGCATCGCTGTGCTGGCTTTGCCCTCCCTGCCGAGAATGCAAACAGGCTTTGTGCAGCTGCTCCCATCACCATCATTACCGCTATTAACATTACTGTGCAGATTTTAGCTTATTTTCAAATATGCCAACACCATCGTGGCTGTCAATATCACATTACTGTGTCACTACCACCAACGCCACCATTATCCTACCTCTGCCTGGCTACTCTCACCCCCACAACTGCAACTTCTAGAATTACTACCCAGCTGCCACAGTAGCTTATCCCCCTGCCTCCATTACTAGCGCCCCGCTGTTGCAACTAGCAACATTATTACCCTTAATTCTGTTATTTGCTCACATGTAAATACTTTCTAGTTTACAGAACTCTTTCATACCATTGAACGCATTTAGTCCCACTCACACCCTGTGGAAGCATCACATCACAGGCTGATGTGGGTCATTTGGCACCCATGCTGCTTAGAACGTGTGGACTCCCAGAGAGCTGTAGAGAAAGGGCTGCTCAGGGTGTCTTTAAGGCTCAGCCACATCCCATTGGTCAGAACCCAGGCACATTTCCCCAAGCTGACTGCAGGGAAATGGGAGAAAGCTTGGGAGCACTTGGCTCTTTGGTGAGCGTCAGCTGCCTCTGCGAGAAGCAGGTGTCTCTGGAGTGTGGAGGTGGAGCTCTAGAAGGACCAGAGGCTCCATGCCCTCTGCAATGTGGGGTAGATGAAAGAGCAACAAAAGGATGACAAATTATGGAGTTGAGGGATGGGGTCCCTGCTATGACTTAGTTTTATCGTACTTCCCACGCTTCTGCACCTCCTGGCTCACTTGAACAAAGCCCTCACGTAGTAGAGATCCTGATTAAGGCAGAGGGAGCTGCTCACGTGGGGATATGACTGCCTAAAGTCACACAATGAGAGACTGCTGGAACCGGCGCTGGAGCCCATGGGACCACTCTCCAAAGCGAGGCTTTAGGGCGATAGCTGTTGCCCATCAGTCTCCCTTACACAGAACCCCAATTTGCTCAGGTGTTAGGAGGCCACGTATATAAGGGTAAATTCGGTTCTTCTGCACTCCCTAGAAGAGAACCTTGATTGGTCTAAGAACCAACAATGCTAGTTCTATCTCCCTGGCCAGTATTTTTTTTGTTTTTGTTTTACTTTAAGTTCTGCGATACAAGTGCAGAATGTGTAGGTTTGTTACATAGGTATACATGTGCCATGGTGGTTGGCTGCACCCATCAACTCGTCATCTAGGTTTTAAGCCCCGCATGCATTAGCTATTTGTCCTAATGCTCTCCCTCCCCTCACTCCCCACCCCCGACTGGTCCTGGTGTGTGATGTTCCCCTCCCTGTGTCCGTGTGTTCTCATTGTTCAGCTCCCACTTATGAGTGAGAACATGTGGTGTTTGGTTTCCTGTTCCTGTGTTAGTTTGCTGAGGATGATGGCTTCCAGATTCATCCATGTCCCTGCAAAGGACATGATCTCATTCCTTTTTATGGCTGCATAGTATTCCATGGTGTATATGTACCACATTTTCTTTATCCAGTCTATCATTGATGAACATTTGGACTGGTTCCATGTCTTTGCTATTGTAAACAGTGCTGCAGTAAACATATGTGTGTGTGTGTGTGTCTTTGTCGTAGAATGATTTCTATTCCTTTGAGTATATACCCAGTAATGGGATTCCTGGGTCAAATGGTATTTCTGGTTCTAGTTCCTTGAGAAATCACCACACTGTCTTCCACAATGGTTGAACTAATTTACATTCCCACCAACAGTGTAAAAGCGTTTCTATTTCTCCACAGCCTTGCCAGCGTCTGTTGTTTCTTGATTTTTTAATAATCACCATTCTGACTGGTGTGAGTTGGTGTCTCAGTGTGGTTTTGATTCGCATTTATCTCATGATTAGTGATGTTGAGAGTTTTTTCATATGTTCGATAATTTTTTGAAATTAAGGAATAGCCATATGATGCAATTCTGGCAGATGAGAATTATAGGAGTTCTCCTAGAGGCTCCCAGGGAAGATTTTCTGAAAGATATCTACACTCTTAAAAGCAAGCGCAAGAAAGGGATATACTTCCTTCTGGTATTTTGACATTGTTGGGTGAGGCTGTGATGTTTGGATCTATTGCAGCCATATTGTGACCATGAGAGGAGCCTGAGAATAAAATTCACTGAAGGTGGCAGAACAGAAAGACAGAAGAAATCTGGGCCCACTCCGATGTCATTAAACTGCTTAAATAACCAGCCCTGGAACTGCCCCATCTCTGGACTTATTATGTGAGATACATTTCGTTTAATCTTTCATTTTTGTTTTTATATTTTTTAAATTGTTTAAGCCACCTTTGAGTCTTTTACTTGCAGCTAAGAAAAACAAAAAATGCTTCAATGACAAATATTCCAATTATTCTGGGCCTTTGCCCATGTTATTCCCATCAACCAAAGTAGGAATATTTTCTTACTCATCTGGTGAACTTGTCTCTAAAAATCAGCCCAGATGTTACTTCCTGTAGGAGCCCTTCCCTGAATGTTATTGACCAAAGAGTTTATCATTTATCATTTCCTTCTTTGTGTGCTCAGTATCCTAGGTCCCTATTTGTATTTATTGTACTGTATATTGTAATGTGCTTGCCACCTATTTCTTGCCACCACTGTATCTTGAGGGCAGATACAGGGTTTTAGCTACTGTTTCTCCAGTTCTTAGAACAGAGCCTGGCACAGAGCAGACCTCACTAAGTAAGTGTTTGAATCGAGTCCAGTGGCACAATGCATGAGAAGTTCGATTAGCTATAAAACAAGAAACATCACGAGATAGTATTAAGTTGATAAATGAAGTCACTAAAGTGTTCATTGCTTTTTAATGGGCTTCATTCAACTAAATAGATACTTATTTGGCCATTGATGTGGCTATCTGTGTAGCCAATGGACAATAGATGTTTCCTGATAATATCTTTCTCCTCTTCCAAAACAGTTTTAAGGACAGGATCCCAGTCCAGCCTCCCGACTGCGTAGAGATCCCTCTTCTTCCTGAAAGACCGTGGATGTACTTGAAAGGAGACTCCACGGACATTCCCAAGGAGACCTGCGTTTTAAGCCCAGCTCTGTCTGCACTTGCTGTGAGGGTCATATCATGCACTTCACTTTAATTGTCTGTAAAATGGGTATTATGGTTCTGTTAGAAGTGGAACGTATCAGAGACACAGCACCAAAATATCTTAGCAACAGTGAATCCTTACGGGTCTGCAGCAACCTCTATTCTTGCCTCCTCAGAAGAAAGAATTCAACTGAGGGGCATAAGGCAGGAGAGACTGAGGCACGTTTTAGAGCAGGAGTGAAAATTTATTTAAAAGCTTTAGAGCAGGAACGAAAGGAAGTAAAGTACACTTGGAAGAGGGCCAAGCCGGCGACTTGAGGGATCAAGTGTGCGGTTTTGACTTTGATTGGGGGTTTTACACATTGGCATGCCTCCGGGATCCCACATCCCCTCTCCCCTGAATCTTCCCTTGGGGTGCACTGTCCGCATGCGCGGTGGCCTGCTAGAGCTCGGGAGGGGAAGCCTGAGCAGTGTGTTCACTGAGTTGTACATATGCTCACTTGAGGCCTTCTTCTCTTACCAGTCTAGCTAGCATTCCTAGTGGAAGGTCATATACCAGTTAAACTCTGCCATTTTGCCTCTTAGTGCACATTCTTGAGCCCACTTGCCCAACTCCTGAGATCTTATCAGGAAGCTGCTGATGACCAGTTTCGGGTGTTTCTGTCTAATGGGAGACTGCCTTTCCCTGGTCCTGGCTGTGACCAATTATTAGAGAGACAGTTTATTATTATAATAACTACCTGACCATCACCCGATGGTTGCCTGACATTCCTGGTGGGTGGGGGTCCTCTCCTGCCCTGCTCATGTCTGCCTGATGACCTATGGTAACAGTTCTGCTGCAACTACTTACCAAGACTGCCCTGAGACTCTTGGGAGGCCAAGAATAGGAAATCCTTTGTCCACCGTGCGATGTTGTGTGTGTATCCTTGGCTGGACAGTTGTTAGCACCCTCTACTGAGGATGCACTCAGGTCGGTTTTTGTTTTTGTTTTGTTTCTTAGAGACAGGGTCTTGCTCATCTGCTGAGGCTGAAGGGCACTGGTATGATTACAGCTTAATGCAGCCTCAAACTCCTAGGATCAAGTGATCCTCCTGCCTCAGCCTCCCATGTAGCCAGGTTGACATGCACATGCCACCAAGCCTGGCTAATTAAAAAATGAAATTGTAGAGGCAGAGCCTCAACTCTATTTTTTGTTTTGTTTTGTTTTTAAATTTGGATATTTTCGCATCTAGGGCCTTACTGACCCTGGAGGGACTGCTTTCCCAACTTTGCCCCCAGGATTGACCAATTCACAGGGACAGTAAATGACTCGATTGCAGGGTCAGTTTTTACACACAGGCCAACTGATACAGCGTTCACATACCAACACCTCAGACTCTGGGCCATTCTCCACCTGCCCTAATCACCCCAGGACCAGTACCAGGCAACTAGGGATAGCCGCTATGTTCCAGAGTCCACTAAAGCTATCCAAACATGCCCATTCTAAGCCTGCTTACCCTGTCTTGCCCATTCCTTCCTGAGAAATCCACAATAGAGCCTCCTGCTGGCATTCTCCCCTTGCTCCTTCTGCTTCCCAATGGACGTTGGTTCCCTGTGTGGCCCTGAATATGTGCCCTTTTTTGGGAGCTGTGAGTAATAAACTGTCATTTCAATGGCAATCGTCTTCTGTTCCATAGTCTTCCCTTGTATTAGTCTGTTTTCACACTGCTGATAAAGACATACCCAAGATTGGGAAGAAAAAGGGGTTTAATTGGACTTATAGTTCCACATGCCTAGGGAGGCCTCAGAATCATGGCAGGAGGCAAAGGGGACTTCCTACATGGTGGAGGCAAGAGAAAATGAGGAAGAAGCAAAAGCAGAAACCCCTGATAAGCCCATCAGATCTTGTGAGACTTACTCACTATCACTAGAATAGCACAGCAAAGACCGGCCCCCACGGTTCAATGACCTCTCTCTGGGTCCCTCCCACAACACATGGAAATTCTGGGAGATACAATTCAAGTTGAGATTTGGGTGGGGACACAGACAAACTATATCATGCCTGTACCTGAATAATACTAAAACCTGCATTATAAAACAGCCATGTAAAGCAGGAAGCTAGTTGGTGGGGATAGGAGTGGGTGAGGAGTCCTTCCCTTCTTTTTGAATTTGGGCATGGGGACATCTCCCTGATTATACTGAAGAAACACTCAGCAAGGAGCATGCACTATTTTTAGCCCCTGCAGCAGCCTAGTCCAGCGGAGTGGCAAAAACTAAGGCAACAATGTCCCTTGCTCACATGGCCTCCTACACCACTGAATCACTGTGGAACGTTGAGGAGGAAGGGACTTCTGGTTGTGAATTTGATTTTTTCAAATAGTTGATGCCAAAACCCAGATGCCCTGTGGAGAGATGATTAGAATCCCCTGCACACTTGACCAGAGGCTTTGGGAACCTGGAGGGAAGTGGGCACCCAAACTTCTAACCTTGGTCTTCATGCTAAGAGCTGAAGTCTATTCTCTGGACTTACTTTTCTGAAAGACTTAACTTGTAAAGGCCATTTAAAACCCATGTAAAGGGAAGGAGAGCGCTTAGGAGTCCTGTTCTAGCTCCAGGAGGCTGATGGCCACTGCTCTTCCAAACAGAATGATGGGTTCTCTGTGGAGGAGTGTCTACACATGATCACTCACTGTGCACTCTGAGACCTCTGCTCCATGGATGGAGGGCAGTTGAAGAGGCCACGGGGCTGCTGGTCTCTAAGGGCTCATCAGCTTCCCCAGGGAGGCTAGGGAGGGGGAGTGGTAATGGTTCTGTTGAATTTGGTCTTGCAGTTGGAATATCCTCCTGAGTGTTGGGCACAGCCTTCCTGGTGCCTGGAAAGTGAAGTGGAACTAGTTTGGGAAGAGCTTAAGCCTGAGCCTCCCAAACAAAGGGCTGAGGCTGATTCATCTTCTCCTGGATCTTTGTTGTAAATATCAACCTCAATGGCAATTTGGAACAGTGGTTCAGGAACTGAGCTCATCTGAGCCTCAGGAATCTCGAGCCAAAATAAAAAGCATCTGGTGCTTCTTGAAGTGGCTTATCCTGGTTCCCAGAGTCCCCCTCCAGATGCCAGCCTTGGGGGGCTTTCAGGACCTTACCCTGGGGCCCCCAATGTCTCTCTGCTGTGCCTGAGCTCAGCTCCCTGGACTTGCTCAGCAGCACCCTGGCCACGCCTCCTGCCCTCAGGGGTGGCCAAGGCCCTCCTGGAGCCTGTATCAGGGATAGACACTAGGCCCTGCGCTGGTTTCAAAGTGTATCCTTAGAGGGGAATAAACATGTTCTAATCAAAACAAAACACTTCCAAATGGGAGTTTCCTGTTGGAATTTCCTGGCAGCTCCCAAGGCAGTTGTGATTATGGAAACACTCACTGATTTTTTCTTCTCAAGGGTGTGGAGGGCATATGACAATGATAGTCTTAGCTTCCCCTTTCTGAACAGAGATGACAACTACAGTTATCAGAGGGGCCAGCCTGAAATAGGACGGTCAAATCCTATCACAGTAACCCATCCTGGCAATGGGAGGAATTAAAAACTGCCCGCTGAGTTTTCTTGGTTAATGGGCTGTATGTTCCTCTTCTAGAAATTGGGCACTTAGAGTAACCTGGAGGTGAGAATCTGGGCGTTATCTTAAATGTCCCCCTTCCTCAGCACACACTGTCAGTGACCAAGTCCTATGCTTCTGTCTTTGTAAAATGTCTGGATAGGGGTCTTCTCTGTTGTTGACCCAGATCAGACCCTTGCCATCCCTTAACTGGAAAATCTCAACGGAGTCTCAACTGGTTTCACACGCTTTCCCTCCAATGTACCCTGCACCCCTATGCTGGGTTGATCTGAGCACACTCCAACCATGCTCAATATCCTGCCCAGAATCTCCATCATCTTCTGGGTGAATCCAGTCTTCTTTGCTCAGCAAGTAGGGCCCCTGCCTGCCTTTGTATCTTGGCTTCTGCTACCCCATCCCTTCCCTAGGCCCTAAACTCACCAGCCTGCTTTCTCCTTGGCGTTTCCCCGAACGGGCTTTCCCTGGGTCTACTTACTGTGTGTGTTTACTAGGGCTGCTGTAACAAAGCACTATAAATGGAGTGGCTTCAACAACAGACTTCTATTGTCTTACAGTTCTGGAGGCTGAAAGTCCGAGGTCAGGGTGTCAGCAAGGCCATGCTCCCTTGGAAGGCTACAGGGAAGGATCTGTTTAGGCCTCTGTCCTACCCTCTGTGGTGGCTGGCAATCTTCAATATTCCTTGTCTGTAGAAGCATTCTCCCTCTGATCGCTGCCTTTATCTCCAAGAGGCGTTATTCTTGTGTGTGTGTCTGTCAACATTTACCCTCTGTATGAGGACACCAGCCATATTGGATTAGGGCCCACTGTCATGATCCCATTTTAACTCGATTCCCTCTGTAGATATTCTACTAACAAATAAGGTCACATTCAGAGGTACTAGGGGTTAGGGCCTTAACATCTGAACAGGAGGGGAGGACAATTCAACCCGTAACACTTTCCTTTTAAGACTTCTCTTTTCTGACTTCTTCTCTGTCCTTCTGCTCTCCTCTGGAAGAATTGGCCACTTCTTCTGTCCCTTACTGGAGACTGTACAAAGACCATCCGAGGACCTAGAACTTGGTTTTTGGCCTATGTGCCTGTTTATCTTGCTTGTTAGATGGCGTTCCTTAAAGACAGGGAGACTCCTTTATTGCCCTATATCCCCAGGACCCAGAACAATGCCAAAAATATAATAGGTGCTCAGTGTTTGCTGGAGAAACGAATAACTGAACACGGGAGGTTCTTAGTAAAGACACAAGTTGGCTGGCACTTCTTCCACTCCAAGTCCCTCTAGGCCCCGCACCTTTTCTCTGTTGCTGCCTAGTCTCCCTTCCATCAACAATTCCCAATTCTGACTGAGTGATCTGCATAAAACACAAAGCTGATTATGTCATTCCCTAGTGTCAATGGCTCACCACCACTATCGAATCCAATCTACACTCCTTACATTGTAGTTATTTGTTAGCAGACTTATTAAATAGATTATGGTGCATCCATTTAATAGAATTTTATGCAGTTGTTCAACGTGTGAAAAGAATGTTTCTTTAGTGAGGGTTCTCCGGATAATTTACTTATATGACTATGGAGGCTGAGAAGTTCTACTATCTGCCATCTGCAAGCTGGACCACTAGGAAGACAGATGGTATAATTCAGTGCAAATCTCAAGGCCTGAGAGCTGGTTGTGGGGTAGAGGGCCAGGGGGCACTGGTGTAGGTCCCAGAGTCCAAAGGTCTGAGAACCAAGAGCTCTAAAGACAAGAGAAGATGGGGGCCCACCTTAAGAAGAATGAGAGAATGTACGCTTTTTCTGCCTTTTTGTTCTATCTGGGCCCTCAGTGGATTGGATGATGCCCATCCACATTGGTGAAGGTAGATCTTCTTTACTCATCTACCTATTCAAATGCAGATCTCTTCGGGAAACACCCTCACAGGCACACTCAGAAATAATGTCTTACCAACTATCTGGGCATCCCTTAGACAGTTAAGGTGACACTTAACATTCACCATCACAAATGTCATTGACAGAGAAAATGCCTATAAGTGGGGGCTACTTTCAAAATGGTTAACAATAACTAACCAGCCACAGCAGAGCATAGCTTCTAGCAATAAACAACCAGCACGACAATGAGTACTCATCATCACCCCGGTGTTAGGGCACAACGTTGAACCTACCGTGTGGGCCAGGCAGAACTTAAAATGGCCCCAATGCCCTGCATCCCTGATGTTATTCCCGAGGTTATGCTACATTGCCTCGCAGGAGAGAGATGAACCAGGTATGCCTAATTTGATCACAGGAGCTCTCTAAAAGTCAAGCATTTTCTTTGGCTGGTAATAGGATAAAAAGCCAAAGACATCTGAAGCACAAGAAGGATTTAACATGGCCCTACTGGCTTTGAAGGTGGAGGGATCTCAAGCAGGTACTGGAGAGAAGCTTCTAGAAGCTGAGAGAGGCCCCCACCTAACAGCCAATAAGGAAACAGTGACACCAGTCCTACAGCTGCAAAAAACTGAATTCAGCCAACGACCTGAACGAGCGAAGAAGGGGATTCTTCCCCAGCCTCTAGATGAGAGAGAATCCAGCTACCAACACCTTGACTTTGGCCTGTAAGACTCAGCAGAGAATCTAGTTGAGCTTACCTGGACTTCAAACCTAACAGAACTGTGAGATAAAAGGATGCTGTTTTAAGCCACTAAGTTTATGGAAAATTGTTATACAGCAGTAGAAAACTAATAAAAAGCGGGATAATCACTTTTATTTTTATATTTATTTTTGATACAAGGTCTCACTCCATCACCCAGGCTGGAGTGCAGTGGCGTGATAATGGCTCACTGCAGCCTCAACCTCCTGGGCTCAAGTGATTCTCCCACCTCACCCTCCCAAGTAGCTGTGCCACCATGCCTGGCTAATTTTTTTTTAATTTCTTGTAGAAATGGGGTTTCGCCGTGTTGCCCAGGCTGGTCTCAAACTCCTGGGCTTAAGCAATCTGCCCACTTCGGCCTCCCAAAATGCTGGGATTACAGGTGTAAGCTATTGTGCCTGGCCAACCACTTAAAAAAAAAAAAAAAAAAAAAGAGAGAGAGAACTAAAAAACACCAACACATTCAGTAGTTTGCTTTGTGATTGGTTTTACTGTTTATTCATTCTTTGGTGGACTTTCTAGTGCTTTATAATATGTGTGCTCTGCTTTTACAATGAGCAAAAAAAAAAAACTTTGTCTTGGCCACCTTTTTCTTATTAAGATCTAGCCTTCTCAAGGACAGAGGCTGATTGATCTTTACGTTTGGGCAACAGATATTTTAAGAAACAAATTAAACCTTCCAAGCAAACATGGGTTTGCATTTCCAGACATGATCTCTAATCATAACAGTGCCTCTAAAAGTTTGCTATTAGTATGCCCAATTTATAGGTGTTGAAGTGAACTATAAATTGGAAGAAACCCCAAGCGGTTGAGTAACCTGATCTGAGATCCCACACCTAATACGCACGGAGTTTCACAATTGAACCCAGGTTTGTTTGGCCTCTGCCTTTCCCAGCACACTCCATGCCTCCCTCTCCAGATCACCCACACCTGCTTATTTCCCAGTCTCCTGGGATTTGGGTTCCATCAAGTTACCCTCCTGGAAATAAGCTGGGCAGAGAGTGCCTTGTGATTCAAATTCTTCTCCCATAGTGATGGCTTCTGTTTCTGATTCACTTTGTAGACCAGAGGGGCCAACAAATGCTGCTCTTTAACCTCACATTCTGCTTAACGGCATTGCTGATGCTGCTCTGCGTCCAGCCTGGAGCCAGGAGCTAAGAAGACTAAGGTAAATGACCAGTCCTTATTCTTGAGATGTCCTACTCCATGCAGAACAGCAAGCACAGCTCCATTTCCCAACTCCAGCCCTGCTGCTGCTCCCAAGACGGGACCACAGGCAGGCACAAGGTCACATTTCATCTCTGGTGCCCTCTACGCCACTGTCCACTGGAAGCCCGAGTCTCCTCGGTGTCTTCACAACAGGGGAATGGCCAGTCGTGTGAGCAGGGCCCAGACAGCCCTGAGAGGCCCTGTGCAGAGCTTGAGAAGGGGTGCACCACTCCCCGACTCACCATCACTCTATGCCTGTGTTTATAACAGATTTTAAACAATTCTTGTGCTGTCCACAGCCCCCATAGAAAGGCAGCTGCACGGCCCCTCCTTCCTGAGCTGACATCCCTGTTTAGAGAGGGACATCCGGGTTTTTCTTTTTCCTCTCTCTCCTTTAAAGTGAGATTTGAAAACAGCATAGAGCGCTCCAGCCCAGGGCCAAAGCAGGCCTTTTATCACGAGGGGCCCTGCAAGAACCATTTGGAGCACCCACTTCCTGTCCAGGGAGGAAGTGGCGAGGGCTTGACCTCGGACGTACTCTCATTTCCAATCATTTTCCAGCCTGGAATGTGGTGATTCAGTTTCCATTTATAAAGTGAAATTAGTGCCTGTTGAATGCTCTGCATGAAGGAGGGGGTAGGAAGGAGGAAATGAGAACCCCTCCCAAACAATTCTCCCCTGTTTAGCTTGGAGCTGGCCCTGCATGGAAGGATTTCCTCATGCTCGAGGTGTTAGCATCCTCTGTCAGGAAGGCTCTGCTTCATTTTCTCTTGCAGGTTAAATTTTTTTAAAAAAACGTGCTGGAGCTGCCACGTGATTCAGCAGAGGTTTGGCTATAATTGAATCTCATGTTTCTACTGCACTTTATGCTTTTCAAAGAACTGTCACACATATTATCTCAGCAGAGTCTCAAAACACCTGGGAGGGAGTGGGCAAGGCATTATTGTCCTTATTTAACTCCCTTTGAAGAAAAGCATGTTAATTCTGAGAGCTTCTGTGAAATGGTGCTTTTTTTGTGGCCAGGGAGACAACGGCAGTTCAGGAGACACAGTGTAAATGAGGAATCAGGTCAAGAGGAAGCAGAGCTCTGAAACAGGCCAGGAGAAGTTCTTGCCCTGCCCTCAAGGCTGTGTCCCCTGAAGGGTGAAACAGTGACATGTGGAAGGGCTCTGGGGAACAGGTGAGGTGGCCAGGTACTGAACAAGTGGCTCCTACAGTTGGAGAAAAAAGAGACCACCAAGGAGGGCCATGAGCAAGCCCATCTGAGGGGATGGTCAATGAAAGAGAGAGAGAGGGTTTGGAAGGGGAAGTCTCCAGGTCCCACCAAGTCCCACAGTGTGAAGTAACATCCCTGGGGCTGAGCAGCTGGCAGGTGGTGGATTCGGGATTCAGAGAGCTTTTGCCCATCCTCAAGGTCTCCTCTCTGGGCTCTTTCTTCAAATCCTCCAGGGTAAGAATGGCTGATGAGTGTTCTTCTCACACATTTATTCGTTCCTGGAGAAGGGGAGACTGGAGTGTCACTGTTTGTCTTCTCTTAGCCTCTTACGTTGCACCACTAATCCCATCTTCAGAAGGGCCAGCCCTGCAGGAGCTGGGGATGTGGGAACCAGGTGTGTTAGTCAGGGTCCTCCAGAGAAATAGAACCAACAGGTACATAGGCATCTATTTAGACGAGAAGCTGTACATATTTTCATCCTATTCCTAAAGGATTCTGGTTAACAATCTTTGTTCCAGTCACTTCTAAACCATCTTCTTTGACTCATAGTTTTGGTCTCCCTCCCATCTATTCCATTCTAGGTTCTTGAGTTTGAAATGATGGTTTGGTTGTTCCTTATACAAAACCAATCCTGCTGAATTCAGAAAGAATTATTAACCAGTCACCACACACTATCAAATTTACTTTCTAAATTTCTAGAAAATGCCTCCAACAAGTATTTCCTGAGGATGAGGGGATAGAGAGAAATTGGACACTGGACAATTCTGAAATGACATCAGTCCAGTTGGGGGGCAACATGTAAGTGACCATGGCGGAGGCTGATGGGCACTGGGGGACAAGGCTGTGCCCCACAGGGCAGGGGTCAGAGAGGTACCATCAAGGAAACAGTCTTGGGCTGTCTTGAAGCATGAGTATGAGACCTCAGGTGGGTAGCAGGAGAGGATAGGCATTCCAGTCAGATGTCTCAGCAAATGCAAAACCTCAGAGGTAGAGAACAGCATGGAAAATTCTAGAAATTCTCAGTAGTTCAATATACAGTATGGCATGGAATGAAATGATGGGGAGTGACACTAGAGGGAGGGTAGGGCAGATCATCTCCCATGATGATCTGTGTCATTTCAAACTCATTTAATGAGTTTTCTTCGATAGACGTGTTGGTGAGTAGAGTCACCATGATGATGTATCATTTCAAACTCACTTAATGAGTTTTCTCCTGTAGACATACAGGTGAGTAGAGTCCCCGCCTTCCAAATCACTTGCAGGATGCACAGAAGAAGCATTAAGGCTGTGAGCCTCTGGGAGGCTGGTAGTTGTCTGGGTGGTAGGTGACACCTTTCAGTGGGGAGGAGGGGACTGCTGTGCATGATGTTAAGAATGCATGGTTGGCAGCTGGCAGGTGCCTTAGCACCTGATTAGGTGTGGTGCATGAGGGAAAAGGAGCTGTTTAGGACACCTTGTAGGTTTTTGGCCTGGGTCATAAGACAAAAGGTGGAACCATCCCTCAAAGACAGGAAACACAGGGGGAGCCACAGGTTTGGGCTGGGGAAGGGACACAGTTCTTGAATATCCATGGTCAGTGTTCAGCTTTGTCACACCTCCCGCATTGCTTCTGAAACCAGAGTTCATCCTAATTGAACACACTGGACTTTCTCTATGATATGTATGCTGTCATATTGTCTTCATTGTATGTGTGACACACACACAATAGGACACTTTCATATCAAGAGTATCCACCATACATGCCCAATTTACCTACCCACAGGCCAGCCCTACAGACATTTCACAGAATGACATCTTGTATCAGTATAAGGGACTGTCAGCTCATCCTTATCACAAAGTCACCGTTGTCTCAGCATCTAATGTTTATACCCTGCATAGCCATCTGAGTGAAATTAGAGGGCAACCACAGAGTGAATTGGGTAAAACTTAAATATGTGGCCAAATTCTAAGGCTGATAGTGCCACTGTAAGAGTGAGCTGGATTAATTAGGAAGAAAGGTTGAAAGGTATGAAGATGAATTACCAGAAAGACTCTGAAATGCCTTCCTTCTCCCCTGCCCGCTGTGCAGGAGCTGGGACATAGAGCTTAGGGGAACTGTGGCCATCAAGACTGATGATTTCCTAGTATGTGCCATGGCATTTCCAGCAGAATGAGGAAAGGATGTCAGCATTTCTGCCTCTCCCATGCCCTTGCCTTAGGATTCACTTACAATTGCAAGAACTGATCATATTTACCGATTGCTTTGTCTCTAAACTGTAAACAGAATAGAAAATTTCTCAATTCATTAGAGAGGGCCAGAAGCATTTTCTGAATTCATGGAAAGTTTGAAAGACAAAAGTACTCCACGTTCTTCCTAAGAAACTAGAACATAATTTGGTTTATATGTAATCATTTCTGCCTTGTGCAGAAAGATCCTGCAAGCATGTAACTCCAAGTTGTTTGTGAGATTCATCCATGTGCATGTGCAGACTTCAGTATTTTCATGTTTAAAGTGTTATGTTTTACAATTTATTCATCTATATTCATATTGTGGTATATTGAACCCCCCATTCCCAGTTTCTCCTCTCAAGGCCAAATTGCTTCAGATCTCTTATATGTTATCTTGAGGTATCCATTTGTGGATTTTTTCTTTGACTATATATAACTAAAAATGGGACTTCTGGCTCACAGAGTATACCTGTCTTCAACCATTGCCAGATTTATTCTCTAAAATAATTGCATGCATTTGCAGCAATATAAATGAGTCTCCTTGCTTCTTATTTTCACTAACACTTGATGTTGTCAGACTTTTTAATTCTTGCTTGACGGATGAGTGTGAAATGGGCACTCTCCTGTTTTTACTTAATAAACATCATTTGACTGAGTTTTTGTCTGTGCACCTGCCATGTCCACACTGTACATAGACCCCCCGAAGGGGTCCTGCACTGATATGCTAAAATGAATGTTAATTATCAGCCTTTGCTGAATATTTGCTTATGCTGGACTCTCTCCTATGTCCTTTTCACAAATTATCTCACTTAATGGAACAACTTAAAAGGGGAGAAACTATTATCGTCTCCTTTTTACAGATTGTTTTTGTCTTTATGTGTTCATACATTCAGCAAAAATTAAGTGACCATTCTGAACCAGTCACAATTGGGTTAGAACCTTAAGCTTCCTAAGAGGGGAAGCTTGCGAGGATGATTTGATGTTTTTGCCTGCCCGGATCTATCTCCCCTTCCTAATAACAACCCAGTTTCCCACTGGGGAGTTCCATTTCCCTAAATGCATGGTCTTGGTAGAAATCCAGATAAAAACCTTCCGCTTTGGACACTTGCAAGCTGGCTCTTCCTTGTCCCACTCTAGTACCGTGGGGAACATGGAATTAGGTGCTGTCTCCCAGGACTTTGAGTGCAGCCCCTGAGTGAGTGGGTGAGGGTGAGTGGGAGGGGCTGTAGATTCTGGTGGGCACTGCTGGGGAGGGCAACCCTGACCAGGCTGCCTCTGCTGAGGGAGCCATTGTGTGTCCTGCCTCCTATGTCCTGAGACTTGGAGCTCTCATGGCTCATACCCTAGTCACTCTCCTTTATGTGAGACTCCTGACATCGTTCTCATAAAGTCCCTATGTTTTAAATTATACAGAGTTGGTTTCTGTGGCCCATGACAATAACCTTAACTGATACAGGAAGTTTGGATGTGGTTCTGGACCACGTGGGAAGAGCAGGAATGAGAACCCAAAATGATTTTAGTGACCCTTGTTCCTGGACTTTCCTTCTTGGATCTTTAAACCATCCTGGCAGGAAGTTCCTCTCCTGCCACCTTTTTCTATGGATTAGAGTGTCTGGGCAGGTCCACCAATGTATTAGTTTTTCATCCTCCATGCACAGAACCACAGAACTGCTTCCCTAGTGTATTAGTCTGTTCTCATGCTGCTGATAAAGACATACCTGAGACTGGGTAATTTATAAAGGAAAAAGGTTTAATTGACTCACAGTTCCACATGGCTGAGGAGGCCTTGTCATTATGGTGGAAGGTAAATTAGAAGCAAAGTCATGTCTTACATGGCAGCAGGCAAGAGAGCTTGTGCAGGGGAACTTCCATTCACCACTGGGAGAACAGTATGGGGAAAACCACCCCCATGATTCAATTATCTCCACCTGGCCCACCCTTGCCATGTGGGGATTATTACAATTCAGGGTGAGATTTGGGTGGGAACACAGCCAAACCATATCACCTGGGTGCCTGGGCCTGTGAGGGAAATCGGCTACTATAGAGGAGGAATCAAGCTCTGGTCATCATGGCTGCAGGCTTTGCTCTGACTCAAGGTTTACTTTTATTCTTTTCTTTTTTTATTGTTATTTTTTGGAGACAGGGTCTTGCTCTTTCACCCAAGCTGGAGTACAGTAGTGTGACCTTGGCTCACTGCAGCTGCAACCTCCTGGGCTCAAGCTATCCTCCCGTGTTAGCCTCCTGAGTAGCTGAGACTATAGGTGCACCCCACCACAACCAGGTAATTTTTGTATTTTCTGTAGAAATGAGGTCTCACTTTGTTGCCCAGGCTGGTCTTGAACTCTTGGCTCAAGCGATCCTCCCTCCTCAATTTCCTGAAGTGCTGGGATTACAGGTACTCATAGTCTTTCACCTTGAGGAGCTACAGACCAAAGGGAAAGGCAAATGGACACACAAACAATTTTGGTGCCATAAGAGCTGCCATGGAGCTATCAGGAATAGATTTTCAGAGATCAACACTTCGTTTTACTGGTGAGGAAACTGAGGCTTAGGGGGGCCGAGGGCTTTGGCTATGCAGTGAATAGGAAGCCACCGCTCGAGTTCAGACATCTTTCCTCACAAGGCAGAGGGCTCTCCACCACTCTGTCCTCCCTAGAGCCATTCATGAGTTGATTAAGTTATTAATTCAAATTCTTATTGAGTGCCAACGTTAGTCTCACACTGTGCCCTGTGCTGGGGATGCAAGGGAGCAGGTCCACGCAGACACTGGCCTTGTCTGCAGGAGCTTACAGCCTGCTGGGCAGACAGACATGCAAGGGAAATTTTTTTTTTTTTTTTTGAGACAGGGTCTCCCTCTGTTGCCAAGGCTAGAGTGCAGTGATGCGGTCGTGGTTCACTGCAACCTTGATCTTCTGGGCTCCAGTGATCCTCCCACCTGCCTCCTAGTAGTTGGGTCCACAGATGCATTCTACCAGGCCTGATAGTTTTTAAGTTTTTTTGGAGACAGGGTCTTGCTTTGTTGCCAGGGCTGGTCTCAAACTCCTAGGCTCAAGTGATCTGCCTGCCTTGGCCTCCCAAAGTGTTGGGATTACAGGTGTGAGCCACCATGTACGGCCTAGGAAACTTCTTGAATGACAAATGCTGTTAGCATATCAGGATGTTGGGGGAAGCGGGCTGCTAACAAAGCCAGAGTGGCCTCTACATTCATTCACTCATTCATTTAATTACTTCAACAAATATTTAATGAGTCAACCACATGCCAGGCGTTTTCCACAGAGCTTCCCAGCACATCAATCTCCCACTTTAGAACACATCTTGACTGAAAGCTAGAGAAATAAAAATTTCTAGTGGCAGAGGAAATTTGCATGAACAAGAGCAATTGATTGTGACATGGAGAAATTACCAGGTCTCTGTAACGGGACACTAATTGCTTGTCTTCATGCCTTCTGTTGCCAGCTGAGCGTCCCATCCGGGTTCCACATGATTACCCTCTTGCATTCCTGTGGTACAGGGAACACAGGGTGGCTGCTGACAAATTTAGTGTGTTCGGGAACAACATTGAGACAACAGGGATACAAGGGAAGTGAGCTTGGTGCCATCTACCTGAACCCCCACCCCTGGCTGGGCATGGGGTACAAGGACCACCCCTCCCATTCCCCTGAGTGACTGCTTCCTGACCAGGGACCCTGGGGACCAGAGCTTCTGCAAAAGGCCCCCAGGAATCTTTGATGAGAGCAATGCCCAGTGCAGCCATAGATCTACCCAGCTCATGACCACCCGAGGCCATGCCCTGCTGAGGCAGGTGCCCCCCCAGAGGAAGCTTAGATCTGAGGGTGATCACTATAACCCTGGAGTCAGGGCAGGTTTCCTGGAGGAAAAGGAAATTTGCAAGATGGGCAGATGACAGGTACAAAGAGGGGCAAGTGTCTCCCACGGGGAGGGGACTGTGTGCTGAAGCCACGGGGGTGTTCATTAAGGGAGGGGCCATCGTGGGAGCTGAGGCTGCTGGAGAGTTGTGTCCAGAGCTCCTGACCTCAGATCCTTTGCTTCCACGCAGCCTCTGTTCCACGTGCCGTCCTGGATCCCGCCTCCCATAACCCAGACTCACTGCTGTCTTCCCTCTGTCTCTCTGCTTTCTTCCCATTCTCCCAGTCTCTGCCATAAGCTCCAGATTTACTGAAGAGTAGGACATCCTCCCTGCCCTCCAGGTCCTCACAGCTTGGCAAGGGAGACAAACAAGAGAATGGCCCAGGGCAATGTGTGATAAACTGTAAAGTGGGAGGGAAGATCCAGAGAAAGCAACTTGCTCTACCCTGGAGGTTCAGACTGGCTTCACAGAGAACAGGACATCTGGGCAGGAATTTGTTAGAATGAGGAGAGAGGTTTCCAAGCAGAGAGAACAAACTGCCTGGGTCAGGACAGAACCCAGGGATATTTAGAGAATGCAGGCAGTTTGCTCAGTGGTTTCTTTTGAAAGGGTGAGGCCGTGGTAATTCAACCAGTGATGGGAGCAACACATGGAGACGGAGGAGAGAGACAAGAAAAGGAAATCAAAGAGGAAGAAGCCAGAAAGTCGTTGATCTTTCCACGGCCTGCTGGGGCGGGCCTCGGGGTTGGTATTTCTGCCTGAGTTCAGCAGGTAGGGAAACCAGGGTCTCCCCCGAGGTGGGAGCAGAGCTGTGCTCTCAGGGATCTTTCCAGCCATGCTCCTTGGATTATGGCTGGTGGGTTTGGATTTCTTCTAAAATTGCGGAAGCTCTCTGGAAGTTTCTAAGCAGGGCCCTTTGGTCTCCTTTGTTTATCTGGTCCCAGGCCCTGACCTACATCACTAAGCCTAGGACTCCGGGCTCTCCCTTTCACCCCACCTGCTGGCCTCCCCTCATCCTGCCAGACTCACTGCCCCTGGGTGCCCATCCTGTCTGAACAAAGCCAGGGCCCCGCCTGCCAGGTCCATCCTGTGGCCACCTGGGGCCACGGGAGATAGTTGCCCTTTTCCACTTGCACCTTGTGTTTAGTCCGCAGCCCCGGGCAGCCCTGTGCTCCTCCCTGGCCCCGCCGGCTTCCAGAGCATTTATCAGGGCCTGTGTATGTTTTTCTTGTGTGGGATTTGAAATGATTTCTTTAAACAAGGACTAAACTGGGATTGATTTCCTCTCTTTATTTAGAGTGGTTTGTTTTGTAATACGGTTCTTTTAACAGTCTAAATTGTGGGAACTTGGGAGGAAAAAAAGAGAATTTTCTGACTTTATATAAATATAAATTACTTTATCTCTCTTTGAAGACTTCCGTGTCTTTTCCTTGAAAAGGCTGGAGCCAAATTCCTTGGGGGTCCTTTTCTTGTCAGAATTGTTATGATGAGAATGATACACTCACCATGAGGCTTCCATTCGGGCTGAGAATTAAAACAACCCTGGCCTTTATTCAGGGCCTTGTACTTTTCTTTTCAAAGCACATTCATAGCCATTAATGTGAACTGCACAACATAAAATTCCCCTTTAATTTGATCTTCGGAACAGCCCCAAGAAGTGAGGAGGGAAGACAGACTCACCGCCAGTTGAAGGAGGGGGAAATGGCTTGCCTGTTAGGTCGTGAGGCTGGCCTGGGAGTGACTGGGTTGCTGGTTGAGTAGCTCAATCGCTTAAGTGCTGATTTGATAAATATTGTTGAGTACCCATGATGTGCCAGGCTTTGAGCTGGAAGTGACCATGCAAATGAGCCATTTGACTTTTTGCCTTTGCTGCTTGGACCCTCTGGCCTCTAACAACCTGCAGATTGTCGTTCCCCAGACTATGCTTGGATGCCTCCAGTGACAGGGAGGTCACCACCTATCAGAGTAGACCATTCCAACTGTGGATGGCTCACGTGATTAGAATCCTTTCTTCCCCTGCACAGAAACCATCTCCCTGTGTGTTTCATCCTGCCTCCTGGGTGTTCCTTCTTCCCTGAAGCAGGTAGGATCCCGTCCCCACTCCATCCTGTCTTCTCTGGAGGAAACAGTCCTGCTGTTTCCACATGTGGGCTGGGTCATGTTTTCTGAACAAGCTCCAACTTGGCACCGACCTTCCTTCAGGATGCTTACCATAGGCGTGACCTGACTAGCTGAGCTGGGGTGGGACCGTGTCATCCCTTATTCTGGGTACTATGACTTGATCAATGTGACAATTACTTGTCTCAGATTACTTAGAGTCACCACGTTCCTGTTGACCCACATTGAACTGGTGCTGACAAAAACTTCTCATCCTTTCCTCCTGTACCTTCAACTTGGGCTCTAAGGCTGAGCTGAGGGACAGATCTCCCAGTTAGAGCTACTTGACTGGACCCTCCAATGGGAGGCCTCCACCCAGCCTTTATAGGCCCTGCGGATCCTATCTTCATTGTCACTGAAATTTATATTTTCCCCCAGCTGTGCTCCACCCACGTTTGACCAGTCCACCACCCAGTTCCTTGTCCAAGCACTGAAATGGCTGCTGAGGCCTGAGCCCAGGAGAAGCCTTCTGGTTGGCCGACTTTGTTTCATTAATGATCCTTGCAGCCATGCAGGTTTTCTACCTTGTCCACAAGGAAAACATGACCTACTTTGTCAAATGTCTAGCTTTTTTTTTTTTTTGAGACATGGTCTCACTGGCGCGATCTTGGCTCACTGCAACCTCTGCTTCCTGGGATCAAGCGATTCCCCCACCTCAGCCTCCAGAGTAGCTGAGATTAAAGGCACGCACCACCACGTCTGGCTAATTTTTGTATTTTTTGGTAGAGATGTGGTTTTACCACATTGGCCAGGCTGGTCTCAAACTCCTGGCCTCAAATGATCTGCCTGCCTCAGCCTCCCAAATTACTGGGACTACAGATGTGAGCTGCTGAGCCGGGCCAAGTGTTTAGCTTTTGAATGGGTTCATTTCATCTACTGAATCTTACTGATATCCCAGACCAGGGAGCTTGTTAAGAAGGAAATGAAATGAGAAATAACGTATATTCTTAAGATGCACATGACCATTCTCAGCAGGGTGCTCCCCTTGTTTCCCCACCCAGGTGAACACCTATCATCTGTTTACTTATCTGTTCTAAATAGGGTGAGCATAACACTTTTTTGTCTATGTTGCATGAGGTTAAGGGAAAGAAAGTGATATGGTTTGGCTCAGTGTCCCTACCCAAATCTTATCTGGAATTGTGAGCTCCATGTGTTGAGGGAGGCACTTGGTGGGAGGTGATTGGATCATGGGGTGGTTTCCCCCATGCTGTTCTCGTAACAGTGAGTGAGTTCTCGCGAGTCCTGATGGTTTAAAAGCGTGTAGCAGTTCCCCCACTCTCTCCTGCTGCTTTGTGAAGAAGGTGCCTGCTTCCCCGCCACCTCTGCCATGATTGTAAGTTTCCTGAGGCCTCCCCAGCCATGTGGAACTGTGAGCCAATGAACCCTCTTTTCTTCATAAATTATCCAGTTTCAGGTAGTTCTTAGAGCAGTGTGAAAATGGACCAATACAGGAAGGTAACAGAAGAAATGAGAGAAGTAGGTTTTAGCCAGAAATGTAGGTCTGGAAGGCTGTGCTAAGGAGTTATTAGGCAGCTGTGTCCTATTTGGAGCAGACAAAGAGATAAGTTCAATGCTTTGTTGATTTTGAACGCACACACCCTCTCTGTGTGCACACTTTCTCTTGTTCATAGGTTTCCAAATAGTAATTGTGTGAGGCCTGACAAGCTGTGACGCTGACAGTCGTGGTTCCCAGACAGCATCTCCTTCAGACAGTTCCACCCTCCTGGATAGGGTGACCATGTAATTTGTTCTCCAAACTGTGACTCTGGGGAGCGAGACGGGTGTATTAGTAATTATTCTGGGACACCAAGGATAACCTAGGGCTTCCCGGGACAAATCCTGCCCAGCATCCCTTTCAGACACTTGGGAATATTAGGGAGCCTCTGACTTGGAGCCGGCAGGAATCCTGTTTCACTCTGACTCCATATGGGGGCTGCAAGGGTAGAGATCGAGGGCTGAGGATTTGGCTAAGGGGCCAAATGTTTTGGGTTTGCTAAAGCTTCAACCACATCATCCCTCGAGCGTTTTCCTATCACTCTCAAATTTGTGTACTTTAGGGCAAAGTCATTTCATATGGCCCCAGCACCTTCACACGCGGCTCAGTGAAGCCATTCTTGGACAGGCTTCTTGCTGTCGAACGAGCTCTCCCTGTGGAAGGCGCCTCTCTTTGAACTCAGACGCCTGTTTATTTTTGAACTGGAAACCAGAAACTTAGAATTCCCCAGAGTCACAGGCTCAGATCCTTTTTTTCGATGATAACCTGTGGAACTTATAGAGTGGTAGACTTGAGAAATACCCGGGAGGGGAGAACCCGACAGATCATTTTATCCAACCATCTCACGTTACTGATGGACAAACCTGGCTTGAAAGACCTGGGTTGAAAGAGAAAAGAGGGATTTACTGAAGGTCACCTCGTGTTTTCATTCCTTTGCCATTCTCAAGAACATTACCATGCCTGGCTCCTATAGGAAATGAAGCAATGCATGAGAATAAAAGCCATTTGATCACACACAGCCTCAAGTCACTCATGATTCTGAAAAGCCTTGAGGCTGTGTGCAGACCAGCGCAGCAGCTTTTAGAGGTCTCACCTCCATTGCCAAGTGCAGAGCCGTGTTAAAGACTGTTTATTATGGAGTCCAAATGAGGACAAGAAGAGTCACACTCGCCATCCAACAAAGCCGGAGAAGGTTCTCGCAGCACCCAGGGATGCACACTGTGGTCCCCTGGGTTGCTCTCTGTGACGATGCCCCCACTGCTCTCCCTACCTTGCTCAGGTCCCTTCTCCCAGGAGCATGGTTGCCTGAGTGTCTCTCTCCACCAAGGACTGCTTAAGCAACGCCTCAGGGAGGCAGCGTGGTGTTTTGGGCTTGAAACCTGGTTCTTTCATCTTGGGCAGCTTACTTAATGTCCCTGAGACTTAGACTTCTCAATTTTAGAAGTGGGGCCATCATACCTCTCTTCTATGTGAGTTGTGGGTGCTACAGGACATGATGTATGTAACAGCGTCTGCTCGATGTGCCCAGTTCCTGGTCAGTGCCTGGTGAGGTTATTATTGCTATCACTTTCATATGGGGTTTTTGAACTTTGGCACTATTGGCATTCTTTGTCGTGGGTGTTATTCTGTGCGTTTTAGGATGTTTAGCAGCATCCTGGCCTCCACCAACTAGACGCCCTTAGTTTACATCTCCCAAATCGTGACAAGCAAAAGGTGTCTCCAGACACTGCCAGATGTCCTCTGGGGAGAGAAAAATCTCCAACCCCAGGCTGAAACCACTGTTTTAGTATTACCTGGAGTGCCTAAGATTCCCGATGTCATATTGCAGTGGGAAGAACGTGGATTTTGAAGCAGACTGATTCAAGACCAAACCCAGGCTCTACCAGTCACTACCGTGTGGCCTCAGGCAAGACAATCAGATCTAGCTTTGCATTTCTATCTGTAGAACGGGCCCAAGAATGGCTCTACCTGCTTGACGTTGGTCAAATGTGACAGTGCCAGGCCTGGGGAAGCTGTCAGAGCTATGTTCACTTCATTTGTTTTCCTCCTGGAGGTGCTCACCAGACGTGAAATCTCACACATCCCTGTGTCGCTGAAAGGCGGTGGGGATTTCAGAATCCTGAAGCCGAAGTGTGTCGAATTGAAACTTGGAGCAAAATGTTTAGAATCTTAATTTTTTGTTTCAATTCTTGAAATACTGCCGTTGTTCAAAAGCATGTATTTCTACATTGCTCATGTGTTTGAATGCATTTGGTTACCTCACTTATTCTCTTCCCTGTAGCTTCACAAGTAACATCTCTCTGTTGCAATTCTTGTGCTCTTTAATAAACTGCTGTGGTATCTGAGTTAAATGTAATCCTTACAAGAAGTCAGGTCATATTTTGTCCATTTTTGAGGGGAAATGAAGCCCAGAGCGGGGAGTGGGTTCCTTACGGCTACACAGCAAGCCAGTGGCTTGCTTGGCTCAGAACCAAGGCTGCTGGCTCCTCAGACATCCTCTCGCGCCTGGTGCCTCAGGACTTGGTGGCTGTGGTGAGGTGTGTGGGATGGCCATGGTGTGGTGACGGGAGGGAGAGGGAAGGCAGGACATGTACCCGTTTGCTAGGACTGTTTCACAGTGTACCAAACACTGCAGGCTTAAACAACAGAAATGAATATTCTCACAGTTCTGGAGGTAGAAATCCAAGACCAAGCTGCCGGCAGAGCTGGTTTCTGCAGAGGCCTCCCTCCTGGGCTCATAGACAGCCGCCTTCCCCTGTGTCTTCACAGGGCCTTCTCTCTGTAGTCTGTCCAGATTCCCTCTTCTTATAACGACACCAGTCAGATTGGATTCGAGTCCACCCCTAGGGCTTCGTTTCCCCCTAATTACCTTCTTTAATGTCCCTATTTCCAAATATGGCCATAATCTGGGGGACTGGGGTTTAGGACTTTGACAGAGAAATTTGGGGGTGGGGGGCACAGTTTCATCCATTACAGGAACGGAGGAGGGAACATAAGGGAAGATATTGGAGGGAACTCTGGGGAAGGAAAGAGGAGAGGAGGAAGAGACTGAGTGGAGGAGGTCTGGGACACAAGGGTGCCCCTGGTGAGTGGCGTTGGGGGTGGGAGGACCTGGCTGGGGTGGGCAGTTTCTTTCTCTGTCATCAATTTCTCTTCCCAGGAGTCTCTCCTTCCCAGCCGCTCGCTCCCTAGGTTTGAATCTCTCCTCTTTCTTTGCCTTTCCCAGCTCTCTCCTGCTGTCTTTGATTCGGTCTCTCTAGAACTCTCAGCCTGTCTCTCTACAAGACAGCAGAAATCTCGGGGGAGTTGGAGTGGGAGGCAGCGAGGATTTTCTGTGTGTGATTATTTTAGTCAGCTAGGCCAGGTTTTCACCCAAACCCACTGTAAATAAATGCTGTTCTAGAAGCTGGATCCGCTGAGCACGCCTGTCTGTCCCAGCTCTGCCTGCTCCTCTTACTTCAGCTTGGCCTCTCAGTGTCTGGGCCTCACATCTCCTAATACAGAGCCAGGCAACATCATCCTTCCCACCTCCACCATCCTGCTCCAAGGTCAGTACGTCGTGGCTGTGAAGGAAGGAGGGTATAAAGGAAGCAAGGCGACTCTGTCCATGTCTGTCCTCCCTGACAGCAGACACTGTGGGCCTTCCGTGCCACTAGGACACAGCTCCCTCATGCACACATGGGGACACTGAGCCCCGGAGAGGAGGCGTGCCTGGTCAAGCTGGCACAGCAGACACCTGTCAGCTGACCCGTCCCCTGTCTCGTCTCTCCCTGAGACTACCACCCTGTACGTTCCCTCCCTCTGCTCCCTTCCTCCATCTCCTGGCTCATGCAGCAGAGCAAGCAGCCATGGACGGGCGGCTGTGAGCTGCTGTGTTCTGCAATGTGCACCCAGCATTCGGGGCCCAGAGCCTGCTGTCCAGACCCCAGGACCAGACTTTCAGGAACATCCCTGGGAAGGGAGGCAGCCTTGAAAAGTCCTTGATTTACTGAGGTTGGTGCCCAGACAGCAGCGCTTTCTGCAGGAAGAGAGCTTGTCCAGTCGGTGAGCACGTGAGCAGAGACGTCTGCAGGGGAAAAGGCATAGGCCGGGCCTCAAGGACTGTGTCCCACAGGCTGCCGGGAGAGGAGCAGGGAGCAGAGAGAGAGGGGCGTCTGGAGATTGGAAACTGGCAGAAGACGTCAAGAGGGATTGTGGAGAGGGGGTCTGTATTCTTTTCCCACGGCTTCCCTAATGAAGTACCATGAACTGGGGGGCGTAAAATCACAGAAACTTCCTCCCTCATGGTTCTGGAGGCCAGAAGTCCAAGTTTGAGGTGGGAGTGGGGCCAGGCTCCCTCTGACAGTTCCAGGGTATGATCTGTCCCGTGCCTTCCTCTCCACTGCTGGTGTTGCTGGTAACCCTTGGCACATCACTCCAATCCCTGCCTTCATTGTCGCCTGGTCCCCCCAGCCCCATATTCTGTCTGTCTCTGTTGTCTTCTCCCCTTTTTACAAGGAGACTGGTCATATTGGATTTAGGGTCCACCCTACTCCAGTTTCCAAATAAGATTGCATTCTGCGTTCCTGGGAAGAGTATGAATTTGGGGCGATGCTCTTCAACTCAATCCAGAGTCTAAGGGAAGCCAGATGGTTGCAGTCTTGCCCAGGCTTCTCTGGACATGCAAAAATAAGGTGCCAGAAGACAAAGCTAATATTGGGGCCAGGCTGACATAGGCGTCTGGGCCTTCCCTGCAGCAGGTAGATACCTGCAGAGTCCGTGGGCCTCCACACAAGGACACACACTCCAAGAAAGGCCCCAGGGCAGCCATGCCTCCTCGTGATTCTTTGCGAGAGGAGGGAGCTGGGCAGTAATGTCTCTTGTCTGTGATCTGTTGCTTGGGATGAAGGGATCGAAACACCATCTGTGCCCCGAGCTTGTGTTCAGTACCGACCTGCAGGCCTGGGAGGATCTCTGTGGTTTGGTTGGATGTGCTCGGCGTGGGCCCACCTGGAAAAAGACTTACCACTCCTGGGGATGAGAACCCATTTCCTGGAATGAGAACAGTCTGGCCAAGGTCCATGTGCTGCCTCAGTTTCCTGAGCAGCCTGGAAACTCACCAATGCATGCAGAGCTCAGCACCTCGTGAGCACAGATGAAGGGTGGCCACGGTGAGCCACGCAACTCCAGGCGAGGCAGAGTCCCTCTCTGGGCCTCCATAGTTTCGGGGTTCTGGAGGTGGCTTCTAAGCCTCCCACCAACTTGAGGAGTAGAATCTTGGATCATTGCAACAGTACCATTTTTTTTCTGTGCAGTACGCTTTAAGTTTGCAAAGCCTTTTAAACATTTTGTCTTATTGAATCCTCTTATTATTCTCGGGCCACAGTAGACAGGTGCAATTTTCAGGTTTCTCAAGATAGACAGCCTGAGGCCCCGGGTCTCTCTATCAGGTAGGTCAAAGCTTTGAGATTAAGTCCTATAACGACTTAGTTCAGTGTCCCAGGTGCCCAGATGGGGACTCATGGGACACTTGTGTGTTGAGTGCCTGTTCTTAGTCAGGCACTGATCTCAGCATGGGAGGCCATGGAAGCGAACACTGACAAAAATCTCTGCTGTCACAAGGCACGGTGGCTCATGCCTGTAATCCCAGTACTTGGGAGGCCGAGTCGGGTGGATCACGAGGTCAGGAGATCAAGACCATCCTGATCAACACAGTGAAACCCCGTCTCTACTAAAAATACAAAAATTAGCTGGGCGTGGTGGCACGTGCCTGTAATCCCAGCTACTCGGGAGGCTGAGGCAGGACAATCGCTTGAACGCGGGAGTTGGAAGTTGCAGTGAGTCAAGATCGCCACTGCGCTCTAGCGTGGAGACAGAACAAGACTCCATCTCAAAAAAAAAAAAACAAAAAAATCTCCGCTGTCTTGGAGTTCACATTCAAGAGAAGAAAACCAACAATAAACACACAGATGGTATGTCACATGGGGAAAAGAAGGAGAGGGACAGTGACGCTCTCGGAGCCAGAGAGGGGCTGCTGTTGCATAGAGTGTGATGTGGACAATCTCTCCACTAAGGTGACCTTCGAGTGGAAGCTGCAGCCCTGGTGAGGGTAGAAGCCAGGTGGCTGCATGAAGGAAAAGCATCCCAGGTGCTGAAGGCCCCGCGATGGGAACAAACATAACACACAGGCCAATGGGCTCACACTGAGAGTCCACACTTGAGACCTGTAAGGCAGGGCATCCACTCTTTTGGCTTCCCTGGGCCACATTAGAAGAACAATGATCTTGGGCCACACATAAAATACACTAACGACAGCTAAGGAGCTAAAAAAATATTGCAAAAATATTTCCTGATGTTTTAAGAAAGTTTATACATTTGTGTTGGGCCGCATTCAAAGCTGTCCTGGGCCGCTAGGCCTCGGATTGGACAAACTTGAGCAAAACGAAGCGAGGTGTATCTTTTACTACACGTTCCAAACACCATAGACATTTTGAAAATATAAGTACATCAACCATTGCTTTAAAACTGTGCCATCTATTGCCCTCTGGGAACTCCCCGTTCTTGAGACTCGGCTCTGGTCCATCATACTGGAGGATACGGAATCCTGATAAAGGATTTCTGGACAGTTCTGAGCAGAGGACAAAAGAGATAGAGATGAACCTCCTGTGGTTGGAGTCACTAACACAGTCACATAGTGTCACTGAATGCCTGCTGACAACACTCGTCCGAGCAGCCCTCTGGAGCATAGACTGTGAGCCTTTGTGATGGTCATAGCTGGAGGTCTGTGCAGGAATGAGTTAGTGTCCCTCCAGGAGGGTGCGGAGGAGGAACTCCAGCCCCACCCTGGAAGACCTCCTGGATTCATCCTGGTCTAGCATGAATGACTCTGTCTTGGATACACCAGGCTTCCTTCCCCTTTTTGGAGTAGAATTCACTGAATTCTGCTAGTGCATTAGAGATGTGGGGTTAAGTAAGAAAATCCAAATGACAGAAATCAATTAGTGATGAACAAATATTCGCAGAGCCCTTCCTCAATGACGCACCCTGAGTTTGGAGCTCTAGTTTGGAGGAATACGGGGATTAATGAAACCTGGCTGCTTCTGTTACATTCAAGAGGAGAAAACCAACAATAAACACACAGATGGTATGTCAGATGGGGAAAAGAAGGCAGGAGGAGATGGGTAGGGAGGAAGACTCCCTACTCCTGGGGGATTCGCTGCAGAGACAAGGTTTATGTTCAGGAAAAGTTAACATGCAGGAAAAGTCACAAAGGAGTTACAATATAGCTCCTTAGTCTGAACCATGACTAGAGAATAGTATGGGGAGTGTTTAAATGTGCCTGTGGGGTACGGAAAGAAAGGACCTCCATGTGTCTTAACCATGGAGCACGGGGTACAATAAAGTACTGTGGGTGGCAGAGTTATTTGAAGGAGTGATGAACTTTGCAGGTGAGACGACCTAAGGTATCAAGTTCAATAGATAAGGAGGGTGAGGCCTAGAGGGGATATTTCTCATCCAAGGTCACACTCAGAGCCAATGTCCAAGTGGGTCTAGGGCCCAGGTGGAGTCCTTGGGTTCTTCCAGGCCTGTCTCTTGCCTCCGAAACATTTTCATCTGTTTCTGGATATTGGTGGCTCCATGGGCCTTGGGCCATCTCAGCGTTTGGTTTTCAGGTCTGTGGCTGAAGGCAGAAGGGATCTGCTGACTCCACCTGCAGATGCACTGAGTCCTTCTCGGGCCCATCGCCTTACCCTTAAGGTATAAAGGACGCAGGAAAGGGACATAGGAGCTGGGTCAGGGTAGCTGCAATCAATTGCTTGGACAAGAATGGACCAATGACAGTCACAGCTGACATCGTGGTGGTGACTTTTTATGAAAGTCAGGCCAGAGCAGACGCAATGAAAGTTAAAGCATTGAGTGTGAAGTCTTGTCTTGGAGTCAAAAAAGCCCAACCAACTAGCTCAGATTGGCAGGGGGTGGTGGGGATATATGGCAAGCACAAGGGTATGAGAGAAGGAGCCTAGAAGGTTCTAACTAAAATTAACCTTTTTTTTTTTTTTTTCAAGGAGAGATGGGGTTTCACTATGTTGGCCAGGCTGGTCTCAAACTCTTGACTCAGGTGATCCACCCACCTCAGCCTCCCAAAATGCTGAGATTATAGGCATGAGCCACCATGCCTGGCCAAATTAACCTAGATTTTATGGGCCAGCTGTGTATGGGGGCACTTAGTTAGCTAATGTGACTTCAGGCTGGATTGTTAGAGATTCAGTGCCTAGAACAAGAAAGATGATGATCTTACTCTATTCCGTGCTGGTCTGCCCATTCCTGGAACATTGTTTTCAGTTGTTCAGAGGAAGAGTGGACAAATTGGCACATCACAAGAAGACAGGGACCAAGGAAGGCAAAGAGACGCCAAGTATTTCCTTTGAAGAACTTTTGAAGGAAGTGAGGGTCTCATCCTAGAGTGGAGAGGAGCATAGCAGGAAGAGGAGATCGACTGTGACTATCTGTCAGGATGAGAGCGAGCAGTTGTGTTTTGTACAAGCCAAGAGAAAGACACTTTAAAGTTTGCCTCTTATGGTAATGACCTTCACGTCTCTGGAAGCAGTTGTATGAGGGCTCAATCATAAGAGATGCCAGAGAAGGGATCGCTTCAAATAATGATAACCAGAGTAATAACCAACAGTTGTTAGTTGTTACTATATGGCGTGTACACTTTACACTAATTAACCCAATTTTCATAACGACCCTATTAGGTAAATACTATTATCCTCATTTGACAGATAGAAAAACGGAGGCACAGAGGGTTATTAACATGCTCAGGGTCCCACAGGGCTTTGACGCCAGGCAGTGTGTCTCCATAGTCTGAGCTCCTGCAGTGCATGAAGAGGGCTTGTGCAAGAAGACCTCTAAGATTTGTCCATCCCTGAGTCCCTGAGGTTTCAGGGAGTTCCCTGCTGGGACCATTCTCCAGTTATTTACTTCCTTGTAATAGGTCATACTTAGCGTAAGGCCAAGGAGACAAGACACTGCTGACTCATTCTTTCCCAGCTGTGCAGGCTGGGCACAGAGCCAGGCTGCTTGTCCAGCCCCGGGGCAGGTGCCGGCTGCTGCGGTTTGGCAGTGGGTCAGCAGCTGGGATGAAGCCACAGAGTCTGACCTGTGAGGAGGGTGGTGGGTCCACAGGAACCCAGGCTCTGCAGCCCTTCTGAGATGGGCGGATCTGGGCATAGGAAAGAAATGCAATCAGGAATGCAGCAAGGTGGAGTTGAAAAGTCCTGTGAAGACTGCTGAGCATCAGGGTCGGGTAAGCCTCCTCTAGGGACCACATAGGAGCTGCTCACAATCATCCCAGTATTATTGACATCATCCATATTTAGTGGACGCCTCCTTGGTGCCAAGGTGTGAGCCATGGCCCCGGGTAGCACAGCCTCCTGCTTCCCAGCTGCTGGAGGGATTACTCTGATCCCATGCTTCTCAAAGGTGGTCTGGGGGAAGGAATCCAGCAGCAACTGTAGGGGCTGCCCAACTCTCCCACTGCCCCAAGGGCTGAAGGGATCAATTTCATGCCTAGACAAGCTCTGCTGCAAAACACAAAAGTGGTCACGTTCTCTCCCAGCACTTGAACTTGCCTTGAGGCTGAAATCCAAGTGATGCCCCTCAGGCTCTCACCTCTGGTGGATGCCCCTCCAGCCTGTCTCACCCATGTCCTTCTTGGGCCATCAGCCTTCTGTTACCTTCTGGGATTGTCCCCGGCCTGGGACACCATGCCCCAGTTCCTCACCTTCCTGACTCCTGTGGGCGCTTGGAGTTAGCACAGGTTTCACCTCTTCCCAGAACCTTTCTTCTTGTCAGAGCATTGGCCAGGCAGCCCCGGGATCCCTGGTTGACTCTTCTGGGTCCCCTGAGGACAGGGCTGTTCCTCATCTCTGGAGTGCCAGCCCCTGAAGAGCAGTTGGATAGAAACGCAATCGTTATTGATGACAATTTCTCACAGTTCTACAGCTCCTTACGGTTTATAATGCATTTCACACTTATTCTTGCGTTTGAGTTTTGCAGAATTTTATATGTGTTCCTTTCTCTGTCGTCACTGAGCGCTCACTCTGGGCAGCCCTCTGCTAGGCGCAAGTGGCAGGATGGAGGAGGAGTGTGCCAAGGACTAGGAGATTACATGGAGAAGCTAACATTAGCCTTAATGCTTCTTTGCCATTTGGGGAAGCAGACGTTGGAAGCTGTCACTTCCAACATGGAGTTCTGGGAAGCGTTTGGGCTTCCCCTGAGCAGTGCTCCCTAATTTCTAAGCACTCCCCTCTAGCACTTGAGTTTTGTATTCTGACCCCTGACCCTCACAGTCCTTTGCCTTTGATCAGTTATTTTCTCAGATTGGAACCTCTTTCCTCCAATTTCCCTGTTTATTGACCTAGTTTAGTTGCCCCTTGCTCCAGGCAACCTTCCCTGTCTCTTTCCCTGCAGCCCCCAGAGTACTGTAAGGCCCTCCACCCACAGACACCTTTCACTTTATTGTCCTGAATCACAGGTTTAAGCGTAAGCTGGGTTCCCTCCATTAGACCATGATCCCCGGAGATCCAGAATTAGGGTCAGATTTATTTCTGCATCCCTGCACAGTATCTGTTACATAGCAGGTGTTCTGTTGGGGAGGGAATGAATGGATGGATGAATGAATGAAGAAACTGAACTGAGTCCATCTCAGCTTCTCCGACAAGGACAGAAAGGAAACAGCTCAGGAGACGTAATCTTATAACATGGGGTTTCTCTGTAATTTGCAGAAATAACCCACTCTACCAGGTTTCACACCTCTTGGGAGATCTACCAGCTGCCTGCCTCTCACTTCCAGTTTCCAGAGAGGGAGACCTACCAGCTGCCTGCCTCTCACTTCCAGTTTCCAGAGAGGAAGCAAGGTTTCTATCAGCCCAGCTCAGCTGGTCCAGGGACTAAATTACCTTCCCATCACTGAGCCCCTTTCTCATTATGTCAGAGGAAGATCGCTGCTGCCTGCCCATTTGGGCGGCCTGTCCACGTGGCCTGATTCCAGGAGTCATCGGTGTGATGTCACTCCCAGTACGATTTGAAACTTCCAGCATCTGCAGCTCCCACCGGTGTTGCATCATAGTGAGATCGGTGTTATCATCACCTCTACTTTACAGATGGGAACTTATCATGGTGAGGATTCTAGAGACGGGGTGGGGCCAGGCCCTGTGTCTCCAAACCAGCCCAGTGTATCTCTTGAGGCTGGCCTCTCCCTGGTACAATCCAAGGCTTCAAAATCTAAAAGATGTATGTTCGTCTTTTCCAACCCACTATGACCCAAATATGCATCTTCCTTTACAGAATGTCTCAGATTTTAAAAAAATTGACAACTCAAAAGCTTCTGAGGCTTCTTACCTGAGTTTATTAACGTCTTTCCCCCATTCCTTCTGATGTAACTACTTGGGCTGGCTTAAAAAGCCACAGTTAGGTGCAGCTGCAGTGGTGTGAGGTTTTTAGTTTTTTTGTTTTTTGTTTTTTTTTTTGAGATGGAGTTTTGCTCAGTCACCCAGGCTGGAGCGCGATCTCGGCTCACTACACCTCTGCCTCCCGGGTTCAAGCAATTCTCCTGCCTCAGCCTCCCAAGTACCTGGGACTACAGGCACGTGCCACCACGCCTGGCTAATTTTTTGTATTTTTAGTAGAGATGGGGTTTCACCATATTATCCAGGGTGGTCTCGAGCTCCTGACCTCATGATCCGCCCGCCTTGGCCTCCCAAAATGCTGGGATTACAGGCATGAGCCACTGCGCCCAGCCGGTGTGAGGTTTTATTTGAATGGAGCTCCCATTTGAACTAAAAGCTCTGTGACCTAACCTCTCCTGACTTCTCCAGGGCCTCCTGCCTTGCATCCCTGGGGAAGTTTTGGGGCATGAAAGTCCCCTTTCTTTTTGTATTGGACACTTGGATGAAAGAAAGAGAAATGAAATCCTGGCACTGAAAAAAAGCAGAGACAACCAAAGTCGATTATTCCTACTAACTGGGAAGGAATTCCATTTGAGTTAGTGGTTCCCAAACTTGTCTGATAATAAAACTTGCTTGATTGGAACCTTTATGTCTGGACTCTGAGAAACCTACATTTAAAAAATTAGAGATTCCCTCCCCAAATTTTATCAACAGGGAAGACAGGGAGGAAAAATGTTTGAGCTATAGACTTAATTCATAACACTTTCTTCTTAGACTTGAAAGATTCTTAAGGCACCTATCATAATGATTTGATAAGACTGAAATGGAAAGAGTCCAGTTAATGCAAGAAAAAACATCAAACATGCTGAAGATTCCCCACCCTTCATTTTAACATAATTTATTATTCTACACACACTTTTATAGCACTTACTATGAGTCAGACTTCATGCTCTGCAAATATTTGCTCATTTAATCTTCACAGAGACTTGCAGAGGTCCAATGGGGTTAAGTCACTTGCCCAAGGTCACATAGTTAAGAGTGGGGGAGCTGGGGCCCAGACTTAGGCTGTCTGGCACCAGATTGGTTGATATAAACCACGAAGCTATATGTGTTTTTAAAAATCTCTTTTCACTTGGCCACAGAACAAACCCTCTCTTCATAATCATTGTAAAGTAAATGGTTGAGGAGCCTTGTCTGAGTGATTTCAAATACTTTGCTGGTGGGGTCCAAATTAGCGATCCTGTTATTGTACATGGAGCCGGGTCTGACTTTCTCTTTTGAGGGCAAAACATGCCTATTGTTATGGCAATCCCAAATGCTACATGGAAGCTTTAAAGAACAGATTCTAATCCCTTTGTTTCTCACTCCAAATGTTGAAACAAACCTCAGAGCTCTGCTGATTCCTGACAGATTTGAGTCTCTCTGCGTTTCAAATATTTCAAACCAGCTTGGGAAGCAAACACATGATATTCTTCTTCTTTCTCTTGCATGGTTTATTTTTAAAGCATGCATCTGGCTGCTTTTTCGTTCCACAGAAGGCGGAGGGAAGTTACTCTACGGCAATGGCTGGGTGTTGGATCGCAGCTTCTCCCCACAAGCAGGAGGTGGCAACTCCGTTCAGGTCCCAAGCATGACCTTAGCCTGTTTCCAGTCTGAGCCCTTGAAGAAACCTCTGACCTGCTGGGTTTCTTGCACACGGCTGGGAAAGAAGTTGCTGGTGGCTTGTACGTGTTTATCTTCCCTGAGGAGCAGTCTAGTTACCCTGTGATCATTCCCCATCAGCTCAGAGAGCCCCTTTCTGGCTGGGGGAGCTCATGGTCACAGTGCCACAAGCATTCTGAGCATTTGCCCTGTGTCAGACCCTGGGCTAGACATGGCTAAAGGACTCTACAAAGCAGGCATTATTATTCCCCATTTTTCAAAATCGAAGACTGGGGATCAGGGGATCTAAGTATTCTCCATGCGGAGGCTCTGCAGTGCGTGAGAGCAGAAGGGAAGGTGACTGGAGGCCAGGCTTGACACCTCTGCTCCCTCCACCACTCCAAGTAGTGAGCAGGCACTCTCATCCAGCACTCTTATTATAGCACCCTGGGTAGTCTCTACAGGAGCAAATGAGCAGCAAATGTGTTCAGGGCAGCTGGGAAAGACTATTTGTAGTCTGAGAACTTGTGGCTTGATTATATGTGTTGCTTCACAATTTTCTTGGAGGAGCCTAAGTCCTGCAAGGAAGTGCAAGGTGTGAAATTCAAATAGCCTTTTGGGATTACAAATACACTTTCACTAATAGCCTTCATCAAAGAAGAGCATGTGACTCCAAACAGGTGGTTGATGTTAACCCAGTAGTATCCTGCGGTTGCTTTGCTGGTTATTTTCCCCCAAAGAGCTGTAGCTGAAACTTTCGTGTATAGCAAATGGCAAGAGAGATCTGGCTTGAGATACGGCTTTGATCAGGCCCCTTTTCTCCATCCCAGATGCCACTACATTCCCTTGGTTCTAATCATTGAAATATCCTCCTTCAGCCTCCTTCTATCCCTGAGCGTGTCCCCTTGGCTCCAATGTCCACGCTGGCTGCCAGGTGGCCTTTCTGAGAACAAAATCTGACCATGTCACACTCCTGCCTCACACCTTTTGATGGTGCCTCACTACCCTCAGGGTCAAGTTCAAAGTCTTTAGTATGGGGTGTGTGGTCCCTAATCATTTGTTCCCCAAAAGTCCTGGAATACATCGTGTTCTTCTTCATTCTCCATGCTCTCTGTCTCAGCCAGAATGAACTAAGCTATTCAGTTATTCTTGTATCTCCTTGTTATTTGAATAACAGTATCTCCCTGTTATTCAAACATGCTGTGCCCTTTTAATGCTTCTACATCTTTGCACATGCTATCCTTTCATCCAGGAATGCCCTGTTGCCAACTTGTCTGCCTGGCATGCTTGTATGTGCTTACTGACAATTCAGGTGACCCAGCCTCTCCTGCCTCCCCCAGGCAGAGGTCTCATTCTCTCTCCTGTGTGTCCCAAACAAGACTCTGTCATAACACACACCACTCCATGTTGTAGTGATCGCTTAGGTGTGTGTCCCCTGGATGGTGGGAAGTGAGTCTTCACCATCCCAGCACACAGTCTAGGCCCAACACAAGTGGTTAGGAATTGCTCGGTGAGAAATGTACAAATGGAAGAATGAGTACATGAAGGAAGGAATGCAGACATAAGCAAGGCATTTGCTGGAGAAAAACAACAATAATAGCAGCACTAAGGCATTGGCACTAAACAATTTTATTTATTTATTTATTTATTTATTTATTTATTTTTGAGATGGAGTCTCGCTCTGCCACCTAGGCTGGAGTGCAGTAGCGTAATCTCAGCACATTGCAACCTCCACTTCCTGAGTTCAAGAGATTCTCATGCCTCAGTCTCCCAAGTAACTGGGACTACAGGCGCCACCATGCCCAGCTAATTTTTTGTGTTTTAGTAAAGACGGGGTTTCACCATATTGCCCAGGCTGGTCTTGAACTCCTGAGCTCAGGCAATCTGCCCATCTCGGCCTCCCAAAGTGCTAGGATTACAGGTTTCAGCCACTGTGCCCAGCCTTCGTAGGGTTTTATTGTTCAAAGTTTCCTGCCTACTAAGTGACACAGCTGGGGAGTCAATCCGGATTTAGTTGGTTTGAAAGCCCAGTCTTATAACTACTTTATGCTCAGTTGCCTGCCTGGCTGAACTGAATCCCACACCCCATGTCTGTGGCTGAATTGGACCACATTGAAAAAGACAGCAGCAGAGGGCAGAGGCTTCCTGTCTCCCACAGTGGGCCCAGCAGTGCCCCTTCCCAGATTGGGATCAGTTGGATCCATCTGGGACAAAGGTATGTGGGTAAAGGTGGATGGAAGAGACAGGCCAGAGTGGAGGGTTTGTAGGAAGCCAGGTGCTCCTGGCAGTTCACTGGTGTCTGGTTCTGAGTTCCACTGGCAACTGTGCAGCCTGGGGTGCTGAGGAAACTTCACCTCAGAGAGACACCCCGTTGATCACAGAATACTTTTCTGGCTGCAGGAAATTTTTATTGCAAATTTGATTCTCCTTTTGCAGCATCATTGGGCTTGATTTTTACCATACCAATTCCCTTAGGAAGAAAAGAAACGAGTGCCAGGATATTTGAAAAGTGTATGACAGTGAGTATGTGTATGAAGGGATCCCTGGATAGAACTCAGAGAATATTAGTGGGAAGTGGTTGAACAGCACTTAAGTAATTAACAGGATTTAGTGATGTTGTAGCAGAAACTGGCTTTCATCATTTTTCTCTCTGAGCACACAGCTATACATTGCTCCATCTCCCTTGCAACTAGATGGGACCATAGATTGAATTGTTACCCAATGGAAATGTGAATGTTCTTGCCATCCTTGGCCACTAAAACCAAACCAAACCAAACCAAACCAAAACCTCTGCGCAATCTTCCATGCTCTTTCCCAAAGTTGACAACCCTAGAGACTCAGTGCTGAAGGTGAAAGTCGCAAGATGAAAGGAGCCTGGATTCCTGAATTGCTCTATGGAGGAGAGATGTCTACTCCTTGAGATCTTGCTCATCTCTGTACCCCAGTGGTTTGCACAATGTCTGGCACAGAGCAGATGCTCAATAAATGTTTGATAGATGACTGAATTGTGTAAAATCTCATGAAGCATCTTCATGATACTTGATCCTTGCAACTACGTGAGAGTATTAATACATGCTTTTTGACATCTGGTAACCAAGACTTAGAGAATTAATTTATTGCATAGCTAATAAATGTTGGGCTTGTTTCCCTGAGCAGTACTGTGGCCTCTAGGCAAAGCTGGCATGGCATTTAATCCATTAACAGCAACAAGGCAGGATGGACTTTTGGCCTGAAGTTTAGATATGACTTGGTTGAGAGGGAGAATGGACCCAAGGGTAGTGCCACCCAATCGTTGGTCCCTATTAAACTGCCAGGCATATCAGAATCCTGGGAATTTTTAAAGTATAGTTTTCTAGTCTCTACTCCGGAGACTGTCTTTTAGTAGGTCTAGAATGAGGCTTTGGAATCAACATTTCTAAAAGGGACTCCAAGGGATTCTATAGGTAGCCAAGCCTAGCAACCAATTTGTAGAGAAAAGAGCACACCCTTAGGGACCAGACGAAGCTTCAGATCGCAGCTCTGACACTTATTGGTGGTAGGAACAAAGCAGAGAGCGTGTGGTGGATACCACTCAGCAATAGAAATGAAAGAACTATCCTACTAAGGAGGCTGAGGCAGGAGAATCATTTGAAACTGAGAGGCAGAGGTTGCAGTGGGTTTTTGATAGTTCCTTCATTTCTTTTTCTTTTCCTTTTTCTTTTTTTTTTTTTTTTAGACTGAGTCTCACTCTGTCACCCAGGCTGGAGTGCAGTGGCGCGATCTCGGCTCACTGCAACCTCTGCCTCTCGGGTTCAGATGATTCTTCTGCCTCAGCCTCCTTAGTAGGATAGTTCCTTCATTTCTATTGCTGAGTGGTATCCACCACACGCTCTCTGCTTTGTTCCTCCAGTCCCATTAAAGAATATTTGGGTGGTTTCCAGTTTTGGGTGTCGTTTCCAGTTTTCGGTGATTCGAATAGCACTGCTGTAAGCATTCATGTATGGGTTTTTGTGTTGAACACAAGCTTTCATTTCTCTTGGATAAATAACCAGGAGAGGGATTGCTGAATCCTATGGGAAGTGTTTTATTAACTCTATGAGAAGCTGCCCAACCATTTTCCAGAGTGGTTGTACCATTTTAGCCTCTTTACCAGGAACAGGTGAGAGTTCCAGTTGCTGTGCATCCTTGTCAGTATTTTTTATTTTAGCCATTCGAATGTGTGCAGTAGTATCACACTGCGCTTTTAATTTGCATTTCCTTAATGGTTAGTAATGTTGAACATCTTTTCATGTGTTTTATGAAGTATCTGTTCAAACTGCTTTCTCTAATTTTTAAAATATTTAATTAAACAAAACCTTTATTAAGGCCTCATTGATATACAATATCAGCACATATTTAGAGTACAACTTGATGTTTTTGACATATTTATATATCTGCTAAATCACAACCACATTCAAGATACAAACATACCTATCACCCCCAAAATGTTTCTCATGCCCTGTGTAATTTCCTACATAGCTTGCCTCCATTTCTTTGCCCCTAGGCCACTATAGATTGGTTTTTTATTCTTGTAAGTTAATTTGTATTTTCTAGAATTTTATGTAAATAGAATCATAGAGTAAGCATTTTGGGGGACCCTGGGGGTTTCTTTCATTCATCATAATTATTTTGAGATTCACTCACATTGTTGTGTATTTAATTCATTCATTTTCATTTCAGAGTATATTTCATTGTATGTATATGCCAGAATTTATTCATTCCCTTGTTGATGGGCATTTGAATTATTTTTATTTTTGATGATTATGCATAGAGCTAGTATAGTCACTGGTGTACAAGTCTTTGTGTTGGCAAACGCTTTTATTTTTCCCAAGTATACCCTAGAGTGGAATGCCTGGGTCTAACATCAGATATATGTTTCACTATTCTACAAAGTAGTTGCACCATTTTTCATTCCTACCAGATGTATTGGAGAGTTCCAGTTGCTTCGCATCCTCACCAACACTTGTTATGGTCAGGATTTTTTAGTATTTGCCATTATAATACATAAATATTAATATCTCATCATGGTTTTAACTCATATTTCCCTATAGCTAAAGATGCTAAGCCTTTTTTTGTTAAAAATTAGGATATTAGTGATTTGCTCTCTACTTTGGTGAAGTATGTGTTCAAATCTTTCACCCATTTTTTATTGGGTTGTCTCTGTTTTTACTGTTGCCTTTTGAGGGTTTTTAAACACTCTGGATAGAAGTCCTTTTTCAGATATGTGCTTTGTAAATTTTTTTCCCCTACTTTGTAGCTTCTGTTTTCACATTCCTAGCTGGGTCCTTTTGTTTTTAACTTTTTATTTTGAAATAATTATAGATTCATAGGAAGTTACAAAGAACGTAAAAAAAGGTCCCATGTGGCCTTTTTATCTAGTTTCCCTCAATGGTTAGATCTAATGAACTACAGTATCACATCAAATCTGAAAACTGATGTTTTTACAATGGTATGCATATTTCTATGTCATTTTATCACATGCATAGATTTCTGTGAACACCACTGCCATCAAGATACAGAACTATTCCACTATGACATAATTTCCCTCATGCAGCCCTGTCTAGTCACACCCACCATGTTTCTCTCCACTCTGACCCCTGGCATCTACTAATTTCATCTCCATCCCTATAATTTTGTCATTTTGAGAATATTATATAAGTGGAATCATACAGTATGTGACCATTTGAAATCAGCTTTATTTACAGTCATAATTAGTGGACTAATAAGGTTATATCTTTTTAATCCTCTCTGACCATCTCTTTTAATTTGTGTATTTAGACTACATACATTTAATGCAATTATTGCTATGTTAGAGAGAACTCAAGAAGAGAAGGAAAGTTTATTGTATTTACTCATATTTTATTTTTTCCTATTGTTCATTCTTCCTTCCTGATATCCCAAGATTTCTTTTTTTACCATCCCTTTGTGTTTCAAGAAAACTAATTTCTTTTAGTTATTTTTTAAAGTATCTGGTGATGTCAAATTCTTTTCATTTTGCTTTATTGGAGAATGTCTTGATTTCCCTTCATTTTTGAAGGATGTTTCTGTGGGATATAGTATTTCGAGTTGACAAGTTTTCCTTTCAGCAGAATTCTCTGCCTAATCCAAGGTCATGGGTATTTTATCCTGTTTTCTCCTTTAAAAATTCTAGTTCTGCATTTCACATTACATGTATGATACATTTTGAGTATTTTTTAAAAATAAGGTGTGAGGTTTTTAATAAAGATGCATTTATTTCGCATATGAGTTTCCAAATGTTTTAACCACACTTGTTAAAATGATAGTAAGTCTTAAAGTTGGATAGAGTGATTCTTCTGACTTTATTCTTCTTTTTCAAGATTGTTTTATTGCAGTTCCTTTGCCTTCCCACATAAATTTTTGAATCAGATTGCCTGTATCTATAAAAAATCCTGTTGGTATTTTGACTGGAATTGTGTTAAAAAATATAGATCAATTTTGGGATGATGGACAAGTTTGCTATATTAAGTCTTCCAATCTATCAACATGGTATGGCTCTCCACTTATTTGGGTCCTTTTAAATTTATTTCATCAACATCTTATAGTTTTTAGCATACAGATTCCATACAGTTGTCCCTCAGTGTCAATGGAGGATTGCTTCCAGAACCCTCCTTGGACACTAAAATTTGAGAATCCTCAAGTCCCTCATATAAGAGGGTGTAGTATGTACATATAACCTAAGCATATCTTTCCATGTACTTTAAATCATCTCTAGATTACTTAAAATACTGAATACAATACCTATATGTAACTTCATTTATATGCATTCAACATAGTTATTGGCACATGGCAAATTCAAGTTTTGCTTTTTGGAACTTTCTGGAAATTTTTTAAAAAATACTTTCAATCTGTAGTTCTGCATGGGATGCAGAACCTATGGTTATAGAGGATTGGCTGTACAAGTTTCATAAGTATTTACTTCATTTTGGAGCTAATGTCAATGGTTTTGTTTTTAAATTTCAGTTTCCAAGTTTACATGGCTGGTATTGAGAAATACAATTAATTTTTGTATGTCAACATTATATCCTGTAGCCCTGCATAATCACATTTTCTGAAATAGTGACAGTTTTGATTTTTTTTCTGTTCAATTAGTTTGCCTTTTATTTCTTTCTTGCCTTATTGCACTGCCCATGATTTCCAGTACAATGTTGAATAGGATTGATGAGAGTGGGCATCCTTGCCTTATTTCCAATTTAGGAGGAAAGCAGTCTTTCACTGTATTAGTTTGCTCCTGCTGTATAACAAAATACTCCAAATTTAGCAGCTGAAAACGACACACGTTTATTACCTCACATTTCCTATGGGTCAGAAATCTGAGCATGGCTTAGCTAGGCCCTCTGTTCAGGGTCTCACCAGGTTGCAATCAAGGTATCAGTTAGGAGTCAGGTGTGGTGACACATGCCTGCAGTCCCAGCTACTCAGTTTGGAAGAAGATCCCCTTCCCCACCCCACCTACCACCCACAGGTGAGATCAAAACCCTAACTGACATCTTTTTTTTTTTGACATGGGTTCTCTCTGTTGCCCAGGTTGGAGTGCAGTGGCACAATAAAGGCTCGTTGAAGCCTGGATCTCCTGGCCTCAAGTGATCCTCCCACCTCAACCCCCCAAGTAGCTGGGACCACAGGTGCGTATGACCACACCCAGCTAATTTTTAATTTTATGTAGAGATGGGGTCTCCCTGTGCTGCACAGGCTGGTCTTGAACTCTCAGGCTCAAGCGAATTCCTCAGTCTCCCAAAGTGCCGGGATTACAGGCATGAGCCACTGTGTCTGGCCCCGTGAGTTTTGAATATCAAACCAGCCTTGCATTTCTGGAGTAAACACCTCTTGGTTTCTGTGCTTTATTCTTTTAAAATATTGCTGGATTCAATTTCCAAGTATTTTTTGAAGACTTTTTATCTGTGTTTATGAAGGATATTGATCTCTGGTTTTGCTTTTTAATGTTTCTAAAATCTGGTTTCAACATCAGGGTGATGCTAACCTAATAAAATGACTGGGATATAGTCCCTCCTTATCTTTTTTCTGAAAGAGATGGTGGGTGTAAAATTGATGTTATTTCTTTAATTGTTTGGTTTAATTCTAAAGTTAAGTTTTCTAAGCCTGGGGATTTATTTGATAAAGTTTTTAACTACAAAATTTATTTCTTTGGTAGTTACTGGACTATTCAAGTCACCTATTTCATAATGGATAAGTTTTGTAGTTTGTGGTTTTTGAGGAATTGGTCCATTTCATTTAAGTTGGCAAACTGATATGCACAGAGATACTCATAGTATTCCTTTATTATCTTTTTTAATATCTGTGGGGTTTATGGTGCTGTCCCCTCTTTCAATCCTGATATTGGTAATTTGTGTGTCTTTTTTTTTTTCTTTGTCAGTCTTGGTAGAGGTTTATAAATTTCATTGATTTTTTTTTTTTTCCCAAAGGCCCAGCTTGGTTTAACTGATTTTCTTTACTGCTTTCTGGTTTCAATTCTAGTGATTTCTGTTCTTATCCTTATTACTTTCTTTCTTCTGCTTGTATTGGGTTAATTTTTCTCTTACTTCCTTAGACTTCTAAGGTAAAAGTATAGATTCTTAATTTGTGATTTCTCTTTTTTCTGATTTAATATTTAATGCTGTAAGCTTTCCTCTAAGCACTACTTCAGTTGCATAGCACAAATTTTGGCATGTTGTATTTTCGTTTATCTTCAGTTAAAAATATTTTCTAATCTCCCTGATATTTCTTCATTGACTATGGATTATTTATAAGTGCATTGTTTAGTTTCCAAATTGGAGCTTTTCCTTTTATCTTTCTGTTATTGATTTCTATTTTAATTTCTTTATGATCAGAGAATGTACCTTGTATGATTTCAATGCTCTTACATTTGTTGTGGTTCTTTTTTAGTGAGCCAGTATGTGGTATATCTCGGTGGATGTTCGATGTGCACTTGAAAAGAATGTGTTTTCTGCTGTTGTTGGGTGAAGTACTCTATAAATCTATAAATGTCATTTAGCTCCAGTTGGTTGATGTTTGTGTAGCTCTTCAAATATGCTTGCTGATTTTGTCTACTGGTTCTATCTCTACTGAGAGAGACGTTTTGAAGTCTTCTGTTATAATTGCTCCCTGCATTCTGTCTAGATTTTATAATTGCATTCAGTGGGAGGGACAAGGTGGAGTTTGCTTGCTCCATATTATTCAGAACCAGAACCCTATTTGTTGCTTTCCCGAAATCATATTTGTGCCCACCTGTGTTGGGTTGAACACAAGTCCTTTAAAGCATGACTGGATCCCAGCAGTAAAACATTTGACTCCCTTCATTTTCTGACTGCCTAATCATAAGACAGGGTTTGAGGAGAACCAGTTGGAGGGAGTGGAATACTCAGGCTTATCGGGAAAGAGGGTTTCTCCCACCCATAAGTTGGGTGTCCCTAAAGAGTCTCTGCTATCCCTTTACCTTCAAGAGAGACGTTCTACAGCAAAGGTTGGGGGTCAGAAGCATCCTCTGAGAGGGGACATCTGAGTGAGCTTCAAGGCTATTTCAAGGTCTGAAAGGTAATAAAAACTGGGGTGATGAGGGGGACGGTAAGGGAGCAGTCTCTGCAAAGCTGGGAGAACGCTGGTGAGTCTGAACACATGGACACTTCTCTTGGCCACTCTGCTGCTCACTTCTTGGGACCACAGGTCACAGACACTGGAATCTGGCCTCTTGCTTGTGCAGCACCTGCAGGGCACAAAGCATTCTCCCTAGGACCATCTTGCCACGAGCAGGTGGTGCTTTACTCCTTGCTTAGAGATGAGAACACAGGCCATGTGAATGGACCCATTCATGGCTACCTACAAAGATGTCATAGAACTGTTCCAGAATTTGGGTCTCCTCACTCACATCCAATCTTTTTTTCTCAGAGAGCTCCTGCCCAGAGGGCCCATCCAGATTACATGGTAGATTCTCAAGTTTTTTCATGTTCCTGTTTAGAAACAATTTCCCTATACATGACTCCCGTCAGGACCCTCTCTGGCCAGAGACAGTGAATCTCACATGGAGGTGCCCGTCGCTCGAGGGACACACCAGATCTCTAAGGGATGACTGGGTAGCCTAGAACATTATAGTCTAAAAAGTCACTCCTACCCCAGATGGGCACGCTTCCTGTCCCTGTGCCTGGAAAAGAACTGCTGGTTTATTTCAAAACATTTCTTTTTACAGACAGTAAAATACAGGCCTAGAGAGGAAGAGAGACCAGCCAAAGGGATTAAAACTGAAACCAGAATCTGAGAGTTGAGATCCTGACTTGTGGCTCTTTAATAATAAATTAATCATGGTTAATATTTACAAAACACTTAGTCTTTGCCAGACATTCTGCTGATTCCTATATACGTATCATCTTCTTTAGTCTTCATAATCACCCTATGAGTTAGATATTACTGAAACGGATCTCAGGTCACAGAAGGAGAAACTGAGGCACAGAGGGGTTTAGTAATTTGTCCAAGCTCATGCAACTACTGCAGGGGCAGCAAGGAAGCTGGGCCTGGTGCTTTGCAAGCAGCGCTTCTGAGGCCATCTGAGCCACCTGCCCGCCTAGGTGACTCTGCCTCTCCCCTGTCACTTCACGCCAGAATCATGCCTTTGATCTGCTTCATTTTCCTCTAAGGGCACTTAATCAGTAGGTGGGGCCTCGTTGGAATTAGTGACGTTGGCAAGGTGCTTTCACAGAGCAAGGCTTAGGTGCCAAGCCTGCATCTCGAGTGTCCTGCCCCTGCTGAGGAAGGGCCTTGCCTGGGCCTGGCCTCCCATCCTGCCGTCCTGGCCTCCTTCCAAAGCCCACATCCTCCCAAGGTCTCGAGACCAGAAGCCCTTCCCAACTCAGATGCGACCCAGCTGAGGGGAGGCCCAGGCAGGCATGACAATGCAGTCTAAAATTACCTCTGTTGAAGGCTGTGCAGCCTCCACCCTTCCTGCATTCCTCCCCAAGGCTAGACCAGCCCAAAGAGAAAGCTTTGAGGATTTTGGTGATTTATGTTGAAGGTTGTGCTCCCGGCCACTGGGCTGCCTTGAGGGCTGAAGTATAAGGAGGGCTCCTGGAAGATGCAGCCCTGCCTGAAGCAGGCTTGTGGGAGAGGCAGGGGTTCTCTGCCCTAGAGTCTTCCTTTGAGCAGTGGAGAGTTCTCTGGGCTCCTGTGTTCCTTCTTCCTGGATCACCTTTTGCCTGGCAAACTTCTGTTTATATACAGCCTTTAGCCTAGATGCTGCTTCCTCCAGGAAGCCTTCCTTGCATGCTTTCCTCCTACACCAGTCTGGATTACAGGCCTTTCCCAGTTGAATGCTCTCCCCATCAAAGAACTTTTCTCACTGTTCAGCACCTGCCTGTCTGTGAGTTTGTCTCTTAGAGAAACGGGACCATATTGTGTTCACTGTAGTATTCCAAATCCCTAGCAGAGTGCCCGACGTGTAAGATATACTCAATACATGCTTCCTGAATTAATTAATTCAAGCACAGATGTCAAGGGTGAAGACTGAATAATGTATTTTTCTTTGTGATCTAGTTTTATGGTACTCATAGACAAAAGGAATTTAAATAGCCCAACGTTCGGGTATTAAATGAGGAAACATACCTTTTAAAAGATGTTATTTTATGGTGTGCAAAACCTTCAATTATTTCTGCTGATGTCTAAACTTCATTCAGAATGGGGTATTTGAGACACAATTTTAGGGTGTCATTACTGGCAGTTCTCGAAGAGGTCTTTATCCCTGTTTTACAGCGAAGGAAATGGGGGCTCAGAGAGGTTTAGTAACTGGCTAAGGGGACACAGTCAGGAAACGGCAGCTTTGGGGCTGTCTTATTGTTTATAAGGGATTTGTGGCTCTTTCCTGGGGCTTTTGTACGGCACAGAAGACATACAGGTGCTCACACAATGACAAACCACTGGGATAAGTACAGAGACAGAGGGAAGGAACAGTACCATGGGAGCTTGAGGGAAGAGGGAACCAACTGTGGACAGTTTGCCACATGGACCAGGGCAGGAAAGGCATGGGGAATGGCATATGCCAGGTAAGGAGGCCTGAAACCACAGGGTTTTCCAGGGAACCTCAGCTCTCTACCTACTGCACGGGCAGCTGCTGTTGCAATGAAATAAGACAAAGGCTTGTTGGATGAGACAACGTTAACATTGCTTTTGCCATCTTATAGAGGGAGGGTCTAGCTGTTGAGCCACCAGCTCTTCCACTGTTACGAATATATTCCCCTCCCTCAACAACAGTCAAACCCATCAACTCTTTTTACCCTCTTTACCCTCAAATAAGCTGCATTTCCTGAAAGCTGGGATTTCTGGAAGTATGAAAGCTTTGCCAAGACGTAGAGAGCAGCCCTCCGGCTCTGTCTTTGGCTTGTCCTGCCTGGCCACCTTCCCGCCTTCCAGGCTGTGTCTTTCCTTCCAGCCATCTGTCCTGGCCCCTGGGCAGGTCAGGGCAGAGCCTTCTCTGGCCTGCCTTGGGGTCTCTCTCTCTGGAGACGAGTGATGAATGTGTGGAGGGATTAGCCCGACTTTTCCGGGCCCTGGTGGTGCCAGGAGCAAGCACATTCCAGAAAGGCCTGAGCTGATGGATGCCTTGTTGGGGGAGGGGGAGGTTTTAGGGAGAGGAGAGGCCCTAGAGTTTGGGAGGGGGATTCCTAACATTCCTAGGGCTGGGAGGCCCTGCAGTGCCTGCAGCAGTGATGGACAGACAGCTGAGAGAGCAGGCCCCGACCAGGCTGCGGGCTGGGGGGCACCTTGATCTGCACCTCCTGTCCCCTCCCCACCTCAGCCCCTGGAATGTTATCTTTCCTCTAATCACTTGCAGGCAGGGAAGAATGAGGTGGGGGCACCTGCCTACTGTGCCCCCTCAGAGGTAGCTTTGCCTCTTTCTGTCTCAGGGGGTGGGGTGAGGGTTGAGGGGTGCGGGGAGGAGGCCTGCGGCCTGTCAGGGCTCTAAGGGAGGGCGCTGGCCCCCTGCATTCACCCATGTGCATTGCGAATGAGAGCCGGCACAGGGAAGGGATGTCCAGCCTCACCACTTCCCAGCTGGGAAGGCTCTGAGGACTTTGCCTCGCCCACGCCCTTTATCTTGTGGCTGAAGGGTCTTCGGCTCCAGGGCACATAACAGAGAGTTAGAGGCAAAGTCATGACTGCAACCCAGGACTTCTGATTGTTTATCTCATGACCAAACATCCCATCAGATACCTCTGTCTCTGGGCCTCAGTTTCCCCAAATGTATAAGGGAGTGGGTTGGACACAAGGGTCTTTGAAGACTGCTCTGTTTCTGATGTCCTTGGCCGTCTGAGAACCCCATCAGCCACTTGCACTGGTGGTGGCGTGTGGTGGCTGGGTGCAGAAAGAAGGGAGAGTGACAGTTTAGTCATCTCAACCTCTTTCTCCAAAGAGGTCTTCAAAAAGCCTTGGAGGGAGGGGAGCCCTTGAAGTCTACTTCATCGGAACCCGAGCTCCTGAGGCAGCCAGCAATGCGGGAAAGCATCGATTCCTAGTTCCACAGCTCTGCAACTGGGGGACCTCGTGCAAGCCTCAACCTCTATGAGCCTGGGATTACTAAACCGCAAACGGGGTTAGTAACAGCGCCCCCTTCTGGCTGCGGTAAGGCTGGAGCAATTTTTCCCCACGCTCCTCCTCTTGGCTGCCCCCTGACTCGACCTCCCCTGCCCACTCTTGCTCTTGTCCGCTGCCCGCTGAGCCCTCGCAAGGGTTTCTGAAGTGCTGTCCAGACAAGGCAGCCAGGGGCATTGGAGTTCCCAAAACAGCGTGGAGTTCTGTGGTGGTTCTTTTCCACAAGACACCTTGTTTATTATTATATGCAATTTCATTTTCATATCTTTCAGTACTTTTCACAAAGAAAGCTTTCGCAAATTGGAGGAGAAAACTAGAGTCTATGGTATTTCACCTGCCCTGGGCTAGGCCCCTGGAGTGCCTTGCTTTAAGCCAAGACAGCTACTCGCATTTCTCACTTAATCCTCTTGACGGTCCCCCAAAAGCAGGTATTTCTCCCCATCTGATGGATGAAGAAACTGAGGCCGAGGGAGACTCGGACTCACGCAAAGTCACACAACTAGTCTGAGGCTGAGCTGGGTTTTCTTATGAGGTAGCTGGGTGAGGCTGTGTTTTTGTTGTTTTAATGCAGAGAATGCCCCGAATGCCCCCAGCTGCACTTCAAATCCCATCCTGAACTTGGACAAGCAAGAGCTGTCATCTTGTGGGCACCACATGATTTCCTTAAAGACGACTGGCCTGGACCTATAAGTTGCTTTTAAATTTTTTATCTTCTAGATAGTGCTGGCGTGATCATTTTCATACACCCATTCGTAGCATGTGCAAAATACCTACTGCTTGCTGAGTACTGTGTTGACTGAACACCCCAGGCTAAGGCCCTGCGGGGCTGGAAGGGAGAAAACAACTCTATTTCACTTCTGAAAATGGCTGGGCAGGAGGGAACTGAAAGAGGAGGCCGTGCCTGTGCCAGGGTGTTACATTTGTGCCCATCCCTGACTTGCCCGCCCCTCCAATGTGCCTGCCACTGTGCCGTGTACACTCTGCCATTCTGGAAGTATGTATTATGCTTCAGAGACATCAGAGAGCCCAGGGCGAGCTGGTTCTACTTTTCTACAACCAGGGAGCTAAAGACTGCATCTAGTTAGGGGTAGCGAGCCTGGAATATCAGCTGGAAAAAGCAATGGAGATTCTTGGCGTTGTCCCTATCAGAGCTTCCTGAAGCCCTTCAAAGGAGCAGCATGCTGGGTGGACGGTACTATATCCATGACCTCATCTCCTTTGCTGTCCTCCTTTTTCTGGTCAAATCAAACAAAAACAAAACAGTTGCCAACATTATATTTAGGGGCTGTTGTATATTAAGAGGAGCAATTGTGAGGAAATCTAAAATTAGCCCAACATTAATCAGGACCTGTCACCAAAGTAGATGACTCGGTTTCCAATTCCACATGTCATGCTCTTAGAGACAGAGCTTAGTGACACTGAGGAAGCCCAGTGCTGGGACACTGTGTGACTGCTGGCCGTGGTATAATGTGCGCTTGCTGCAGAGTCGGGCGGGCCTGGGTTTGACTCCTGGCTCTGACCTTTGCTAGCTTCGGATCCAAGAAGTGCCTTCTTAACCTCTTTAACCTCAGTTTCTCCATGTGAAAGGAGAGGCTGAAAGCACCCACAGCATTGTTGTGACAGTTAGATAAGATAATATGTGTAAAGGTTGACCATGTAGAGTTCCTGGTGCAATGGTCCTTTGAAAACGCTGTTTTCCCTCCCCTGGCAAGGCTGTAGCTTCTGAAACGAACTCAGAGTAGCAGCCAGGGCAGTCCTGAAAAGAACCGTCTCTGCTTAGGAACCATCAATCACCTCTCTGTTTTCAAAGTGCCGCAGACTCTCGGAGAGAGAAAAGACCTTCCGTACCGTTTACTCCAATCTCAATGCCTGGATCCCTTCCACTACGTTCTTCTGCTTACATTCCCCTTGATGATGGGAGGCTCACTATTTCTTGCTCATTCTGTTTTTTAATGGTTATTAAACTCTTCTCTGTTTTGAACCAAAATATACCTCTTTACAGCTTTTCCTCTTGGATGTGCTCACAAGTCCAGGCCCTGCCTGCCTCCAGCCTACTGCTCTGCATATTCCAGGACCAGGGCCCCATAACCTTTGCCAGTGAGCCCCAGCCAGACCCAGCATCCAGGACAAGGTATAACTGAAGGGATGAGGGATTGGCGGGATTCCAACCTGGGATCCTAGGCTGGGACCTAGCTATGGCCTTGTGCCCCAGTCCTGCCTTTTCTCAGCCGTGAGACTCAGGCCTCACCTTGCCTGACTCATTCAATCCAGCAAACGTTACTGAGGTTGCCTCCTTTACACTGGGCACTGGGGATGCAAATTACTAACAGCTCTCCCGTGCCTCTCTATGTCCCAAGACATGCCAGTGACACTATGGGACAGTGGCAACTTACAACATGGGCAGACTTGGGCTCAAATTCTAGCTCTACAATTTCCTGCGTGTGATTTTTGAACAAATGTCTTGTCCTATTGGAGATTCTGTGCCTTCTGCTCTTTAACCAGAGATTGGATTAAATAATTTTAAGGTGCTCTTTCATTTAAAACATTGGGGAATATATTCTAGCTAGAGATGTGAGTGTGTGGGTGGGGTGGGCGGAAAATGAGTTGTCACCTTTGAAAGGCCACTAGACGATTGCATTTGGCTGCTGCAAGAGCTGGCTGAGGGCGGGACAGCTGGACAGCTGTCTAGGGCACCAATCTACAAGGGGCTCAAAAACATGGGAAATGCAATCAACTGTAGACACTTGTATTTACCAGGACACCTCTCAGAGGGAATGTAGAGTAAAGGGATACATGAGAAGCCATTTAGGATGAAGGTGAGGAGGTGAGATCTCTAAAAGATACACTCAAACAAACTGTCATTTTGAGGGAGTGGGTCTGGTGAACTGCAGGATTTTTATTTTGCTGGATGGCAATGCAAGTTAAGGCCAGAGCAGAACTGTTAGGCTCAATGATGAGAGCCATGAAAACTCCTGGAGCACTTTCTCTGCCCTTCCTGCATGCGTTGTTCAGTAACTTCCTCTTTAAGTAAATTTTGAACATATATTTAAAGACTATTTGGTTTGAAAGGCACCATATTGCTGAACCATTTGATATAAGCCTGTCCAGGGCACCTATGTAGCTAGATATGGCCTTTCTGCTCCAAAAGGAGAGTGGTCTGATAACATTCCCTGGCGAGACACAGCCCAGAAGAGAGAATTCTAGATGCTTTCTCTTGTTTCTATCTCTTCATCTCAGGTGGCCTTTGCTGATTCCTAGTTCTTGGTTTCCTCCTTGATGCACCTGCCCTGAAGTGTTCAGTCTCTGTTTAAGTTCTCCTGTTCACAGTCCAGCCTCTCACACCAGCCCTGCCTCTCTGACCCAATCCTGCATTCATTTCCCTCTTGTGCATGTCTAGGGCCAAAATGCTGATAATCCCCATTTCTACCTAGCCAATATGGCAATTTGCACAATTAAAACTTTTATCAGCATTCTGCTCACGGGACGGTCAGGTATAGGAACTTCCTCTCAGGAACAGCCATCACCCTGGAAGCAAGCAGAAAATGCATCCGGGTAACACCCAAAGTAGCCTTCAGAAAGCACATGCATGTTTCATAGAGCAAATATGCACCAACTTTGGGCTTTCTTGTTAGAGTTTGGTGGCATAGAATTCTGCATGAAGGGAAAATTACTGACTTAATCAGGTTGAGTATCCGGTTTCTTCTGGGAAACATAATTTCTTCCCCTTGTTAGTGTAAATAATGGTTTAGTAGCAATTGGGGAGGCATTGAGCAACGGAACTGATAAGCAGTAGCTTGGGGAGAGAGGAGATGAGAAAAATAAAAACAGAATTGTTACCTGGAAAAGAAAATTGGGGACATTTGGTGCAGGGGCAACTGGCCTGTACAATGGGATATTTCCAGAAAACATCAATTTATTGAAGTCTGTTTAAAGTCATGTAGTTTGTTAAAGAAGTCAGGAGTGTTTACAATCCATTTTATATTACCTGGTTCTTGATTTCCTCCTTGATGCACCTGCCCTGAAGTGTTCAGTCTCTGTTTAGGTTCTTTTCTTTCATTTTATATTACCAAGACAAGTGGCTAAAAATAAAAAAAGCCTAGTACTTCATATGGAAAATGTCAGTAATCTGGAGGATTGACTTTGTGGAAAGATTTGCTCATCTCACTCACCAGAGGAAGCGGCTGGACTCAAAAAGGGGCAGTAGTTGGGGGAAGTCCCTGTACCTTCTACTAAATTTTGCAGTGAACCTGAGAAAATCAAGTCTATTAAAATCAAAAGGTAATATGGGATTAGCACATTTTGTTTAATGTTTCTACTTCTAACATTGAATAAAGGAGTATAACTTTCGACTTCTGGTGGGCGCAGAATGCACCTCTTTCTAAATGTCCATTTCCTTAACTGTAAAATGAGGACAAAACTCTCCTCTGCCTCATAGGCCCAAAGTGGGGATTAAACAAGCAGTGGCTTCTAAAGTGGTGGGCACAGTGGCTGCACATAGAGAGTGCTCGGTACCGGGAGGCTCTCATTTTTACAATCGTTCTTTTGACTTGAAGGAAAAAAATCAATTTCTAGTAACCCTGACTGCTTTTTGGATAGCACCAAGGAACTAGGCCTTGATCATTTTGAGTCATCAAATCTCCACCCTCAGAAGAAGTGAACTGGTTACCTCTTGTCCTAAATCTCACCAGTGGTGAAGATCTCTTCTCCATCCCCTTCCCCACCAAGCCACCTTCCTCTGTCCCCTACACCCCGAGGCACCAGGAGGGTCTGATCTTTGATGAGTGAGAGAATGGGCTGTCCCCTGAGTCAGGAAATCCTTACACTGGGCAGAGGTTGATTGGTCCCGCCATCTAAGTGCTTGTAACATCCTGTAACCCTGTAGGGTATTGAGCGGTGGCTTCTTGGCTTCTTCGTAGTCATCACTCGAAAGTCTCCTACCCCCGTTCAGGCAGCACAGCAAGCTATGAACTTCAGGAGGCCGCTCTCATGTCTCCTTCTTTGCATACCCAGAAGTTGTGCAAGAGAGGCCGTGGAGGGATACCAGGAGGACAGGGCAGGTAGGCCTGGTTTCCTTGATCCTCAGTTTGCTGACGGGAAAAATTGAGTCGATAAAATCTCTGCCCTGATTGTCTCCCGGAGTGACCGGGAGCCTCAAATGGGATACCTAGTTTGAAAACACTTTGGAAATTTCCAACTGCGAGGAAGCTACTGACTGCAGGAGTTCAATCTGAGAAGGAGAAAGTTCAATCTGAGAAGGAGAAAGGCCATGATGGATGCTGAGTGCCTCACCATTGCAGGGTGCTGGGCCCCTCACGTCACAGAGTACTGGGTGACTCACCATCGCCATTGTAGGGTGCTGGGTGCTTCGTCATCATAAGGTGCTGAGGGTCTCGCATTTGTTTTTGGTTTGCATTTTCCTGATGATTAATGGTGTTGAACATATTTTCAATGCCTCACCATTCCAGGATGCTGAGTGCCTCATCATCATGGGGCGTCGTCATCTGCTCCTCCTTCCTTTTTGTGGATCTTTTAGTCCAAGCTCTTGTCCACATGCTCCTTGAGTCCCCATTGGGCCAGCCTGCCCAGCTCGCTGCCATGGAGGCCATGTTGGGAGAACTCCCAGCTTCTCCTTGTGAATTAGCGCTGAGGGGCTTACAATCAGGGGAAGGGAGGTGACTTGGGCCGGGTCCCATGGCCTGAGAGTGGGTGGTGTTGCTGGGGCATGACCAGGGCCTCTGGGCTCCCAGACTGGCCTCCACCACTCAGATCCAGCCCTCGCAGCCAATGGTCTTTCCATGCCTCCAGCTCGCAATGCCATGAGCACATTCACCGAAGCATTTTATTTCCTGATATGCGGTGGAGGGAGTGTCTACAGGACACCTTCCAAAAAAAATGTTTTTACTCTGCAGCCACAAAATACACAATATCCATTCTTGTCATCTTTGAATCTCTGGCAACAACTCAACACATTCTTATTTAGAACAATATAACAATCTGACTTCTGTTTTTGGCCCCTAAGTTCTTTTGTCCCTTCCAGCAAAGTGTGAAATATGCGTTTCCTGGCCGTAGGACAACAGCTCCTGACAATGTACGAATAATAACAAACAAGAGCCAGAGGCAGGTGGGGCATAGGCATCATAACCCCAGCTCCTTGCAAATCCTGCATCCAGGTTCCAAGGAGGATCAAAAATCAGGAGCTGTCAACAACTGCCTGGTAACCCTGGGTCGGCACCACTTTCTAGTTGCTTGCAATCAAAGATAGTGTGATTCCAGAGGCTATTCCTGGCCAGCCCCATCTTCCTCACTCCCTCTGATTTGTTACTTGGCTTAAGTCACCTGCCCTCTTTTCACCTGACCTCAGTTTTCTTATATATAAAATGAAGGAACACAAAGAAGTAGCACAAAGGAGGGAGTACCAACCTATGTCTGGGTCAGATTTACCACCACTTGGAAAATGCTGGCACATTGTAGATTTCAGCAAACTTCCCCTGAATAAATGAATGAATGAGGGAAGTCTTTGGAGAGGACACCACACTGAAGCTGTGTCTGAGGTTCAAAGGGGGTGGTGAGTGCTCAGGCAGAGGGGTTGCCTTGTGCAAAGCCTGGTGAACTGCAGCAGCAGAGGAAACTCTCAGCAATGACTGTGCTTCCAGATGGCTGGAGTGTAGGGTATGAGGTGGGGAGATGCCAGCAGTAGCTGGATCATGGGAGGACTTAGATGCTTTGCTGAGAAGCTTGGACTTGGCCCTGAAGGAGATAGAAGTCACCAGAAGCTCTCCAAGGACCTCAATCCACCCAATAATAATAATGATAACAACAACAACAATAATAGTAGTTACATTTGTTAAACATTTGGGTGCTCTGACCTCATGAATGAAATGAATGACCTTACAATAGAGGCCTGAAGGAGCTTCCTAGTCCTTTTGTCTTTCAGCTGTGTGAGGACACATAGAGGATGCCTTCTATGAAGAACACATTTTTACCGGACATTGAATCTATTGGCACTGTAATCTTGGACTTCCCAGCTTTCAGAACTGTGAGCAATAAACTTCCATTGTTTAGAAATTATCCAGTCTAAGGTGTTTTTGTTATAGCAGCCAGAAGGAACCAGCACAGTTGCAAAGACATCTCTTGAGTTTTACTGCTTGACAAAGCTGCTTCTAGGGCTGTATTCCTGCTGAGAGTTCAAGAAGTCTTCCCTTTTCTGATTTTCTCTTTCCCCTTAGCACCCAGTTCTGCCTGGTTTATAGTTTTTGGTAATGGAGGTGAGGAGTGAAATTTGTCCTTGGGATGGACTCCCTGCCCTGCTGCAGCCTAAACTGTTAGTCTAAGAGAAGATGGCACAGTGACTGCCCCAGTGAGATGGAACAGTCACTCCAAACTCATCAGCTCTACTTTCTAAATAGCTCCAGACTCTACCTGCGTCACACCCGCTCCAGTACTCCCCTAGGCCAAAGCCCTCACACACTCTCTGAAAAGGTGCAGGCCTCCTAACTCCTTCCCTGCTTACACCCCCACCCCACCCATCATCCCCACCTGCTTGCCACACAATAGCCTTTAGTGATGCTTTTAGAAAATAACTCATTTCTCCAAAGAAGATACACAAATGGCCAAAAAGCACATGAAAATATGTTCAACACCATTAATCATCAGGAAAATGCAAACCAAAAACAATAATAAGCTGTCACTTCACACCCACTAAGATGGCTACAATGGTAATAATAATTATCTAAAAGACGAAAAATGAAAAATAACAAGTGTTGTTGAGGATATGGAGCAACTGGAATCCTATTACGCTGCTGGTAGGAACACAAAATGGTGAAGCTGCTATGAAAAATGGTTTGTTAGTTCCTCAAAATTTACACGTAGAACTGGCACGTGACCCAGCAATTCCACTACTAGGCATATAGCCAGAAGAATTGAAAACAGGAGAACAAGTATTTTACACGAATGTTCAGAGCAGCTTTATTCACAACAGCCAAGAGGTGGAAACAAGCTGAATGTCCATCAATGGATAGATGGATAAACAAACTGTGGTAAATTTACACAAACACACAATGAATGTGCAATGAAATATGATTGAGCCATGAAGAGGAATGAAGTGCTGACACATGCCACGATGGGGCTGAATGAGGCACACATGTCTAAGTGAAAGAAGCCAGACACAAAGGTCACAGATTGTATGATTCCTTTGATACAAAATATCCAGAAAAGGTAAATCCACAGAAGCAGGTTGGTGGTTGCAGGGACAGGTGGAGGTGTGGGGGAATGGGGAATGGCTGCTTAGTATATTAGTGTATAGCATGGAGTTTTATTTTGGGGTGATGAAAATGTTCTGAAGATAGAGGTGGTGATTGCACAACATTGAGAACGAATAAGGTGCCACGGAACTGTTCACTTTATAGTGGCCAATTTTATCCTATGTGAATTTCACCCCAATTTTTTAAAATGGGCAAAAAGTATTGAGACAGTGTGCAGAGAAAAGACGGAGGAAACTAATGGCTATAAATGTAAATCAGACAATCATAGCATTTGGTCAAAACGGGGCTCATGTCCCATTGACTTAGAACATAAGCCAAACCTCACAAAGGCCTGTAAAGCCCTTCTTTGTCAGGCCTCCACACCCGCTCTGAGTTGATGTTCTAGCACCCTTCCCTCTCAGCCGCTGCATTCCAGCCACCTGCCTGCTTCCTGTCCCAAGATACAAGTGCATTCCAGCCCCAGGGCCTCTGCACTGCTTGCCCCCTCTGCCTGAAACGCCATTTTCCCATCTAGCTCCTGAGCCTGCTCCCTCGCTTCATGTAGGTCTCTGCTCAAATGTACCCTTTGTCTGGGAAGCTTTCTCCGAACACCTGATGTGAAGTAGCATCTCCTCCGTCATTTTCTAACCTTTCCCTGCCTTGTCTTCTTAATACCCATCTTAGTGTATATCTATGTGTGGTGCCTATTTCTCTCCCTCAAATGCATTACAGAGTAAGAGTGTGGCCTGCCTTGCTCACTGCTGTATCCTCAGCCCATAGAATAGTTCCTGTACGTGGGAGACATTCATAAATATGTGTTGAATTGAGAAATTGTATTATTCTGATGACCCAGGGCTGAACTTCTCATTCAGGTAAGTGCCCTGTTTTGTTCTAAGTGAAGAACAAGATATGTGCTTTGGGACAGTCTTTTTCTGAAGTTGTTCAGAGGAGGCAGCATGTTGTTGTGTCATGACGATGAAGTGAGGTAGTTCATGCCAAACACCCAGGAATGTGGCTGGCACCAAGTCAGCCTGGGAAGGAGTGATGATGTGGGAGGCTGGAGCTTGGTGGCTTTTTGGAGGAGATTCCCAGGATGAAAGGAGCCCCGAAGGATGCCTCGGAAGCCTGGATTCCCACCCCAGCTTTTCTTAGCTTCAGGGCCCCACTCACCTTGATGGTGAAGATAGGCGTGTTATGGGCTGAATTGTGCACACCTCCAAATTCATACATTGAAGCCCTAACCCCAGTACCTCAGAGCAGGACTGTATTTGGAGATACAGCCTTTAAGGACGTGATTAAGTTAAAATAAAGTTATTAGGGTGACCTAAGGCTCTCGGACTTATATTCTTATAAGAAAAGGAAACGTCGACACAAGAGACAGCAGGGATGGGAATGCAGAGAGGAAAGAGCATGTGAGGACACAGTGGGAAGGTGGCCACCCATAAGCCCCGGAGAGAGGCCTCAGAAGAAACCGCCCCTGCTGATACCTTGACCTTGCACTTCCAGCCCCCAGACTGGCAAACTTTAAGTTCTGCTCCTTAAGACACCCAGTCTGTGGTATGTTGTAGTGGCAGCCTGAGCTGATGAGGACACAGGGTTGGATAACAAGGTCTTAAGGCCTCCACTGGTTTAACCTTCCAAGACTTCATCACCACCCCATGTGGCATGAGCCCCCAGCTCTGCTCTTGCTGGCTATGGGATTTGGGCCCATTTCTCAACACCCTAGATCTTGATGGTCCCCATCTGACAACCAGATGGGAGCTCAGTGTGGCCAAGTGGTGACCAAGGTCAAGCATGGCCGTGCAGGTCAGGTGCCCGGCACAGCACAGGCACGGTGGGGGCCCACCAGCCCATGGCATCGCCTCACACAGATGACTCAGTCTCCCTGTGTGCAGCGTCCTCATCTGTGTGACAGTTATTTTAAGAATTAAGTGAGAGACTCTCTGGCTGGCAGGAAATAAGTGCCCGATACATTTTAGCTATTATCAGTAGCAACATTCTGCTCCTTCTGCAGAAATTCAGCAAGAATGTCTATTGATTCTCAGTGTGACTGTTAATAACACGATAGCTCAATCTTTTTTGAGTGCTTATTTTGTCCTAACACTTTACATGAATTACCATTCATGGTAAAATAAATAAATAAATAAATAATAAATAAAATACAACAGGAAACACTTCTTTTTTGCTGAGATATAGATATCTGTGTGTATATATATAAATAACTTTTAATTATCTTTTAGTAAACACTATATTCCATGCAGAAGTTAATTTGGAGACCTCTCATGTATAATTGGCCCCCTCGACACGTGTGGGCTAAACTGACTGTGCTGCTTTTGAGAATAAGTTTATGATGATTCAAAGTCTTTTGAGCTTGCTTGGTGCAGATCATGTCTCCAACCCTGTGAAACTACATACTACTGAATTTAAACACTACATTTAAAACAAACAACAGCACATGGATTGTAAAGACAAAGAAACATAACTTGGGTTCGTCATTCTACCCCTCATGTGAACAGAGTTTTCATGTGTGTTTAAAATTTGAAATTGAAACTGTGAGCTGAGAGGTATACTATTTTTGTAAGGTAACTGCATTTTTTTTTTTTTTTTTTTGATACAGGGTCTCACTCTGTTGCCCAGGCTGGAATGCAGTGGTACAATCTTGGCTCACTGCAACCTCTGCCTCCCAGGCCCCAGTCTCTAGAGTAGCTGGAAGTACAGGTGCATGCCACCATGCCCAGCTAGATTTTTTGTAAAAATAGGGTTTTGCCATGTTGCCTAGGCTAGTCTCAAACTCCTGAGCTCAAGGAGACTGAGCGATCCGCCAGCCTCGGCCTCCCAAAGTGCTGGGATTACAGGCGTGGGCCACTGTGCTGGCCCATTTTTTTATTGTTAATTACCTACCTTAAGACTAAAGTACTGATTAAGAAAACATTGCTTGGATACTCTATTTACCTTGATGTGATTGTTATCTATTGCATGCTGGTATCAAAATATCTTATGTAACCTATAAATACATATATATCTACTATATACCCACAAAATTTTTTAAAAATTAAAAAAAAGAAAACATTGCTTATGCTGAAAATAATTTTGTGTATAGGAGGGGGTGTTAAAAAATAATAAATTCCAGGTGTCAAATACACGAGTTAGGCCGCCAAGCAAGAAGAGTACTTTTCAAATGCAAACCAGACCCTGCAACCCCCTGAAGCTTCAGGCTCAGACCCTGACACCTCACATGGATGGTCCCTGCCCAAATCCTGCCTCACCCAGGGCCATGGGCAGTTATCAGGGCAGGCACAAGTGGAGAACCGTGATCTGGTGGTGGGCTGGCGATGTAGGGGGTTCTTGCAGCTGTGAAACCCTGGGCACAAGGTTCTAACATCAGATCCACCCCTGCCTTGCTGGGCAGCCTCAGACAAGCCCTTGCCCGTGAGGCCTCGGTTTGCTTTCCTTTACAACAAGGGCTTAGCCTGGACGGTATCCAAGGACCCTTTTATGCCCCATGACTTGGCCTCTTTCAAGGCCTGATGTTAGTTCAGCCTAGGCTGGTAGAGTTCATTTCTGGAAAGGAAGAAATAAAAATGCAAATTGTTTGTGATTCCAGAGAAAGTTAGACCAATCTCTTCCTTGTTTATGGACTTGCCTTTGTCAGCTTCCTAAGCCTGTTCACTGCTTTGGCACCAAAATAGAGCCCTAATTATCTATAGGCAGCAATTGTTTCCTCCCCAGGAAAACGCCTATCTTTCTTTTTTAAACAGAAATTTGTATGGAGTGGAGAAAATGTGCACTTTTCTAACTAAGTAACATGGCTGTAATCTCTGCAATGTCAGAAAAACAATTCCCCAATGCACTCCCCCTGGAATTCCCTGGCCTGCAGGGTTGGAGCTTACAGGAGCAGGGCCAGTCAGGTATGCCGGAAAGAGCTTGATGCTGGAGTCAGACCTGGGTACAAATGCTGGCTTTGGGCCAGTCATTCCCCATTCTGAATTTTACCATCTTTCAAGCAGAGATTATGGTTCCTGCTTACCCTAAATTACAGAATGCACTGAGAAGCACTGTTCCAAACGCAGAGGGCACACTGTTTCAGCTCAGTCAGAGCTTAGAGATTTGGAGATAAATGGGAGGGAGCCCCTGGACTCCAGGGGTATCCCTTCCTTCTTCTTGCTGGGCTATTCTGGGAGAATTGAGAAGAAAAAGGCCTACTGCAGGAGGAAGGAAGATTTGGGGAGGGGCAAAGGTTGGTGGGGTCTTGGTAAATAAAGAGGGCATGGCAGGTGGACGGACTGCTGTGAGTGAAGGTTTTGAGGAAAGAGGATGCATGGTCTGCTGAGCAGAGGTTAGGCTAGAGAAGAGGCGAGAAGCAGGAGATGAGGTTGGAAGGTGTGCTGAGTGGACTGGTTTGGGTGATGAAGTGGAGTGGGTGGGGGGCGGCGGGGGGATTGGTCCAAGCAGGAGGAACTGCTTGAGCAAAGGTAAGAGGCAGTGGGTTGGTATAGGACCCTGCAACCTGCACAGCCAAGATCCACACTTTAAATCCTCAGAATGGATTGTCTTGTGCTGTGTCTGTCTGAATTTGTCCTGGGAAGCAGAGAGAGGAGGGAAAAAGAATTCTTTTTCACATTCCTGTGACATCCTCAGTGCCAGAAGTTGTCACTGAGCTGATGCATTATCTCACCTACTCTTTCAAGTAATATTATATGTAGTTACAACCATTCGCATTTTACAGAAAACAGAAACTTAATGAGTTAAAGATCAGCCCAAGGTCACATGGATAGAAACAAGCTGAAGAGCAGAACCCAAGCCCTTAGACAACTTGGGAAATGGTCAATCAGTTGGCATCTTTAGCAATCAGAGTTTTTGACTCCTAGCAACTAAAGCAGTGCTGCCAATATGAACAGAAAGGGGTGATACAGTTTGGCTGTGTCCCCATCAAATCGCATCTTGAATCGTAGTTCCCATAATCCCCATGTGTTGTGTGAGGGACCCGGTGGCAGGTAATTGAATCATGGGGGCAGGTTTCTTCCCCCATCTCGTTTTCATGATAGTAAATAAGTCTCATGAGATCTGATGGTTTTATAAAGGGCAGTTCCCCTGCACACAGTTTCTTGCCTGCCGCCATGTAAGACTTGCCTTTGTACCTCCTTTGCCTTATTCCATGATTGTAAGTTTCCTGAGGCCTCCCCAACCATGCTGAATTGTGAGTCAATTAAAACTCTTTCCTTTATAAATTATCCAGTCTCCAGTATGTCTTTATTAGCAGTGTGAGAACAGACTAATACAGGGGATGAATTAAAAGAGTGGCTCCAGAAATCCAGGAGGGCTAAGAACTAGGCCTGGGACAAATATCAAATGGTAAGACGGGACAGGGAGAACATGAATGCCTCTGCCATTGAACACTAGATGCTTTTAGTGGCTCCACTGGTGTGCCCAGCCTTGGATACTGGACTCTGGACATGGCCATGGTCACCTGTTAAGTGGCCACTCCTGGCCCAGGAGCTCCAACTGCTGAAGCTACTGCTTCTCCTCACCCATTTCCTAGCATGAGAGAATGTCCTCCCACTCCAGATCACCAGTCCTGGATCAAATTTAGACAGTTGCAACTGCCTAATGGGTAGAGCCCAGGACACAAGCTCCTGCTCTGTCCGGAGGCAATATCAAGACTGGTCATTTTCAGCTTGTATTATTGTAAGAGGCAGACAGACACCGCCTCCCACCAAGACTCAAGGATGGCCAATATCCCATACACAGAGAAGAGGTTCAGGTTTTTTGCTTATCAATGAGAATGACAAATATCCACTCAACATCGTTACGGGGTACACACTTTGTGTGAGGCTTGACTATTGGGGTCCCAAAGAAGAAGGGGATGGCCTTTCCATCATGGAGTAAGGGCTAATTTCAGAGGCCAGCATGTAGGTTCCAAACCCGGCTTTCCCTCATTTGATCCTCAAACACCCCATCAAGGGGGCCCGGACAGGGCTTATCAGGCTTGTGTTACAGACGAAGAAACAGAGGTCCAGTGAGTGGAAGTGCCTTGCCCATGGTCATGGAGGTCATGAATGCAAACTGGTCTTGCACCCAGGGGAATTTGGATTCTAACTCATATCTCTCTCTGCTGCTTGGAGACCAGGGCACTGAGGGAAATAGGCTTTTCTCAGAACCAGCTCTGCCTGTTTGACGCTCGATCTGGGTTGGGGAGGAGGGGGCAGGAATGAGCACTGCATCCCAGGGGAAGAGCTGGTGAACGTTCTGTGCATTGATTGTGTCTGCACTGAATCCCCTCTTGTCTGTGCTTCTCCCAGGAGGGGGTGTGTGGGAGGGCAGTGGGCTGGTGGCAGAATTCAAGAATGCCCATTCCTTCAGCAGGGAGGCCAGCTGATCGTGGCTTTTGCGTCGTTGGTCTCTGTGGGGAGTTTGGAGTGCAGCTCTCAGAGGCCATGTCTGGTAGCATCTTTATCTTTGGCATTTTGGGGCCTCTGCTGACTCTTGGTTCAAACCACAAAGCCTCTACCTGAAAGCATAGGGGCAGGGCCACAGGCTGGCCTCATTGGTAGCCTGGGCGGTGGTCAGTTTACCAAGGTTGTCCGAATACAGTGGGAGGGTTCTGAGCCCTGGACCTTCAGCCCTGGGAAGAAAGCATCCCGCTCAAGGGGTGGTTGCCCCACATCCTGGTGACCCTCCTGCAGCTTGCCTTGTCTGCTCACCTGCCTGAACCATAAAGAAACTCCTGTGATACTTTGGGCTGTGAGCCTGGAGAGGTGTTCTGGTCTTGGGGGAAGCCCATTGAACCTGGAGCCAGCAGACACAGGCACAGTCCCAGATCTACTGGAGCACAGATGTGTAGCCTCGGGCAAGTCACTTAACCAATCTAAGCCTCAATTTTCTCTCCCCTCAACTGGGGTAATAATATTGTGAGAAATACCAGAGCTTGCAGATGTGAAAGTGCCACAGTGTGTGGTACATCATCGATCCTCAATGAATATGTGTGGAATGAGTGGATTGTGGAATGGATCGACTTAAAACTGCCCCAGGGTCCTGGGCAGGAGTGGGTACCTTTGGCAAGGAGTGGCTGGGTGGATGGAATCAGAGGCACTATGTTTCGGGTTCTGAGGGCCCTTAAGTATCTTGTCCAATGTCATTGTAAAGGTGGAGAAAGGAAGGGCTGGAGATGGAAAGGGACTTCCCCAAGGTCACATGGTGGTTGACAGAGCTAGGGGGACACTTCACCGAGTCCCATCCCCTGCCTCGAGTCGCTTCTTCACCTCTCTGCAGCGACTCCAGCTTTCAAACACACCGTGGAGGCCAGAGGTAAAAAGAGCGGCACGGAATTGTCATGGCCTTCATTTCACGTCATTTCAAACTTATCAGACTTGGGTTTCAGTTCCTAGCTGGGTAGCTTTGTTGAAGCCGCCTAGCTTTCTGAGCCTCAGTTTCCCGTATCTATAAAACGAGAGCGTTATGCAACTCTCTGTGAAGATAAAATGCCTGGTCAGAAATGTGGGCACGGAAGTCCTAAATGTGGACTAACCGGACAGGATCAGAACCCACTTCTCCCCTGCTGGGGGCTGTCGTCAGTGGAGACTTGCCAGCAGAGTCCCTGGGAGGGCACAGAAGCAGACAGGGTGACAGGCTCTCTTTCCCCTGGGCCAGGAGGACGAAAGACTCAGAATGGCGGCTTGCCTGGCCTATAGCCCATCTGCTTCTGACCTGGGCAAGTAGCTGCCCTTCTCTGGCCTTGGCACTCCCATCTATAAAACGAGGGTGTTTGCTTAGATGATTTTTAAGAGCGCCTCCATCTCTGATGTTTAAACCTTCTTTAAATGCATTCATTCCGAAACTTCTGGCAGTACTTCCAGGGACCACATTTCCTACTCGGTCCGTTTTGAAATAATGACTAGGGAGCTCATTAGCGCTCTCTGCCCATACAGGCAGTTCCGGGGGGGGACACATTTTCTGCACTTGTGCACATGCCAATTTTCCAACATTTCATGTTCTCAAATAATAATAACTGTTATTTCTACTAGACGGTTCCCTCACAAAGGCCTCTCTGTGCCAAGGTGCCTGGGGCTGGGGTCTGGGCACACAGTTTTGGCAATCTCCTCCCTCTGAGAATGTGTCTACACCTGCAAGACAATTAACCAAGTCATTTCGGTGAAAACCCACCACTTTACACCTGAAATATGCTAATAGTTGAGAAGAACAATCTGTGGGAGTGCTTCTGACATTCATTATCCGAATAGTCACCTCAGATCTTCACTTAGCATCTCCAGGAGTAGCCTCACTGAAGTAAGCGTTTTCCCAAAAGGAATACACGGGGCTCCTAAACCTTCCCTCAGCTGGTTAGAGAGGGAGGGACCGGCGCTGTGGGCTCCCAGGCTGTCTCCTGGGTTACATCTCAGGCAATGTGGTTTCATCCCACTTTGCTCCAGTGTCTGAGGCCCCTTTCCTCCTCTGGGCCTGTGTGATACGCCTCTGTGAATGAAGGGACTGAAATTCCTTACCGTTCACAGGGCACTGCCGTGCATGTCTCCCCTGGACCCTCTTCCCGTCCCTGGGAAGTGGGTGCCATCCTACTGCCAGAAGAGAGCAAAGCTCTGCATATGAGGCTCTCTAAGGTCCCATGGCCAAGGGGGCACCGACCATTTGCAGGCCTCCAGATGGGGCCTTTCACACTGCCTCACGACCTCGGCCAGCTCTGCAGAGCACCCCTGGGGCTCGGTGCCACGGGCTGGGCAGGGGTCCAAACTGCCTGCAAATGCATGAAGGGAAGCTCCCTGTGCAGTGGCTCACTTTTGTCCCCCTTTGACTTCCGTGCTGACACAGCCCAGAGACCCAGTAACGGAGCAGCCCTATGGTCCACAGAGAGCGGTGGGAGGAGAGGAGGCCTGTGGTCCCCGACAGAGGTGAGGACAAAAGGGAGCTAGTGAGCCAGGCTGGCCTCTCTGACCCAGCCAGAAGAGGCATCCCCTCCATCAGCCCTGGTAGTGGAGCGCTCCTGGCGTGCATACCTTGGGCAAGACAGACGGACAGGAAGACCTGGGGTGTGCCCTGCTTTGTCTCTTCTGTCTGTGCCATGCTGGCTTTGTCACCCTATCCCTCCAAACCTCAGTTCCCACCTCTGCAAAAACGGAGGCTCTAACACCTCCCTAGCAGGCCTACTGTTGGATGTGGGGAAGGACCCGCTCAGAACCTGGCACGTGTGTGTATCATTTCTCCCCCTCTGGGTCTGAGCCATGAATCCCCATGAACAGACGCTTCGCCCCAGCAAAACTGGTATCTGCTGGTCCATTTCCAGGTGACCTCCTGTAACCCCTTCCGCCCTGGGCAGGTCGGCTGACCTGTGACCCTGAGGTGTTGACAGAATCTCTGACCTCTGGGAAGGAGCAGGTCACTTTACCGAGTTTGTGCAAATAGATAAAGAACAAAGTGGCCCATAAATCAGGGCAACAGGAAAAACAAATAATTCTTTCCCTCTTTGGGAAAGAAGCCGCAGCGGTGTGGGTGGAGGTGGGGGTGAGGGGAACGCTGTCCAGGTTCCCTCCGAGGTTTCTCCTGATGCCGCTGAGCGGCTGCCCAGCTGGATGGAGGTGGAGACGGGCAACCTCAGGAAGAGGACTGTGCCAGGCCCGGGGCAGGGCAGTGGGTCCTGTCCTGCAAGGTCCTGGTGAATTCTTCCTCAACTGCAGAGGAGGGGAGGCGTTTGGGGACCTCGAGGTCTCCTCTTAGAACCCGGGCCCTGAGAGAGGGCTGCCCGCTGGGATTTGGGGAGTGGAAGTCTCCTCTCTCGGCGGGTGTTGCTAATTATTCTACCTCATGGTGGTACAGAGCAAGCCAGGATGGGGCCTCACCAGGCTGGATCCTGAACAAACCACTGATGTGTGGTCGCAGGCTCACAGCACCCCGAGCCTCCGGTTCCCCAGGTGTAAATGGGAGACTGTCCCTGTCCTGCCTGTGCTCTGGCATGTGGTGAGAATGACAGTGCATGTGCAGCTACACGTGGGGTGGCCCAGTGTCCTCACAGGGCCGGGTTCCCACCCTGGCTCCATCGTGGGGGAGTGTGTGCAAGTGATCGCAGCGGTCAAGCCTCAGTCTTCTTTTTGTAAACCAGTGATGGTGACAGTACCTGCCCTTTGGAATTATTGGGAGGATTAAAGGACACGCTATGTAGACACCAGGCGTATGCACTGGGTGTTCACTAAAAAATGTTTCTCCCTACCCTCGTCTCATTGCAAATACACCCTCTGGCAGGGCGCGATGGCTCACACCTATAATCCTAACCGTTTGGGAGGCTGAGGCGGGCAGATCACTCAAGATCACTCGAGGTCAGGAGTTAGAAATCAGCCTGGCCAACAGGGTGAAACCCTTGTCTCTACAAAAAATATTTTAAAAAGTTAGC
>NW_012100543.1:5492794-5498645 GCF_000951045.1 Mandrillus leucophaeus | reverse complement strand
GGCCCCCACTCAACCTTGCATGTTCTGCTCCTTCCACTCCCCACTCCCTGCTGCTCCTTGAAAGCTACACCCACGTCCCACTCAGGGCACTGTGCGTGCTCTTCCTAGGGTGACCAAGGAACAGGAGCACCCCGAGGACTGAGGCATGTCCGAGATATGGGATTTCTGGAGTTGACATCGGGATAGTCCTGGGCAAACCTGTGTTTGTCTGAGAAGGAAAGGCCCTTCTGCCAGCATCCACACAGCCACTTCCTCGCCTCCACCCAGACCATGCTGACACCCCGAAGCTTCCACATAACCCCAAGGTGTAGGCAGTGTCGCCAACCTCACTTTACAGAAAGGGAAACTGAGGCTTGCTGGGGGGCTCAAACACTTGCCCACATTCTCACAGTGATGGAACCAGGGTCTGAGCCATGTGGCCCCATCCCATTTCTGGCTTTGTTTTTGTTTTTACTTTCGTTTCTTCTGCTGCTGTCTCCCCTGGAGCCTGGAATAGAACTTGGCAGGTAGGAGGCCCAGATCCAGTTTTATCGAGTGAATGAATAAATGAATGAGTCTATGGCTTTTGGACTTAGATAAAAGCAGAGAAAAGACCAAATGTATTGCTTTTTAAAATGAGGATTAAAAATAAAAGTTTATGGCTGTTCTGTGTTGACTGATGAGGTGTGCAAAGCAGGAAGCAGGGTTAGAAACTTAGACTGGAACATGAGAGACAGAGAAAGTGTAGCAAGACTTCAAAGCACCAACAGCCTCTCTTAGGCTGTGTCTAAACAAGTGAGGCCTAGAAGTGAGGCAATTAATCAGGTAATTCCAGCCCCCTTCCACCCAATGGCCTCAATTATCTGGCTACTTGAAAACTACCCGTTTTATGGGTAATGAGTGTTAATAGGCTATTGTCCGGAAACAGTCTCTCCCCCAGTTTGCTCCTTGGCATTCGAGAGGCCCCAGGCAGCAAGCAAGGTTCGGCTGACCTCTTTGCCGCCCACTCTCTGCATCTGTAATAAGGGACAGAAATGGCTTCTTCAGCAGGCCGCTGTCAGGAGCCGGAAGAGTACCTGTCCAGGGTCTGGAATCCTGACTGTGGCGCTCCGCACACCTTCATTTCATTCTAGTCTCTTCCCAGCAGTCTAAACCCTCGCCACCATACTGCCTGCCCTCCAGGCCTCCGGGCTGGCCTCATCTCTTCAGTTTTGCATACTCTTGGAGGACAGGCAGAAGAGGAATTGCTTTCAAGTGCTCCCCAGTTCTGCCCCAGAACAGAGCTTGCCCTTCTGAGGAAAAATGACAGAGTCAAGAAAAAAAAAAAAAAAAGACAGGGAACTCTCATCCTCGACCCCCTATTGCTGAGCCCTTTAAAAGCTCGATCTCATCTAATCCTCACAAAATCCTGCTGGGAAGGTCCTGTGATGATCCCACCTCACAGACAGGGAGACTGAGGCTCAGAGGCTTCACTAGCGAGTCTAAAGCTAGACAGGAAGTAAATGTCGGAGCTGGGGCCCAGACTCCAGGGGCTATGGAGTCATCATAATTTTGTACTTGAGAAGTACAAAATTATGGAACCAAAGTTATGGAAACAGCTTTTTCAGAGCTGGAAAGTCTTGAGAGATCTTGGAATCCAAACCCATATTTTACAGATGGGAAGATTGAAGGCTAGGGAGTGGAAACGGTGGTGGAAGCATAAGGGAGATGATGATAAGATCACAACAGTGACAGGTGGCACGTGATGCCTGTGTGCTGGGCCAGGGCACCATGCTCAGGGCAGAGATGGCAGGATGGGCCTCCATCTCCTGACTCCAGCCCAGCGCTCTGCCAGCCCCCACTCCACCCTTGCCTGAGGCTCCAGCCTTGCTTACAGCCAGCTGCCAGGCTGGAGCACCCAGGTGAGGTGGCCCAGGCTCCCGCTGCAGCCAGGCTATCCCCATAGGAGGCAGACCCAGACTTCTGTCCACCTCCAACCCAACTCTCCTCTGACTTTGAAATCCGGATGCTAAATGACGAGTCAGATGGGAGGATTTCCAAGAGGGCCCAGGTCTGATCAGGTACCCGAAGCCCTCCTGTCCTTTCTTGAGTGTGTGGCCTCCATGGCGCCTGGGAACACAGGGCCCAGAGCTGCTCCCTCAAGCAGCAAAATCCTTGCTTTGCAAAAATGCCTAGTGACGTCCTCCTGGAGTCCTCCCAAACACCCCTGCTGCCGCCCCTTCCATTTCTCTCTCAGAGGTAATGGAGGGAAATCAGGGCCCAGCTTGGTGGGAAGTGCTGAAGCTTCTAAGAGTAGTTGAGCAAGGTACTCCCGAGGAGCTACGAGGAGCTTCCTCCTGGGACCAATCCCCCCCAGCCTCAGGCCCAGTCCCTATGTGGGAAGCCTTCCTCAAGGCCCCTCTCACCTCTGGACCCCAGCAGACCCCGCTACCCAGCTGAAGTCTTTGGGTCTTGGTACCCAAGCCAGGGCAGGCTTAGGTGCCTGTCCTCAGCGCTCCATGGCCAGCTCTCTCTTCCCTGTTAGGAGCTTCTCTGGGGCATGGTGACTGTGTTTTCTGGTCTTTCCTTACTGGACGAGGTCCCTGAAGGCAGGGTCGTGGCATTTTCGTCTCAGCGAAGTGAACATCCCACACAGGGCTTCTCCCAGACCATGCAGGTCTCAGTGTGGTGTGGACTGGGTGAGGCGAGAGGATGTGGCCACGTGTGCTTATTTTCCAGCTGTGTGCTTCTGCCCCAGCCAGACTCAGGCTTCTTGGACCAGTCACACTGGGTCAGGGTGAGGGAAGGCACTGAGGGCACAGTCACCTCGGGAGGGCGGCAGGTGGAAGCGTGTGGTGAGATGACCGTTCTGACCTTCGCTGGGTGCTTCCAATTCTGTGTCCTCCATCTCGAAGTCATGAGGAGGCCCTGTCTTCCTGGGAAGATGAGGTGCAGACTGGTGTTTCATCTGGGGCAGCAGCGGCCTGAAGGCCCCCGAAATAGTGAGGCCACCAGCTCTGGCTGGCACCTGGCTCTGTAGGCCCAAAGCCCACTCTGGCTTCCCTCTCCTTGTTCCCTGGCCCAGAGACAGGTGGGCGCTTCCCGCTGGGCTGGGGTGGTCTCCATGCTCTGCCTGACATCGCACAGGGCCCATGAGGGAGCCAAGACCCCAAGTTGCAGGCAGTACCTGGGAGGAAGCGCAGCTTCCCACTGAGGGACAAGCTTCACTCTCCAGACAGGCAGGATGCCGTCCGGATCCAGTGTTCAGAGCGCCCAGCTCCACTGCTGAGGAAAGCTCCCCTGGACACAGGTCTGGGGTACATGGAGCTGACAGGGTGCTGAGGAGACCCAGGGTGGGGATGGGGGCTGCTGTAGAAATGAGGGACCTCTCTGAACCTCGGAAAATGGAGCTGATAACACCCAGGACATGCCCCATGCCTTCCTCAGGGAGAAGAGGTGAGGGGCAGGCAGAGCGAGAGGACTGCCTTCCGCTACCCCCATGCCATGGGTCCATGGTAGCCACTCCGTAAAGGCTGGTTCCTTCCTCCTTCCCTTCTCGGCCTCGCACGGAGACAGGATCCCTGAGCTAAAGGTGTGGATGTGAGGCTGTGTCTCAAGTCCGATCAGAGGGACCTTCCAGTTTTCCAAAGAACACCCTGTGCATTTGTCCCTTCCTGCCTCACAGCAGCCTAGTGAGCTGGCCAGGGCTGCGGGAGGGTTGAAGTCTAGGACAGCATGTGACTTTGCCCAGAGTTACCCAGCAGGACACAGTGATGGGCAAGGACTCTCCCCATCCACTGCACAAACCCCGAGACTCCCAGACCTGACCTCTCTGCCAGCTCTCCAGCACCCCTCCCCACGTCCTCACACAGCCACCTCCGTTTCCCCTCTGGACTAGCCAACCCTTTCACCTTTCTAGGCCCTTACCCTGGGCAATAGGGGCTGGGAGCTGGATCTCCTAACTGGATCAGGCCTCATTCCGCAGAGCTGTGACTGACAGGCTCGGTGGACTCTGGCTGTGTTCCCAATCCTTGGGAAGGAGAGTCGTGAGGTCTTGCAGCTCCTGGGCCTTTTTACCCGAGTCATGTAAAATTCAGGGGCCACCTCAAATCTGTGGGACCTGGAAGATGTCAGTCCCCGCTCTGGGTCCCATGTCCCACCTCGAGAGCAGAGATAGGGCTGGATAAGCCGTGGGGTGCCTCCCTCCAACATCTTGACTGCATCCTCCCTGCGTCTGGAGGCAAACAGTAATTACGGTAAATCATAAGCAGGTTCCAACATCCCTCCAGAGCCCGCCGAGCCAGCGGCTGGTGGGCACACTGCCCGACTGTGAGGAGGGAAATGAATTGTACTGGGCACAGAGAAATGCCCCTGGAGGAGCCAGGCGAGGCAGCAGGGAGGCGAGAGCTTCCTCTGAGGCGGCCCTTCTCAAAACAAAGCCTTAGGGGCTGGGGCAGGGGGTCACTCTCCAGTCTGCTTTTGCCTATCGCCCCGGGTAAAGGCCTAGAAAGGTGAAACGGTTGGCTAGTCCAGAGGGGAAACTGAGGCGGCTGCGTGAGAACCTGGGGAAGGTGCTGGAGAGGCCTGCAAAAGGGGCGGGGCTGGGAGTCTCGGGGTTTGCTCAGTGGATTGGGGGGAGTCCTTGCCAGTCTTTGTGTCCTCAAGAGTAAGAAGGGAAATGGCCCTGCTCTGCCGATGTCAGGGGCTGCGATGAGGATCAGATGAGGTCCTGGATGAGACAGCTCCGCGGAGGGGCCCTCCAGCTCTCTCTGCCACACATTCTTCCGCTCTGCTGACCCTCACAGTCAGTCTGCCTTTCTGGGATGCACCCTGGGTGTCCCTTGGCTCACTGTGAGCCTCTGCCTTCCTCCCAAAAAGCCCTTTCTCTCTTGGCCTTACCTGTTAAAATGCTGCTTATTCTTTAAAACCTGGTTGCAAGCAAATGACTGATACATACCACATCCTAGGTGGACCTCACAGATGTTACTCTGAGTTAAAGAAGCCAGATACAAAAGCACGCATTCACCGTATGATTCCAGTTGTATGAAGTTTGAGAACAGCTACAGTCGAGCCATGGGGAATGGCTATCAGAGCAGAGGTTGCCCCTGGGTGAGGTGGGGGTGGCTGGAAGCGGGCTTGCGGGAACTTTCTAGTGGTGGAAATGTTCTTCATCTTCATGGGGGTGGTGGTTATGCAGGGAGACATTTTTCAAGCTACAGAAACTCTACACTGAAATTCTGTTCATTTTATAGTCTAGAAATTATACCTCAGTAAAAACAAACTATGCATAACTTATAATAACGAAAAAGTAGAAACAACCCAAATATCCATCAATAGATGAATGGATACATCAAATATGTCATATCCATACAATGGAATAGTTTTCAGCAATAAGTGCTAATGCATGCTGCAATATGGAAGGACCTTGAAAACATCATGCTAAGTGAAAGAAGCCAGTCACGAAAGACCACGTAGTGGATGATCTCATTTACACGAAATGTCCAGAACAGGCAAAACCAAAAAGACAGAAAGTAAGTTAGGGGTTGCTTAAGGCTGGGGGAGCCAGGTAGTGACTGCTAAGGGGAGATGAAAATGTTCTGAAATGGATTGTGGTGATGGATGCACAGCTCTGTGAATAGACTAAAGACCAGTGAACCGTACATTCTAAATGCGTGAAACATATGGAAGGTGCATGACAGTGCAACAGAACTGGTAAAAAAAATGATGGCAAATTTTTAAAAACATATCACTTAGTCATCCATGATTAATCTTTTGATTTTTTTCCACTAAAATTTAAAATAGTAACTTGCCAGCACCTCACAATTTACCTGCCATTTAGTTCCTATCCCATTTCATAGGATACTCACAAATAAATCCATGGGGGAGAAAGCCA
>NW_012100543.1:5489892-5492259 GCF_000951045.1 Mandrillus leucophaeus | reverse complement strand
TGGAGTTGAAATGTCCAGTCCCAGAGTCTCAGAGCTCCCATGTACTGTGAACCATCTTGGCTGGGTGCTATATTCTAAATGTTTGTGTCCTCTTCCAAAATTCTTATGCTGGAATCCTCACCTCCAAGGTGATGGTATCAGGAGGTAGACCATTGGGAGGGGCTTAGGGCATGAGGGCAGAGTGCTCAGCATGTGATTAGTGTCTTTATAAAAGATGCCCCAGTGAGCTTTCTTGCCCCTCTCATCGTGTGAGGACACAGACAAAAGATGGTCATCCATGAACCAAGCAGCAGCCCTCAACAGACACCGAACCTGCCAGTGCCTAGATCTTGGACTTCTCAGCCTCCGGAACTGTAAGAAATAAATGCTTATTGTTAAAACCACCAAGTCTGTGGTATTTTTGTTATAGCACCCAAACTGACTAAGACATTGAACTATAACTGAAGATATACACTACTATGGTGTTATCTACAGGGCAAGTTGTCAAGGTGAGTGGTCCTACATCAGGCATAATAAAGAGGGACATGTCTTACTACTAGCAAAAAATTAAAACAAAAAAAGGAATGGCAAAATACAAGCAGTGACAGAGAAAGACCACACATTTGCCAGATTGTGTGAATATTTGGTTCATGGGTATATAAGAGAAAGAGGTCCGTGCAGCCCTCTTCCAGTTCCATTCAAGCAGGGACCCAGGGGTGATAGGAGAGTAGGGGAATTGCATTCTATGTGCACAATTTAATCTCTCCAAACACACAGCCAGATATTCTAGTAACTGAAAACATGGCATGAACGCAAGAAGGTGAGGAGTCTGCCCACAGTGTGACTGTGTGACTGCAGAGGGTGGGGGCTTGGAGCTTTTCTCCAGAAGAAACAAGTGCAAACATTTCATCCCTGTCCGTTTCCTCTTGAGTCTTTGAACACAAAATCCATGCAGCTTCAGAGGGGAGCAAGCATTTCAACATTCCCTTTTCGCGTGTTGACATTGCAGATAAAGACATTTCATCATACGCCTAATTCCTGTGGCTTCCTGAGCCCCTGCCCTCTCCCGCTGAATAGCTGGTGGGGCCACGGTGCTCACATTAGCCTACAGTGTTGCCCAATCCTATTGGCCAATTGTTTAATTTTCTGACCTGAGTAGGCAATATAGGGAGAAGGATAGCCCAGTCCCCTTTGGTCGTCTCTCCAGCCGGGTTTGTTGTATATTTTGTTGGGGAGGGCAGAGTAGTAGAAGAAAGCTGTTTGCTTGATTCACGTAACTGAAACCTGTATGTTCACCAGTGCTTTGCATGTATGGTAAAATATACACAAATAAAACTCACCATCTTAACCATTTTTAAGTGTTCAATTCAATGGCGTGAAGTTCCTTCACATTGTTCTGCAACCATCGCCACCATCCATCCACGGAATCTTTCATTATCCCCAATTAAAACTGTACGCATGAAACAGTAACTCCTCATTCCCTACCCAGCCCCTGGAAGCCCCACTCTGCTTTTTGTCTCCACAAGTCTGACTAAGTACTTCCTGTAAGTGGAATTGTTAATATTTGTCTTTTTATCTGTGGCTTATTTTACTTAGCATAATGTCTTTAAGGTTCATCCATGTAGTAATATGTGTCAGAATTTTGCTCCTTTTGAAAGTGGACTTATACTCCATTATAGGCAATACCAAATTTTGTTTTATCACTGGCATGTTTTTTCCATCCACTATCTGTCTGGCACTGTTCTAGGCACTTTGGAGTAAGGGTGAAGAAACAGACGGGATTGACAGATGTAGCATTTTCATTCAGGCAGCGAGCCTAGACACAGGTGAAATAGGCAGTCAGTCAGTGGCTGCCAAACCATGGTGGTCATTGGGTTAGTGGAAAAAGGCATTTCCAAGGACTGGTCTGATCAGAGGCTTGGGAGGTGACTTGAAACTCACAGAGCTTGCTGTGTGTCTGTGGATTCTACCTTGTAAATTGCTCTTTTCTACATTTGTGTACTTAGCAGGTGGAGATAACATGCCTTAACTGTGATGTGTCTATTTCCTGTCTATTTCTAAGCAGTTTTATTTGTGTGCCTACTTTGTGCCATGGTGTTGATGCCTCAATTTCATTATGGACTCTTATTATTATTTGCTAATTTTTTATTTTTCTCATCACCACAAGTGTCTTTTAGAATGAAGCAAAGTATAAAAAGTATACCTGTCTGTCATTAATCTGTCAATTTCCTTTCCTTTTGTTTGGAGTTATTGATACATCTCATCCAACTCTTCCTCCCTGATCCTGCCCTCCATCTCTCTCCTGCCCCTTCTCCTGCCTGGTAGGTTTCTGCAGCGCCTAGGGCTTCATGCCTTCTGTGGGTGACCCCTGTCCTCTGGTCAGCAAAG
>NW_012100543.1:5488057-5488672 GCF_000951045.1 Mandrillus leucophaeus | reverse complement strand
CTCAGGAAGGTGAGGCAGGAGGATCTCTTGAGCCCAGGAATTCGAAGCTGCACTTAGCCATGGTTGCACCACTGCACTCCAACCTGGACAACAGGAGGAGACCTTCTCTCAAAACAAAATTAAACAAAAACAAATGCACCCTGGGTATTTCTGCTGTCACACCTTTAAAGCTTTGCTCCATGCATCTATTTTATTTATTATTATTATTATTATTATTATTATTATTATTATTATTATTGAGACACAGTCTCACTCTGTTGCCCGGGCTGGAGTGCAGTGGCACAGTCTTGGCTCACTACAATCTCCACCTGCCAGGTTCAAGTCACTCTCCTGCTCAGCCTCCCAAGTAGCTGGGACTATCGGTACATGCCACCATGCCCAGCAGATTTTTGTATCTTTAGAACAGATGGAGCTTCGCCATGTTGGCTAGGTTGGTCTCAAACTCCTGACCACAAACGATCTGCCTGCCTCAGCCTCCCAAAATGCTGGAATTACAGGCGTGAGCCACCCTGCCCGGCCGCATGCATCTCTTTAATTGTCTGTCTCACCCTCTTGATCTGAACTCTTCCAGGGGAGGGATGGGCACAGAACAATGAAATGGTCACAGTTCTTTTG
>NW_012100543.1:5485759-5488007 GCF_000951045.1 Mandrillus leucophaeus | reverse complement strand
CACGTCCTCACCCTCAAGGAGGTATGATGGTCCCGTGAAATCAAGTAAAAGCACTTTGTAAACTAAAACACACCTAGTGAGATGCAGTTCTTATCATGAATGGGAAAGAAATAGGAAGTGACTCAGGCTGAAGGTGAGCTGAGGGTAGAAGCAGACCCTCTTGGGAGTGTCTGGGCTTTGGTTTTCCAGGCAGTGTCCTTTGCTCCCCAAATGTCCCTCTCCTGGTGTCTTCCTGTAGTCTTTCTGCACGAGTGAGCAGTGTTTGTTTTGGAAGCTGAAGGACCAGACTTGTACCAGTTGAGACGAGTACACCTTTGGTCACGGGCGGGGGCTCAGACCCTTCTGCACACAGGAATTCATCCTGTCACCTCGTGTGTACCATCCATAACCCTAAAAGACTGCCCTGTCATCTTATCTGGCAACTGGGATTTTAGCAGTCCCTTCATTAAGCCTGGAGAACAAAGGCGGGCGGGTGAGGGTCTCCGAATGTCCAAACACCCTGTCACCCGGAGTGTGAGGCTGCGGCTGCCCCAGGGAGGGCCGGGCGCTGTTTACAGATGGGAGGAGATAACCGCAGAGGAAGGTCGCTGGAGTCTTCTTTTCCATCCTCCCTCTCTCACCCCCGAGGGGGGTCCCTGACCACCCTGACGCTCCAGCTGGCCTGGAGACCTATCTCAAGCTCCTGACAGAGGAATGCATGGCAGAGCATGTGAAGTGGGGTGTGATGTGGGGGCGGGGAACCCATAGAAGCCACGAATTGGATTTTACAATGGTGCGCCCACTGCTGCCAAGGAGAAGTGGGAAGCAGGAATTGAAGCAATGGTGCAATGATTTGAGTCACCCTCTCTGAGCCAGAACATTCTGAGACATCTCTGGTTCATACTCCAAAACTCCTTTCCCCGGGACAGGAGCTCCTCTATATCATCAGAGGTAACGGGCTACCCTGAGGCTGCTTGGATACCGTCAGTGACAGGGAGCTCACTCCTCTAAGCATGGTCTGTTCCTTTGGAGGGTAGTTTGTGGGGGAAAAAAAAAAATCTCTCCAGGGCTGAGCTATGATCTGTGCCCTGTAGCTGCAGGTTGAATGTTCACCTTGGCTTTGTGCTTTAAGTTACTCAAACTCATTAGAGAGTGCGTTCTAGTGGACATTATTATCATCCCCACTACCCAACTACTAGCAAGAATCATCAATGATAACTTCCGTTTAGAGTGTCTTCGTGCTTTCATACCCAAAAATTTATTTGTTCATCCTAACAGCCCTATGAAATGGGGATAAATTAACTTCATCTTCTTTGTTCAGAGCAGCAAACTGAGGTCTGGAGAGATGAAGTGATAGGCACAAGCAGTAAGAGCAGCTGGGAGCAGATCCCAGGTCTCCTCACTCCCAGTCCATGAGGGCTCGGCTCTTGTCAGGCTCTCCCCAACCTCCAGGCAGTCATTCTGTGGTAAGGGCCAACTGTGCATTTAACACGGAAAAAAAAATTCTCCTCCACCCTGAAGATCACGGTGGTCCTATTTCCTCCCAAAAGATGGCTAGGGTGGTATTTACAATTCCGTATTCAGAAGTGAACTGAAATGCCAGAGCTGGCAAAGCTTGCTCTGAAAGGGGAGGTCCCCGTACCTGAAGTTGGGTGCACATGAGCTGGTAAAGGACTCAGTGTAGATATGACAGAGGACATGTCAGAGCCAGGCGGGGGGCTGGAGTCTGTGACATCAAAGTCCTTTTCAGCCTTAGTTGTAGGAGGACTTCTTTCCTTCCCAGGCCCTGTCCTCAGCACAGATTTGGGGACTTATGTGGGATGGCGTCTTGCAGGGACAGTGATATGTGTCAGAGCCGGCCATGGCTTTTTCTCCCTGTGCCGGGCAGCTGGCCGCCAGCACGCTCCACAGCATCGCATCCTCCCAGGGTCAGAGTCTCTACCCATGACCCTGGGACATGCAGATCTCCTTTCCTAGGCTGAAGGTACCCCAGCCTCCTCATTACAACAGTGCCCTCTCTTTGCCTGTCCAAACCTACTGCTACTTCAAGTCAGCCGCTGATGCCTCCTGCAGGAAGCTCTTCCTGGTATCCCCAGCTCTTCCTGACACCTGTCTCCTGAGAGCTTCTGGTGCCTGTCTGCCAGGGCTCCCCATGTGGCTGCGGGAACCCCGGTAGAGTCCAGTCCATTATCTCCCACAGTGTGCCACAGTTCATGAGGGAGTTCCCAGCCAATGCAGCCCTGTTCTGGCTCCCAGAGTGGCTTTCCCC
>NW_012100543.1:5481377-5485094 GCF_000951045.1 Mandrillus leucophaeus | reverse complement strand
CATGCATCTCTTTAATTGTCTGTCTCACCCTCTTGATCTGAACTCTTCCAGGGGAGGGATGGGCACAGAACAATGAAATGGTCACAGTTCTTTTGCCCAAGCAGTTCGTAATAATACGAGAAGACAAGCCTGCAAAAGCCAGCTACAAAATGAAGGTGCAAGGACTGCTCTGGAGAAAGAATTCATCCTGTATACAAAGAGGGTTAAGGGCCACGGTGAGTTTTCAGTTAGAATTTGAAAAATAAAGAAGATGTGTAGATGAGGAAGAACTAGGGGGTAGACATTTTTCAGGCAACGGGAGTAGGATGCCTGGTGGCAAGAAAGTAGAGGGTGATGCCCACTTTGTCCCAGGAAGCAGAGCCTAAGGTGAAGGAAGAGAGTTGGGAGTTGAGGAGTTGAGGAGTTGAGGAAGGCCTTGCATTCCCAGTCTCAGTGGTCAGTGTTTACCCTGGGGCAATGTGGAGCCATAGAGGGCTATGGAGAAGGGGTGGTATAGCCTCCACGTTGCCTTAGAATTGTCATGGGGTGCAGATGGACTTGGGGAAGCCCAGCAGAAGGCAGAAACAAGGCCAGCTCTTGCAGTGAGAGATGGTGAGGGTGGAGGGAACTTGTGAGGCAAATATATCTGCAGGGGCTTCCGTAAGTGGGCATTTTGCCCCATGTGGGTATGTCAGCAGGAGGAAGAAAGTGGGAGAAGAAGCATCTGTCCACCAACCAGGCAGTTGCCAGAAAAAAAGTCTCTCTCCCAGGCCCAGTGTTTATTGTTCTCTGTCACGGCCTAGTTTCTGTTACATAATGCATCAGGCTGACCCCCGCCCCACAGACTCTGTCCGGGGCCCTTGGTTGGCTTTGCCCCTTGGGCCTCTGATTGGGCAGCTGGGGGGCAGGCCCTCCGCCAGTCCCTGTCAGTTCCCCAGCAGGGGCGGCCCCCTGGGCCCACGGAGCTCCTGGGTGGGGCTGAGGAAGCACAATTGTGGGCAAATCAAGGCTCATCAGCAACGTGGCCAAAGCACAACTCCCCAGTGCCGCATCTGCCTTGGAACCACCAACAGGCTTCCGGCTGGGTTTAGTCAAATGAGTGGATAAGATCTAGAAGCGAGCAAGTTTCCAGCAACGCACAAAGTGCTGGAAGGAGGCTGCTGGAGGTTGAAGAAAATGAAAAAGAAATGGTATCACTCTGTGCCAGACTGGACTGTCGCCTCCAGTGCTGATGTCCTTATGGTCCGTCCTGTGCCTTTGGTTTCTAAGGGCTGGAGGGAAGGGTAGGGCAAGGGGAGTTTCCCCCCAGAGCTCTGGAGAACTCAAGTGAGTGAGAAGAGCATGAGTGATGCCTGCAGTCATGGTCAAGTTCCTTCTGGAGACTGGGCAGATCCCAGGAACCAGGCCCTGGTCTCTAGACCAGCCCTGGCAAGACACTCGGGAGTGTGTGTGTAAGAGTATGTGTGTGTGAGAGTGTGTGTGTGTGTATGTGTGTGTGAGTGTGCACGTGACTGCATGTGTTTGAGTGTGCGTGTGTGTGTGGCATGTGAGTATGAGTGTGTATGTGTGTGGGTGAGTGTGTGTATGTGGGAGTGTGTGAGTGTGTGTGTGAGTGTGACAGAGTGTGTGGGTGGGTGTGTGAGTGTGCATATGTGTGTGTGTGTGGCATGTGAGTGTGAGTGTGTATGTGTGTGTGTGAGTGTGAGTGTGTATGTGGGAGTGAGTGTGTGTGTGAGTGTGACAGAGTGTGTGGGTGGGTGTGAGAGAGTGTGTATGGGGGGGTGTGTGTGTGAGTGTGTGGGAGTGTGAATGTGTGTGAGTGTGGGGGTGTGGAGGTGTGAGTGTGTGAGTGTGTGTGTGTGTGGCATGTGTGAGTGTATATGTGTGTGAGTGTGAGTGTGTATGTGGGAGTGTGTGTGTGAGAGTGTGACAGAGTGTGTGGGTGGGTGTGTGTGTGTGGGTGTGAGAGAGTGTGTATGGGGGGTGTGTGTGGGAGTGTGTGGGAGTGTGAATGTGTGTGAGTGTGAGTGTGGGGGTGTGGAGGTGTGAGTGTGTGTGTGTGTGTGAGTGTGACAGAGTGAGTGTGTGGGTGTGAGAGTGTGTATGGGGGGTGTGTGTGTGTGAGTGTGTGGGAGTGTGAATGTGTGTGAGTGTGAGTGTGGGGGTGTGGAGGTGTGAGTGTGTGTGTGTGAGTGTGTGTGTGTGTGTGAGAGACAGAGAGTTGGGGAGGTGCTGCTTCTTGAGTTGGTACAAGTGTGGACTCACCTGGCAACCCAAGGTGGGATGTGGAAGCCAAGAGTGGCTGCAGCTCCCAGTGGCTGGAGAAGGCAACTTCCCCGACCCAGAGTTGCTGAGTGGCTCAGGGACTGGCCAGGGCCAGGAGCCAGGGAGGAGCCTCTGAACAGGCCTTTCATCCATGGCCAGAGATGCCCGGGTGGCACCATGGGGGGCTGACCCCTTAGAGTCTGAGCAAGAGCCTTTCCCGCCTGCAACTACTCCACAGCCACAACTGCCCTAGCAGAGCCCGAGAAACCCACAAATACGTCCGTGAATATTTATTCAGCCAGCAAAAAATGTAACTTGCACCAGTTCTATTCCATGCGGCTTCGAGGCGCCGGGCACAGCAGTGAACCAAGCAGAGGAAGAAGCTACCTTCCCGAGCTGCCCGTGACAATGGAATAACGGCAGCTCAAGTCTGGAAGTCTGCAGGCATTTCCCAATGTGCTGTCTCACGATGGCCCTGCCACAGCGTGGAATGAGTTTCCAACTCACCAGCAAGGGAAACAGAGGCTCAGAAAGCCCAGCGAGTCAGCCCAAGTGCAGAGAGCTAGGTGACACACCAGATGTCATCCAGTCCCTCCCACCACGTCCTCACCCTCAAGGAGGTATGATGGTCCCGTGAAATCAAGTAAAAGCACTTTGTAAACTAAAACACACCTAGTGAGATGCAGTTCTTATCATGAATGGGAAAGAAATAGGAAGTGACTCAGGCTGAAGGTGAGCTGAGGGTAGAAGCAGACCCTCTTGGGAGTGTCTGGGCTTTGGTTTTCCAGGCAGTGTCCTTTGCTCCCCAAATGTCCCTCTCCTGGTGTCTTCCTGTAGTCTTTCTGCACGAGTGAGCAGTGTTTGTTTTGGAAGCTGAAGGACCAGACTTGTACCAGTTGAGACGAGTACACCTTTGGTCACGGGCGGGGGCTCAGACCCTTCTGCACACAGGAATTCATCCTGTCACCTCATGTGTACCATCCATAACCCTAAAAGACTGCCCTGTCATCTTATCTGGCAACTGGGATTTTAGCAGTCCCTTCATTAAGCCTGGAGAACAAAGGCGGGCGGGTGAGGGTCTCCGAATGTCCAAACACCCTGTCACCCGGAGTGTGAGGCTGCGGCTGCCCCAGGGAGGGCCGGGCGCTGTTTACAGATGGGAGGAGATAACCGCAGAGGAAGGTCGCTGGAGTCTTCTTTTCCATCCTCCCTCTCTCACCCCCGAGGGGGGTCCCTGACCACCCTGACGCTCCAGCTGGCCTGGAGACCTATCTCAAGCTCCTGACAGAGGAATGCATGGCAGAGCATGTGAAGTGGGGTGTGATGTGGGGGCGGGGAACCCATAGAAGCCACGAATTGGATTTTACAATGGTGCGCCCACTGCTGCCAAGGAGAAGTGGGAAGCAGGAATTGAAGCAATGGTGCAATGATTTGAGTCACCCTCTCTGAGCCAGAACATTCTGAGACATCTCT
>NW_012100543.1:5480470-5481327 GCF_000951045.1 Mandrillus leucophaeus | reverse complement strand
CAATTCTCCGCTTCACAAGGAAATTCTGCAAGACAGGCCTCAAATTCTCATTTTCCAAATGAGGAAACTCAGTCTCAGAGCGCTTAAGCCTTCTCTAACCTGAACAATAAATGAGGAACCAAGATAAAAATTCAGGTCTGTATGACTGAAAAATGGGGCTTTACCCAGAATAACACCACCTTCCTGCCTAGAGTGGCGGAGCTTGTTGAAGTTTATTGTATAGTAGGTGTTTGCTAAATCAATGTTTCCTCTCTCAGTCCCTTCCTCTGTAAAGTAGGGATCAGAATTCTCTATCTAACTGGATTATTTTAAGGTAAAATAAGATAATTTATGTAAAGAGCGTAGTGTAGTGCTTGGTGTCCAACAACCAAATGATGAGTGCTGAATAAATGATTGGAAAGTGTTTAATAGGCGGTGTGCATGAATGGTAGGGGTTTGAGTCCTGATGTGCGTTTCCAAGGCACTCCCGCCCTCTTTCCAACCCCTGCGTTCTCAAGCCAGTGAGGCAGGTGGGAACATTTGTGTTTCAGAGGCCAAGAGAAGGGTGGTAACTTGCTAATTCCCCAAAACTTTTCACCTTATCCCCATCCCAGTGGTAATCAATCCCCCTTCCTTTGTGTTTCCAAATTACTTATTGTATAACTTATATCCTAGATCAGGGGTCCCAGCCTGTAAGCAAAACCTGAGCCACTGCCCACTTTTGTAAATAAAGTTTTATTGGGACACAGACATGCTCATTTGTTTACTTATTATCTATAGGTCTTTTCATGCTGTAAGGCAGAATTGAGTAGTTGTTTCTGAGACCTTACGGGTCCCGAAGACTAAAGCATTTACTATGTCTTCCTTTACAAAAAAAA
>NW_012100543.1:5415456-5476605 GCF_000951045.1 Mandrillus leucophaeus | reverse complement strand
CCATGGAGGAGCAGCCGTTTCCAGCTCCACTCCATGGCATGGGTGGTCTCGGCAGATACCTCCAAGATCATTCCTCAGGCGACCTGCCCGACCAGGCTCCCAGGCAACCTGGATGGTCTGAGACACCGGGAGTGAAAGGGCTGTGGAAACCGTAACGTGCTGGACAACTGAGAGGGGATGGCTGGGAGGGGACAGCTGGGAGGGGATGGCTGGAAGGGGATGGCTGGAAGGGGACGGCTGGGAGGGGACGGCTGAGAGGGGATGGCTAGGAGGGGATGGCTGGTGACCACTGTCTTGTTTTTTAAGCCTCATGGCCACCCTGCACTGTTATGCGAATTAGCTTAGTTGTGGCATTATCAGATTCAAGCTCGTTTGCAGGGGCCTCCAAGGCCTATGCTCATCTCTTCCATTCTCAGAAGAAGTTGGGACGGCCCGCACGGTGGGAAGTGACTTGCAGGAAGCTGCTGGAGTGTGATGAGGGCAGCCTCGGCTTCCTGAGAGCCCCGGGCCAGGGCAGTGCCCCCAGACAGGCCAATATGTCCGTGCCACATCACTTCAGGGCAATGACATGACTGTCAGGTGCCCTGGATATGGCATTCCTTGCCCTGGGGTGGGGCAGGGGGAGTAGGAAGCTTCTGAGACCCTGGAAGCAGGGTGTCCAGGCTTGGGCACCGTGCCCCTCCTTCTGGGCTGTTCCTTCAGCAGCTGCTTTAGTGTCTACCCATGGCTGGCCTTTCCCGACCTTCTACCTCCCCATGCGGCGCTTCAGCCTGCAGCAGGCACAGTGTTAAAAATCCCCTCCTCCATCCTTTGTTCATCATCTGTTCATCCATCCATCCATCCTCTATCCATCTGTCCATTCATTAATCCTCCATCTTCCATCCATTCGTCCGTCCATCCATTCATACTTGATCCATTTATCCTGCATCCATCCATCTGTCCATATGTCTATCCATTCTCCTTTCATTCATCCATTCTGAGAATACTTACTGAGCACATGCATTCCCTTGTGGTGCCTCAGAGGCACTCTAAGGCCAGTAGATGGAGGACCCAGAGACAAAATACTATCTTATTATCCATAGCAAGTTCTAAATGCCAAGGTGGCCTATCGTCCAGTTTAGAGGAAAATGAATCCTGGCTCTTGTAATATGTGAGCTAAGATGGTTCACTGTGACTATGAGAAGGTTTTTGATTGTTAATAGGGAGTTGGAGGAGAGAGCTCATGTTCGGGGTCTTCCAAGTGGAGAGAGCTGGTCTAGATAGCTGAGTGTAAGGAAATCCCCAGCACCCAACATCCCCAGTCACTCCAGACCCTGAAAAACAACTCCCTCTTTGACAGAAACAAGCTTGGCCCAGGAATGGCGCTTCCTTTTTTTTCAGGCCCCACATTCCCCATGGCTGCACCTTCCTGGCTAGAGGCTGCAGCCCTGGAGTCCCGGCATGGACAGTTTGAGCCTGGCTCACCCCCGCACACACAGCCCCCTTGTTTCAGGAATGTGAGCGGCTGCTTGGAGCCACGGCTGGAAATGGCCTCCCAACAGATGTGCCTTTAATTTGTTTCCGGGTCAGTGGCCCCCATGCCCCAAGGAGGCCGCCTCCCAGGCAGGAGGCCCCAAAATAGCCCTGGTTATGTGTCCTTGGATGGGGTTATCCATCACTGCCCGGCCTCTGCCCCCGGATGCCTCACTCTGGTGGTTGGCTCTAATCGGACCACTTGGTGTGGAGACGGGGGAAGTGGCTCTGTCCCCTCGGGTGATGGCCCCTCAAAGGGCCAATTGTAACCACATGGAAGAGAAGCCTTCTGCCCTGGTCCCAGGGTCAGCCAAAGATCTCTTCCTGAAAGAGACTTCTAGGAAGGAAGCACGAGAGGTTTGCACTGTTCCTGCAGATGAGCATGTGATCAGAGGTTGCGGTGCTTCTCTCTGTCTGTATCCACCTACTAGCGATGGGTGCAGTGAGCGCTGACTGCGCGCCCGGCACCGGGGGCCAGGCCCTTTCCATGCATCAACACCAATTCTCCGCTTCACAAGGAAATTCTGCAAGACAGGCCTCAAATTCTCATTTTCCAAATGAGGAAACTCAGTCTCAGAGCGCTTAAGCCTTCTCCAACCTGAACAATAAATGAGGAACCAAGATAAAAATTCAGGTCTGTATGACTGAAAAATGGGGCTTTACCCAGAATAGCACCACCTTCCTGCCTAGAGTGGCGGAGCTTGTTGAAGTTTATTGTATAGTAGGTGTTTACTAAATCAATGTTTCCTCTCTCAGTCCCTTCCTCTGTAAAGTGGGGATCATAATTCTCTATCTAACTGAATTATTTTAAGGTAAAATAAGATAATTTATGTAAAGAGCGTAGTGTAGTGCTTGGTGTCCAACAACCAAATGATGAGTGCTGAACAAATGATTGGAAAGTGTTTAATAGGCGGTGTGCATGAATGGTAGGGGTTTGAGTCCTGATGTGCATTTCCAAGGCACTCCCACACTCTTTCCAACCCCTACGTTCTCAAGCCAGTGAGGCAGGTGGGAACATTTGTGTTTCAGAGACCAAGAGAAGGGTTGTGACTTGCTAATTCCCCAAAACTTTTCACCTCATCCCCATCCCAGTGGTAATCAATCCCCCTTCCCTTGTGTTTCCAAATTACTTATTGTATAACTTATATCCTAGATTGGGGTCCCAGCCTGTAAGCAAAACCTGAGCCACTGCCCACTTTTGTAAATAAAGTTTTACTGGGACACAGACATGCTCATTTGTTTACTTATTATCTATAGGTGTTTTCATGCTGTAAGGCAGAATTGAGTAGTTGTTTCTGAGACCTTACGGGTCCCGAAGACTAAAGCATTTACTATGTCTTCCTTTACAAAAAAAAAAAACCCTCTTCTGGTCTGAGCAAATAATCTGTTTCCATCATACCTATACATTGGGAGCAATGTGAGGTCAGGAATACATCCTATTTTCTTCTCTGCCTGGTGCCTAGTAAGACAGCACATTCAATGAAGGGTTGTATAACCAATGACAAGGACCTCCATCCCCTCTGGTCAGTTGTCCCAGTTCCTTATTATGTGGTCCAGGGCCAACCAGAATCTTGGTTCTGTCTTAGGTGTGGCTTATAGTTCCAGATAAGAGCAACAGGGACCACTGGGAAATCAGGGCCAAATAGCGAATTTGATGGAGGGGCTTATGTTGGAGCTGAGGAAGTCGGGCTCCTCTGCGTGAGGAAAAGGCACTCACACATCAGTAGGATTGGGTGGAAAGTTCCTGGCTTAAGAGTGAGGGCTCCCGGATGCTGTACTTGGCGCTGAGGCTGTGAGAAGGACACGGGCCCACTCCTGAGGCTCCTCTCGTCTTTAACGTTTCCTGTCCCACTCCTTTCCCCTGGGGCTGCAGTGAAGCAGGAAGGTTCGAAGCTTGGGTATGTGCCAGGTAGTGAGTGAGGGAACTCTTGCTGTCCCTCAAGGATATCGCCATCCAGAGCGGAGCTGCAGACACCCCCTCAGTGAGCATCACCCAGACATGCCTGTTCCTCAGGGGGCTCTTCCGGGGGAGTACAGCTTCCTCCTCCACTCAGCTGCCCTCTGCCCTGGCTCAGTGCCCCGTCCCCACCACAGGCTCAACTCTTACCCTGAAAATGCTTCTGCTCAAGGCCTGTGCTCTGGTCTGAGCTCAGTGGCCATCTTTTGGGAACCCAATCTGGATGCAGCGATCTTAGGAGTGTGCAGGGAGGTTTGGGACCAGAAAAGGGAAAGAGGAATAGGGAAGAGGGGAGGGACGGTGCCCAGACTATCCATGACCAGCTGTGTGGCCGCACGGCTGCAGAGGGCCTGCTCTACTGCACAGATCCTTCCAGAGCCCCTGGGTTTGGGGGCATCTCAGATGCTAGGGCTGAGTCACTGTGGGGAGCCCACTGGATTCCACTATCCTCAGCAGGGCAAGCAAGGTGTTGGAGGGTTCTAGGGCCATACTTCTACCCACCCTAACTTCTTTCCCTTTTGTGCTACCATCTGAAGACCATCCCATAGCTGTAGATGCATTATTCACTACCCTTCACATTCTCCAGAAAGAGGAGTGAGGCAAGCATGGAAAATCAAGGAAGGCACTGCCTCCTGGCCACGATGCTGAGGCCAGCAGATCATTCTACCATGTTGGGGGTTAAGGTGCCAGCACGGGGAGCTCCATAGGTTGGACTGGGTCTGGGTCACTTTCAATTTAGAGGCACATGAAGGGATGGAGTGAGAACCATGTGAAATTATAGAATTCAAACTTATAGTAATTCAAACTTAAAGCTGTTGGAATTTAAAATTATTCCGAGCCTTGAGAGGAGTGTGGCCATATGGCCTGAGTCATGGGGCATGCAGCTGCAACTTCTGCCTTTTTTTTCTCCTGTAAATAATTAAGACCAATCCCATAAAGAGATAAAGTGGGCAAATGACATGATCAACTATTTCTCAAAAGAAGATATACAAATAGCCAATGAACATGAACAAATGTTCACATCACAGATCATCAGGGAGATGCAAATTAAAGCCACAATGAGATACCTCCTTACTCCTGAAGGAATGGCCATTACTAAAATGTCCAAAAACAATAGATGTTGGCATGGATGTGGAGGCAAGCGAAGACTCACACACTGTGGTACGAATGTAAATTAGCACAACCTCTATGGAAAACAGTATGGAGATTTCTCAACTAAAAGTAGACCTACCATTTGATCCAGTGATCTCACTACTAGGTATCTACCTAAAGGAAAAGACATCAATGCACCAAAAAGACACCTGCACACGTGTGTTTATTGCAGCAGGATTCATACTTGCAAAGATATGGAACCAACCTAAGTGCCCATCAGCCAATGAATGATACAGAAAATGTGGTATGTATACACCATGGAATACTATTCAACCACAAAAAAGAATGAAATAATGTCTTTTGCAGCAACTTGGATGGAGCTGGAGGGCGTTATTCTAAGTGAAGTAACTCAGGAAGGAAAAAACCAAATACTGCACATTCTCACTTATAAGTGGGAGCTAAGCTATGGGTGCGCAAAGGCCTCCAGACTGGTATAATGGACTTTGGAGACTCAGAAAGGGGGAGGGTAAAAAGGGGTTTAGGAATAAGAAATTACCTATGGAGTACAATGTACACTACTCAGATGATGGGTGCCCTAAAATCTCAGACTTCACCTTTGTGCAATTCATCCATGTAACTGAAAACCACTTGTACCCCAAAAGCTATTAAAAAATAAAAGTAATAAAATGAAAATAATTAAGACCAAACAGCCCCAGAGATAAGACCTTCTCAGCTCACTACCTCATGGAGTAATAAAATAATCTTCCTTGGAATGTAGCAGTCTGTAACCAATGAAATCACTGTGGCGTATGGACTGGTCTTGTATGGAAAATGTCATCCTGTTAAAATGTTCATGTAAGTTAAACTCAACTTCTCCACTTTGGAACTCGGACCCCGTTCGTTCGGAGATGGGGTGATTCTGGGTGGCTCTTCTCAAGCTGTGTGCTCGACTGCACTCTATACTTCATCACATTTTCCGAATCTCATTATTTAAGGTCGACGACTGGATCTGGCATCTGAAGCCCTGGGTTTGGCTGTGGCTCTATCACTTACCACCTGTGAGAGCTCAGGCAACCAGCTTCACCTGGTTTTCATCCTAGTCCTAGTGTCCTTTTCCAGAAAATGTGATGGCTGGGCGCGGTGGCTCACGCCCGTAATTCCAGCACTTTGGGAGGCCGAGGTGGATGGATCACGAGGTCAGGAGATTGAGACCATCCTGTCCAACATGGTGAAACCCCGTCTCTACTGAAAATACAAAAATTCGCTGGGTGTGGTGGCATGCACCTGTAGTCCCAGCTACTCCAGAGGCTGAGGCAGGAGAATTGCTTGAACCCAGAAGGCAGAGGTTACAGTAAGCCAAGATCATGCCATTGCACTCCAGCCTGGGTGACAGAGCGAGAGTCCATCTCAAAAAAAAAAAAAAGAAAAGAAAAGAAAGAAGAAAGAAAATGTGAATAATAATGATGATAATAATAATACCTACCTCTCAGGATTGTCAAAAAGAAAACGGTACACCCAGGAGGGCCCTGACATGTGACGTCAGGTGCTCAGGAAATATTCGTTCCTTTTCTTCTGTCTGGGAGCTCTTCCAGAATGTAATCCTTGGCCACTGACCCTCAGCATCCTGGGGCTTCCTCCTGCCCCTGGCCATACCACCTGCCTGCACACCACCATGCTGGTGCCAGGAGGGCGGCCTGGGCATCCTGAGATGCCAGGTGGGAATGGCTGGGAAAGGGAAGAGAAAAGGCGGGCAGAGAAGCTTTGCCCGAGAGATAAGTGGTTCTTGAGGCTGGAGAGAAAGTTGCCATTGACTTTTCCCCCCTCTAGGATCTCCTAAAGCTCATTAAAGAGAATGTTTCCTCTAGCAGTGCCAGCAGCCTGTGAGTTGCTGATCGCCAGAGGCTTAAAGCCTACTCCATCTCTCCTTCTTCTTTCCCTCCTCCCATGTCCCAGACTGCAGGGATGTAGAGAGAAAAGGACAATAGGCAGGGACCCTAATCTCCCAGGGCTCCTGACCCAGAGGCGGGCATGAAACATGTACACAGATACAGTCAGTCCTCATTATCCACAGATTCTCTATTTGCAAATTCGCCTGCTGGCTAAAATGTATTCATAATCCCCAAATCAATACTTGTGGTGCCTTTGCAGTTATTCAAGAACCTGCACAAAATGGTGAGAAATTTGAATCACCTGACACACATGCTCCCAGCCTAGGCTGAATGGTGCAATGCTCTGCCTTCTTGTTTTGGCTCTCAGACTGTCTGAGTGTCCTTTTTGAGGTCTATTTAGTGCCATGTTTTTTGCATTTTCGTGCTTCTTGTTGTGACTTCATCGTTTAAAATGGTCCCCAAGCACAGTGCTGCAGTGCTGTCCATCACTCCTGAGCACGAGGAGGCTGTGATGTGCCTGACAGAGAGCATGCATGAGTTAGCTAAGCTTCGTTCAGCTGCGAGTTGTGCTGTTGGTCATGAACTGAATGTTAGTGAAACAACAATATGTATTTGATAAGATGTCTTTAAACAGAAACATGTATAAAATAAGGTGATGTATTGACTGGATGACAACAGTGTTGTGATGAGAAACTCACAGGAACCTGGCCCTGTATTTCTCCTAGGAGCTGTGGTTCTGTGATCACTAATTTGGTGTTCAGGCAGCTTGATAGAACATAACTCCCATGAATAATGAGAATGGACTGTTAACTGTAGTACCAGGCAGAATGGGAGGCCTTAAGAAGCTCCCAGCTGGGTGGGGGCAGGAGACATGGCTGCAAGCGATCTTCTGGATCAATTGTTCCAGTGTCTCCCATGGCTGTTTCCAAGATTTCCCCTCCACCTCTCCACAAATAAAATAATAGAGCTGGACTTGGTAGACTGGGGTGAATTCTGGCCATGGGAAAACCTGAACACTAAAAAGAAGCAGTCATAGTTCATTGTTGAAAGCTTGAAGTACCCTTAAATGAGTCTCTTCCTCTTGTCTTCTGTGCCCTTGGCCATCAACTAGAGAGACTGGACCAGACGATCTCCAAGACTTTCAAACTCCAACTGGCTGTGACTCGTTGAGATTCAGAAAAAAAGATGAAAATCTTTGTGTTCCTGGAATCATATCATTTGTTAAGTCAGGTCAAAGTGTATGCAGCTCCTCACAGTTCCACCCGTACCCTGTTTTTGGATATCACAAACATTTATTGGACAGTGATTATGCACCATAAGAAAGGGCTAAAGCTTTTACTTATCTTTTTATTTTACAAACAAACAAGCAAACAAAAAAAGCTGTATGTCAGGTACTGTTGCAAGCTTTTTATCTGTGTTAATTTATTTAATCTCGACAACGACCTTATGAGGTAGTTACTTCAATTATCTGCATTTCACATATGGGGAAACTGAGGCATGGTACGTTGAATGAGTTCCTCCAAGGTCACATGGCCAGTAAGTAGGTACCGTGGGATTCCAGTCTAGGTGCTGTCTCCCAGAGCCTGAGTCCTGACCCCTGCGCTGCCCTCTCCTGCCTCTCTGTCTATCCAAGCCTCACTGCTCACTGACCAGCAGCAGGAGTATCACCCGGGAGCTTGTTAGAAAGGCCACACCCTAGACCTGCTGAATCTGGCTCTGCATGTTAACAACCCCCCAACTCCCACCCCAGGAGATTCAAACACACAGCCCTATGTTAGACCATTTAACCTTCCTTTGGATGAAGAGGAAGTGGAGCTCAGTGGGATTAAGCAGCCTGGCCAAGGCCACACAGGAAGAAAATGCAGAGATGGGACACTTGACTCAGGTCCTGATGCCACGCTGGAGGTGCCCTCCTGGGCACTCATGGCCGTGGGGAAAAGCGGGAAGCTTCAGTTTGGTTTCAGAGTAAGTTCATATTCATTTGCTTGACAGATGAAGCTTCTCCTTAGAGGAGAAGCCCCGAGATTGAGGGGCGGCGCATCCTGTTGACCGGGAGCCAGGCCCTGGCTGCAACCAGCAGGGAACATCTGGATGACATTAGCAGCCTGAGTGTTTGGTTACAGAATCCGTCCACCTGGCCTGGCCACAGCCAGGAAGAGAGAAGAGCTTGGGTTCAAGAGGGAGTTCCAGCAGGAATAAGTAGTGACTGCTAGGAAAAGCCTCGGAAGCACATTCCGACGTGGGCTTCAGGCCAGGAGCAAGTGCAAGACTACGTTTTGATGCTGTCCTAGGTGGGACAGAGTTTTCTTAAAGATGTCAAGTTTCCTCAGGGGGGCAGCCAGTGTGACCCCATAGCTGAATCCCAGATCCTCTTGGCTGTCTTGCCGAGGGACCGTTCAGTTTCTGCTCCCGCTCTTCCAGGAGCAGGAGGCTCACTTCCTCCTGAGGAAGTCAGTCTCTTGTCCAAGCCCTCAGACTCCTGAAAAGCCTTCTTGGTGATTAGCTGGAATCCTCCCCGAAGCTTCCAGACTCTGCCTTAGAGATGCAGAACAAATCCCTAAACCATATGATGGTACTTCAGATATGAGAAATCAGCATCTGGTCCAGATCCGAGGGCTGGGGGATGATCAGAGTGTGGAACCACCTGTCCTCTGGGTGGTGCTTGTGAAGGAGGGTGTTGGGGGTTGGGTGGACACAGGTGCCACCCACGACCACCTGAGGCAGCCTTGCTGGGTGGGCACATGAGTGGAGCCCGTTGGGCAGGCGGGAGTCAGTTGCAACCCTGAGGCAGGAGAGAGGATGCGGAATGAGGAGTAGGGCAGCTGGTGGCCAGGAAAGCTGAGATCCAGGAGGGAACAGGGGAGGAGCAGGTCAACAGGAGTGGGTCAGAAGTACCTCTCTCATGGGGAGTCTGGGCTTGAGCATCTCTGTAGGGTTTGTATTACACCGCTGCCCTCACAGAGCTGTTCAGGGCCTGGAGCCTCTCTCACACCACGCAGCTTTTCAGAGAAGAGACTTTCAGCCGGGTGTAAAAGGAGAGTCGGAGAATGGGCCCTTTGCAGTTAGATCTACCCAGGCTCAGCATGTCCCAGCCCCAGGCCCAGAGGCAGATTTACACAGCTTCTCTGAATCTTAATGTTCTCATCTGTAAAACTGGAGCGTAAGACCTACTTCCTATCTTTTGTTGTATCCAGTGCTTAAATGTACGGAATGTGGTTAGCACAGTGCTCGACCCATAGAAAAGGTTGCACCCTTTTAAAACATTTTTGGGTGAGCAGGAATTAAAGCGTACATGGCAAGCTTTTCAAATATTTGTTTATGGGCAGGAGGAAAGTGACATAAAAAGGGCTTTTGTTTCTAAGGTACCCGTGAGGCCCATCCTTACTCCTTGAGGAAAATGTGTATTTTGGTTAAGTCCCTGTGAGCCTACGGCTGTTTCCCTCGACTGCTGGGATGCCACCTTAGATATCTGCAGGTCCCCATGATGACACAGGCTTGGAGGGTTTCACAGGCGCCATCTCATTTCATTTAATCCTGGCTGCCACTCGAGGGTCATATTTCTGTTCCGTTTGTACAGATGCAGGAACTGAGCTGCAGAAAGCTTTAGGGCTGTGTGACTTGCCTGAGGTCACACAGCTCCTGAGTGTGGGGGGCAGGGGCACTTTCTCCCGAGTCTCCCCATGAGCAACCCTTCCAGGACACAGAGGCTTTCTGAGGAGGGTGGGTTTGAGCTGGGGGATTTGTCCACCCCCTGACTCAACCTTGGCCCTCTCCTCACCTTGACCTTTCCTGGGCAAGGGGCCATGGGGCAAGAGACCTCCCCAGACCTCCAGGTCCGCACCAGGCCCTGCAGCTGGCAAACCTCCTCATCCCCAACGAGGGCGGGCGCCTCCCAGGCAGCACCCCCTCTCCGGAAAGCATAATCAGCAGCAGCTCATCTAATCAGGTGGGGCTCCCACAGCTGAGCCTTCCAGTCCAGAATCCACCCCTGCCCCCGCCCGCCAGGCCTCTTTTCTAAAATCTGTGATCTTCCTGCTTGAAATCACCTTTAATTTCCCTCAGGAATGAACAAGCATTTAGAGGTTTGGTTTCAATTACACCTGGAAAAAAAAGTTTGACACAAATTTCAAGCCAAATAAATTAGGAAACCACAGACCCGGGACTACAAAGCGAGCGATGCGGAGAGGCTGAACTTCATCCCTGGGTGAGTGCAGGCCCTGCACCATGCTCCTCACAGCTCACCAATGCCTGGCCAGGTTTCTCCTCCCCTGCCTGGACTTTCTCCCCCAGGAAGCCTTCTTTGACTGCCCCAGCCACCATGGATCTCTCCCACCTTTGCTCTCCTAGAGTCACAATTCTGTGGGTGACTCCCTTAGGAAGAGAATCACTCTGTAACCACCTCTTACCTCCCAGCTCTGTCACATTCCATCACCAAATATGCATCAGTGGAGACCGCAGCAATGATAATTCCCAATTTTCACCTGATTAAACTGATTTCCTTCACCTCATTTTTTTTTTTCCTCAACCACCAGAGCAAAGCATCAACCATTGCCCAGGTATCAGCTTCAACAGCACCTCCTTCAGGAAGCCTTCCTTGATTGCTCCAGGTCAGGCAGAGGGTGAGTGCAGGAGGGAATCTGAGGTCCCAACGTATCTGATTCCCAAATCCCTGGGCAATATTAGAGTCTGGCTGGGGATGCAGGAGAGCAGCTCAGGACGTGTGTATGCCGTCACCACCTGCCCACAGGAATGCAGCCATCTAGGGAATGTGGGGGTCCTCAGAGTTGCCCCGAGGGCCAAGGGGTCCCAAGTAAATATAAACAAATTGTCCAATAATCTGGTCTCCAAAGATGGGCCAGGCTCAGAGGTGTGGTCATGCCAGAAAAATCAGCTGATTTTGGCTCCAGAAGACACTAACTGTGAAACTGAGCTGGAGTAGGCATGGACCCTGTCTCCATCAAGGAGGTGGGTGGGATTGGGTGGGGACCACTGGGAAGGGGTTTACTCCTCCTCCTGGTTAGATCTCACGGACTGGCACTGCCATCCCAGTCACTTAAGCTGGAAACGCCAATGTGGGCCGTGGCCCTTCCTCCCCCGTCCCCCAGTCCGTGGATCTTATCCTGACAGTTCCTCTTGGAGATTTTCAGTCTTCCTCTCTCCGCCTGCCCTCCACTGCCCTTAGCATAGGCTGACATCAGCTTATCCCCAAGTCATTGAGGTCTTTGATCTTCCGTTTCCCAATTTTGTTTTTGTTTCCAACACAGGAGTCAGGCAGATCTTTTATAAAAGAGAAATCACATCGCCCCCTCTGCTTGAAGCCCTGATGAGGCTCCGAGGCTCTTGTTGACCATGGGAGAGGCTGTTGGTCTCCAGCCTGGCATGCAGCACCCTCAGGTGTTGCCTCACCGCCCTTCCAAGTGTGCCATCTCTCTTCCCCTGGGCAGCCGGCCCACCAACCATACCTTCACTCTCACCCCATCTGCACATTCCGTTCTCCCCACCAGCAATGCCTTCCCCCAGCTTCTCTCTACGTCCTGAGAAACCTCAGCTGCTCCTCAGGGCTCAGCTTAGACATCATCTCCTCCATGAAGCCTTCTGGTGACTTGCCCGCCTTAGGTTACTAGCTTTCCTGCATGTTGCTGCAGAAGCTACTCCTACGGTGAAATTTAGCACATTGCCTTACTTGTTTCTGTGTCCGTTTTCTCCACGACATTGTGAGCTTTTGAGGACAAAGTTTTTATCTGATTAATCTGTGAATGGATAGCACTTACTTAGCAATTCAATAAATATTGGTGGAAGGAAGGAAGAAAGATATGGAGGAAGGTTGAAAGGAATGACAGAGGGGCAAAAGAGAAGAAAGGAGGAAGGGAAGCAGGGAGGGAGGAAATGCCAGAGGAATCCCTGAGACATCTCAGCCAAGTGCCACTGGCCTCAGCTAGTCATGGCAGATGGATATTTGTAAAGGAAGCTAAACTGATTCAGATGCTTCTGGGAAAAATCCCAACTTCCCAGGCTTGAACTTTAAGCTCCTCACCATCTGGCCCTAATATTTCCTTCTAGCCTCATCTCCCACTCTCAGTGAATAAACTCAACCAGCCTGCAGGCAGTGGGCCACAGCCTGGCCCTAGCACTGAAATGCCCACCTGGCTTTCTTATCTCTGAGTCCCTCAGTCCCCATATCCTACTTGGATGGAACCGCTTGAGAGGTTTTAAGGGTTCTTTCTGGGCATCCAGTCCTAAGGATACTCATCTCTGAAAAGAAAGGGGAGAAAGGAGACGGATACAATGCAGGGTCATGAGGGTGACAGCAGAGGGACTTCCAGGATAAGATGGAGCCTCCAAGGCTAGCTGAAGGCTCAGAGGGAGAAAAATGGCTGGACTAAGGCTTGGAGGATGAGCTATGATTGCTGGTGATTAAGGGAGAGGACAGACACTCCAGACAGAGGAGGGGCCTGTGCCCAGGCACAGAGAGCAGGTGCTGTAGTGGATCCACTGCTCTTCCTCTGGCTCAGCCTGGACAATTCCTTTGCATCCTAGAGGTCCCGAACTTTCTTCCTCCGTACATTCCTCCCTCTCTGACCCTGTGGTCCCTCCAGCGCCCTCCCACAGAGCACCTGGCGCCACCCTCTCTCAGTGCAGGGCTCTGGGTCTGGGCCTGTTTTGTTTCATGGTCAGAGGTGTGAGCATGAGTCACCCCCTTGCTCCTACTGGTCTGGAAGCACCCTAGAAACAGGTGGCTCATCCTTGAGGTCGTCTCTAGCAGAGCCTGAAACAGGCACTCAGCTGATGCAAATCTAAACACAACTGTAGCTATGACTATCGGGTGCTGTGTCAGACAGCAGAAGTGCAGAGACAAATACAACCAGTAGATTCACGTCACCTTTTCTATCTAGGGCATACTCAGCTGGCGCTAAGTGCTTGGCATTTGTCCTTGTAGCAACCTGGTTCCCAATTGGGTCACTGTAACAGAGGAGAAATCGAAGGCCAGAGTCACAGATCCCACAAGGGGCCAAGCCAGACCTCAAACCCAGGGTGTTTTGAGTTCTAACTTAGCATTCTTCCCCAACACCCCAAGTGCCTTCCCTGTGCCCAGGATTGTCCTGGAACTAACTGGGAGTGAGGCGAGTGAGGCAGTACTGAGAGATCTTTGAAGGGCTCTGCAGGCCAGGGGGTCCTCAGGCCTCACGCCGGGAAGCCCCGGCTGCTTCCTGGACAGGAAGGCAGCACAGGGGAGAGGGCAGGTGCCTGGGGACCCTGGGACCCTGGCCAGATCCTCCTTATGCGTGAGCCACAGGGAACACAGCCTACAGGACAGGCCAAGGAGCATCCCACAAGGATGGACACGGTGAAGGGTGAAGTCAGGCCGTCCCATATTATCCAATTTTTCTGGCACCAAAATCCCTGCTCCTCCAGGTCAGCATACTGCTCCAGTGATGACAGCGCATGCAGTCAGAATCAGAAACACATGCATGAGAGGAACTGTGTGGGTTCAATGAACCCGAGAGGTTATACTGTGAGGGAAGGACTCACCAGACGGGACTACTAGAATTCCAGAAGTCTATACCACGTATGTCTGGCAAGGTCCCTGGCTTCAGGCACAGCCTTGTCCCCACACCCCACACCCACCCGAGTAAGTGAATATTCACCCAAGTATAGTGAATGCCAAGGGCTTCGCAATCATTTCGGTAATGGCTTGATATTCCAGAAGATCTAACACCATGCCCAGATGGGACTTCAGGTGTATAAAGTGTTTTTACCTCCAGCTGGTTCCTACCGTGTCCCTGAGTACTGGGGTTCACCCCCATCCCAGGTGAATAGCAGGCCCCAAGAGATAACATGCTTTGCCAAGGTCACACCTTTATTTCAATGACACAATCCTTTATCAACACCCGCTCAGTACAAGGGACGGTGACACTTTGCACATTTCATTTCATTTTCACAATGATCCTGAGAGACAGAAATTAACATCCTCATTTTACAAATGGGGAATGAAGGTTCCGAGAGTTGATGCAATTTGGCTAAATCACTCAGTGGGTAAGCAGCAGATGTGGGATTTAAACCCTGTCACACAACTGTGTATGCCAACTCTGAAGACAGCAAAACCTGGCAGAAGGAGGTTGGCCAGTGTAGGGTGGTACAAGCAGAATACAAGAGTTCAGAAGCTAGGCTGGGCCTGGAGCGGACCAGCATCGAGTCCTCTCCCCCCGCCAGAATCTGAGCAATGTTTGATGATGCAAGACACAGGCCCTCAGCCGCCTCCAGGGTGAGACTGGGCCCTGTGTCTCTCCAAGTCCTGGTGGGCCCTGGCGGCTGGGGACTGTATGTCCTTTGGAATGAATGGAGCCCACAGTGAGAGTGCAGGCCCTGGCTGGGACCCGGGGGCAGAGGCAAGGGCACAGCCACTTCATTGTGTGGGCACAGGAACCCACTGGGGCCACATGCAAATGAGCCAGCTGGTAGGGATGGCGGCCACAGGCCAGGAGTCATCCACGAGGAGGAACCGGGAGGAAGACGCCCAGGAGGAGAGGCCCAGGAATCTGAGCACGCAGCCTGCTAGACAACAAGACCCCAGGGATAGCAGCCTGGCCTGCACTCCCAATGGAGGCACAGTTGGCAACGCTGCTGGGGTATGAAGGATTTGAACCTTCAAACACTTGATGGCCCAGACCCTCTCCAGAACAGAAAAATCCGTGTGCACACACACTCATGCACACAGTACAGGCCCAAATGCAAGCGATTCAGACCCAGGCTTGTATCCCCGACACAATCGGTTCTCAAAACCTTTATGACAACGTGCAAATGATTATGAAGTCCCCTTAGCGTTTCCATAGACCTACCACGTGCACAGCCATTTCTCTTCCAGTATCTTAGTTTATTCTCACAGCCACCTTTTGAAGTCAACAGAATTGCAAACTTCGTCCCTGGCAATATATTTTCCAGATGAAGAAATGAAGATTGGGCTAATATCAGTGATTTTAATAGTTAGTGACAAAGCTGGCACTAAAAGCAAGATCTTGTGGCTTTTATTTAGTCCAAAGTCTTCCTCCACGGGGTTTCCCGGCGTCTGCCCTGATTCTCCCGCCTGGGTCTTCCTGTCTGTGGGCTCCCTGCGGGCACCGCCGCTCTCAATTCCCAGCCCCCTTGTGTTGTTCTGTCTGCTCAGGGGCAGCTGGTGCTCCGCCTCGACCTCCATCCTGTGGGCCTCTCCACACAGCTGGGTTCAGGCAGGGTCTTCTCCTGCCAGGGATAAGAGAAGGGAAGACTTTCAAATGGGTGAATCACTTAGACCAGGAGAGAACGCTTCAATTTGGTTATAATAGAGGGGAGAACGGTCTACCCAGACGAGCAAGAGAAAAATGAATCCTCTGTGTGAACTGGCAGGGCAGAGGCTGGGGATCAGCCACGGCGAGGTGCCCTAGGGGAAGTGGCTTGTCGAGTTTTCTTCTGGGCACCAGAACCGTAGCTACAATAGATCGCTGGAGTATATTTGGCCTAGATAGCCACTGAAACTTTTCTGTAGAGTGTTTTTTTTTTTTAAATTCAGGACTCCATAAAAATCATAAAAACCAGGTGCTATGGCTCATGCCTGTACTCCCAGAATTTTGAGGGCCCGAGGTAAGAGGATCCCTTGAGCCCAGCCGGAGCAATATGTTGAAACCCCATCTCTACAAAAATAAATAAATAAATAAATAAATAAATAAATAAATAAATAAATTAGCCGGGAATAGTAGTATACACCTGTGGTGGTCCCAGCTACTCAGGAGGCTGAGGTGGGAGGATCAATTAGCTCAGGAGGAGGAGGCTACCGCGAGCCACGATCATGCCACTGCCCTCCAGCCTGGACTACAGACTGACACCCTTTCAAAAAAAAAAAAAAAACCCAAAAACAAAAGGAAACAAAAAATAAGGAGACCATTTTAACCCATGCTGTAAGAGGACAGTGAGGCTGTGGCCATTATTGATAACCCCTACTCAAGAAATTACTGAAACATCTCACGCAGGTGAAGCGATAGGAGGAAAATTGGGAAAAGTATGTCTGGTTTGTTCACCAGGAGACCTCAGCAACCAGCCCAGAGCTGGCCACACTAAGTGGGCACAATGCATGATGCTGCATGTGAACACTGACTCTTCCTTAACTGGGGTGGAAATAGAATTTGTCCTCTGACTTCTTTTGTCCTCATCTGCAAACAGGGCAGATGTGAGAGGCCTGGCAAGTGTCTATGATCTGGGTGAAAACATCTGCTTCCAGCGCACACGACACAAGTCAGCAGGAGCCAGGAACGCTCCTGCACTCGCTACCGTTTGGCTTCTTTCATTAATAACTTGGGAGGATCGCAGGCGAGGGCTTCTGGCAGGAATGAAAGGAAATGATCCAAGAAAAAAATCAAACTCATAAATAAGTTAAAGTGACTGATGGAAGGCTTTTGATCTTTTTTTTTTTTAAGTGAAATATGGGCATTTCCCTTCAGAACCCCGCAGGTAGAGGGAGAAGCCAAGAGGGCTGACTTCTTAGGGGTTAGCGTGTAGACACACACTTTCAAACTATGGCCCCTTCTCATTGGTCTTTTGGGGACTGGGAAGTCTTAGCTGGGCTGAGAGGAGGATGGCAGTATAAAGGAGGAGTATGAACTTTGAAATCAGTCCAAGTTGGGTTTCAAACCAGTTGTGTGATCTTGGGCAAGTTCATTATCCAAATGTTATGTTCCTTTTGTGTCGACGGGGGGAAAGAATGCCTGCCTCACAGAACAGCTGTGGAAACTGAACTTGGCAATGTGAACACATATTAATCAGGATAAGTATTCCTTAACTGCCACAGTGGACAAGTCTCGAAAGTTCCGTGGCAAAGCATAACACGAATCACCCGCTCCAAGTCCCATGCAGGTTGATGGAGCTGCCTTCCGTCCTGTGACTCAGGTAGAAGGATTGTACCGTCCAGCAGGTGAGACCATGCTGGTCTACACCTGCCATCCCAGCTTCATTGTCATCAGCACCCTCCCCTTGTCCCTCTCAAAAGTGTCCCTTTTTGAGTGACAAGTTATACAGTCACTTTAGGCTCAAAGAGCCAGACTCCCTCTGTCCTGTGAGGCCATCTTCTCACCCACCGTCATCATGGCACAATGGTCCTTCAGTGCATCAGCTCAGCAGTGGCATATGCTGTTCTGACCCCCATTTCATCAGCTAGACTGGTCACACAGCCTCATCTGAGGGTCCCGCCATCTTCCCATGTACCCAGCAAGGGGAGTGAGCCCGATGCGGGTGTAGGAGTGTGGAACGAGATTCTCAGTGAGGGTTTGTCCCTGCTCTGCTCCTCCCACCCTTCCTCAGGAGGCACATGGAGTAGGAGGAGAAAAACGTTATCTTGTGGACACGTTAGACCACAGAATACCAAAAGTTCTGAGATGTACACATTCTTAAGGCAAAATGAAATACAGCCTTTTACTGTTTCCCGAGGGCTTTCATGTTCAGGGTCTCACTTGATCTTCCCGATAGCACCATGAGGCAATATTGCAATTTCCATTTACAAGGGAAAACTGAGGCTCAGAGAGACACACACCCATTTCACAAGGCTGCAAGATGATGGAGCCAGGACTTGAACTCAGTCCTTCCATTTTGTCATCCAGTTCTCGTTCCCTTTCTGCCTCTCACAGTCCTACAAATGCACCTGGCGCTGCTATGGACATCCTCATTAGTGAGCCCACAGATTGATTTCCTAAGTGCAGGGCCGAGATTCAGTGATGAGGCCACGGTTGAGGGGTAAAGGCTGTTAATCTAGGATCAAATAATAGAAATGAAAGGAACATGAAGAGGCCCCTTCCCTCACCTCTTTCTTATTATACTCGGAGACTGGGGCCCAGGGAGACTTGCCTAAGGTCACACAGTGAACTAGTACCCGAGACCACTGGCTTTCCTGATTCCTATTACAGTGTTCTTTCTGCTGCTCTATTACAAAATCAAAGGGGAGAAAATGAAGAATAGACTGCTTCCTTGGTTATCCTGAAAAAGAGAGAAGCCAATATAGGCACACGGGAACAAGAGGGTATATGATCTCTGCCATGTTCGTGGGAGGCAGAAGGAATACTAAAGAGTGGAGAATCCCTATAGGCTCAGGGGAGATAGGAAGGCTTCATATTAGTTACATGTGATCCAGACTATCAGCTCTCCATTAAGATCCTCTCTTCCATGTAACTGGCAATGTTAAACCATCCAGAGGAGAGATGAAAACAAGTCATTCTAGTTGGAAGCGACTGGATGCTTGGCGGTGTAGCTGTCCATCTAGTCCTTCTTCCAAAATGTATTTATTGAGCAGGTGTGTGTGCTCAGGCACCCTGCGGCAGGCATTCTGGGCATGCCAAGAGTGATTCAGCTCTTGTCCTTAGGAAGCTCCCAGTCTAGTTTGGGAGACAGCCAATCAGGACACAAGGCACGAACCCGGCCTAAGTGGGAACAAAGAAGATTTATTTCCTAGAAAAGGTGACATCTGAGCTGAGACTTGGAGTTGGTGAGCAGTTCTAGGTATGCTGGAGCAAGGTTTGAGTTTGATATAATGAGAGATGATGCAATCCAGAAAGACACAAAGAAATCAGCATATGAAGGACTTTGATTACAGAGTCTGTATGTGATCCTGTAGGCAATGGGGGCTACTGAAGACTGTGGAACAGGAGAGTGATGTGATCAGATTCAGGTTTAAGAAAACTCTCTCTAGCATCTGATGATGGGTGGACTGAAGATGGAGATGAGACTCTAGTCTACGTTTCTCTGGAAGGCAGTTCCAGCACCATAGTGCAGCCACCATCGTCTCCCATCTAAGTGACTACAACCAAGTCCAGATTTGCCTCCTCCAGTCCATTCTCAAGAAGTCAGTGTGACTGATCCTTCCAGAACTCAAATAGGATCATGTCTTCTTCCCTGTTTAAAGCCTTCAGTGCCATCTCACTGCCCTCAGACAGTCCTTGCATGATCTGGCATAGGTCGCTTCTCAAATTCAGTTCTTGAACTTCTTACTTTGTCTTCTCTGTGTCAACAAACTCAATGTTCCTCAAAAGTATAGTGTTCTCTCCTCCCTCAGGGCCCACAAACCTATGCTTTTTTTTTTTCCCCCTTACTTCCCACATCCCCAGACTTATCTCCCCAATTCCACTCCTTCAAATCTTAGCTTAGATGTCGCTTCCATCTGGGAAGTCCTCTGGCCCCCAAAGCTAGAAGAGGTGTTTCTTGTCTATGTTCTCACTACAGCCTGCACCTGGCTGTATGGTCGTTGCCTATTTACTAGTCCATACCCCACCAGACCACAACCATGTGAAGATGCTTCTAGAAAAATAGGACTCTCATGTTGATGCTCCATCCCCAGGGCCTAGTACGGTGTCCAGCATATTTGCACAAGTATTTGTTGACTGCATGAATGGAGACAGGAGACCTACCACAGCCATCCAGATACGAGAAGCAGAGAGCTGGGACCAGGGCAGGCCAGTGGGATGGAGCAGAGGGAAGCGCAGTGTCCATTTGTGTTGCTGGAACTCAACAGTGTTGTCCATGGGTCTAGGTACTTCTTGGCTCTCTCCACTACTTCCATTGGCTATTGCTAAGGACCCCAGCCTCTAGGGATGAGCCCTGGGGGCAGAAAACCATAATGTCATGCGACAGACTGTAAGATAATCGTGCCTTATTCACGTCTTCACTACAGCATTTGTCTTTTAGGATTCCATCATCTCTTGAAGTTTCTGTCTCTCCTACTGGGCTGGAAACTTGAGGGCAAGGACTGAAGCTTATGAGCAGGGTGGTACACAGCAGGGTCCTGAAAGAGCTCATTAAATGCACCTGAACTTGGCTGAGACTCAGTCCCTGCCATCGAAGACCTCACAGTTCATTTCAGGTGGCACCTATGGACACACAAGACTTTTTCAAGGTGGGCTTGATAATGAGAGATGACACCATCACTGGGCCACAGTAAGTATTCAAAGGGTTTGGACTGTGCTGTTGAGGGGCCATTGGTTCTGATTTGGTGGCCTGTAGAGAGCTCCCCTGGCATTGCCCAAACGTGCCTCTGTTTCAGCGCTCTACATTTACTGTCAGGGAGCAGGGTATTCACACAGCGCACTGACTCCTCTAACAAACTACCTCCAGGTCGCAGGGGCTTCATGGATAGGATCTATTTCTTGCTTCTATCACAGTGCAATGCAGCTTGGCAGAGAACCACACAGTAATTCAGAGACCCACGGCCCTTCCATTTAGAGTAGGGGCTCTCAGCCATAGCATGGTGACACTTGGGAACCAGGTCATTTGTTGTGGGGGCTGTCCTGTGCTCCAGGTTGTCTAGAGCAGGGGTTCTCAACCCCCAGGCCACAGACTGGTACCGATTTGGGGCCTGTTAGGAACCAGGCCACACAGCAGGAGGGGAGTGGTGGGTGAGCACTACCGCCTGAGCTCTGCCTCCTCTCAGATCAGTGGCAGCATTAGGTTCTCATAGGACCAGTAACCCTACTGTGAACTGTACATGTGAGGGATGTAGACTGTGTGATAATTATAAGAATCTAATAAATGCCTGATGATCTGAGGTGGAACAGTTTCATCCCAAAACCATCCCCTACCACCATCCCCACCCCCCACCCACCCTTAGTCGGTGGAAAAATTGTGTTCTGCAAAACTGGTCCCTGGTGCCAAAAAGGTTGGGACTGCTGGTCTAGGGCATCCTGGCCTCTACACACTAGATGCCAGTAACACACACCCCGCTTAGTTGTGACACTGAAAAACGTCTCCAGACATCCCCAGTGTTCCCTGGGCGGCAAGATGGTCCCCAGTTGGAAGCCACTGGTCTAGAGGCTCTGTCCTCCAATGGGGTCCTCCAATTCCACCGGGTGAGGCAGGAGAGCTGAGGGAAGAGACAGAGCTTTGGGTGACACAGGAGGCTTCACGGTCCGGGGCTGCTGGTGACATACATCGTGTGTCCTCATGTTCTATGGGACAAGCTCAGTTCCATGACTACAGCTGGGAGAGAACTTACCTCCTGTAAGGGAGGCTGGGAAAGACAGTGTAACCGTGTGCCCGGCAGGAGAGGGAAGCGGCTTGGGGAAGAATCTGCCAGGCTCTGCCACGGGTGGAGTTTATGTATTTTATTTTCATTTCTGAAGATAAGAGAATATACTACCCCACAATTTTTTTTTTCATATCAGCTGTGGGGGCTCAGTCTGGCTCCCCAGTCCATAAATCCAACCTCACAGAAGGTCTTTGAGCTCACCTGGAAAGTCATGGGGACACACTCCTCCCACATGACAGCGTCCTCTCCCGCCATGGTGACCGATGCGAACCTAATGCGGCCTAGAAGCCTTTCCGCTCCCTCCAGCCACCAGGCCGACTTAGCATCTCCTGCCTTCCCACGGCAGGGCTGGGGGCGGCTGTCAGGCCAGACACATCAGTCCTTCCCTTGGGGGTGTTTCCCGGCCCGCAGATATGAACCCTCCTCACTAACAGCTGTGCTGAAGCACAGCCCGGCGCCGGTGCCGCACAAGCTCAGCACCGCCGCGGTCGTAAGAACCCGTGTGGAAGCCAAGAAGCCGCGATGGGATTCCGGCAGGGGGAGCGGCGCTGATGTGGTGGGCGAGCCTGGTGCGCGCGGGAAGCATCGGGCTGGAGGTTTCTGACTGAACAGAAAGGACCCTTAGAGAACTGCGGAATATCAGGCTGTAGAGGTAACCTGGGAGTCGGAACACCCGGATAACACAAATCCTTTATTTTGCATTTTCCAATGGAGAGCGAGTGCTTTGGCTTTCCGGATGGACTAAATTTACACTAGCCAAGAAGGATTTTTCTGGAAGCTTCTATAGGAAAATGGCCGTTTTGAGCTCCGACAGGAGTCCCTCTCTCCAACTGCGTGCAAACTCCTGGAACTCCTCCACCACAAATGTTTCATGTGGTGTAGCCGAGAATTAATTAGAAAAGAAAAAAAATCTCTCAAGTCAAAACACATATCTCACAACCTATTAGCATTAAGATTAGCATTAAAGAAAGTTGGAAACTATAACATTTTAAGCACAATTTATAAGTCTAATTTCCTGTGTGTCACTCTCAGATAATAAATGCTTTTCCTTCAAGTTGAAAAGTCTTGGTGGAAAGTAGGGCTAGGAGGTCGGGGGAAAAGAAAGAAAAAGTTAATTTAAGGCCTATTAGTTTATTTTTAGTCGCCCAAGATCTGAGGGTCTGAGAACATTTCCCTTTTCTGATAGAACACGCCTTCCTGTGTAGCAAGGAAGTCCCCTGACCTCGGGCCTCCTCCAAGGTGCTACTGATTTTTGACAGAATTCCTCAGGCAAGGGCTTTGAAAGAGGCTGAGCCAGGCCTGTGAGGGGAGGGTGATCTGGGGCCTGGAGGGACAAGGTTAATTGCTGGGAGCATTGAGAGTGGGGTTGCAAGGCAAGGGATGTCGGCCGGGAGTCCTGCTTCCTGTATTGCTCTGGAAGAAGTTCGCCCACCGCTTCCATAATAAGACATTCCTGCTAATTTGCCGGGAGCTGAAAGGGATTTCTGTTTTTAGCTTTGGGTCTGTGGCAACTGTTTTGTTTTAGATGAAAATTAAATGGGGAAGGGAGCTGGGATTGGGTGGGGGATGGGAGGCGGAGCCGTAATTGAAGTGCATTACTGCTAATTACTTCGCCCTTTCTTTCAGTCATCATGTTGACAGAGAAATCTATTACCCAGCAGCTCCGTTTCCACAAATTGCCCTTCCCTGAGGACTTTGGGGAGGGGGCGAGATGGTGCTAGGGGAAATCGCTGCTTTGTTCGAGAAGTGGGCCTCCAGCCATCCTCAGAACGCAGCTCCAGCTGTCTCCTAACCAGAGAGAGAGAAGCTAGTGGGTACCCCCGCAGGAGGCGGTGGGAGTCACCTGGGAGTCTTGTCCCACCCCGGGTCCTCCCAGTGGCCTCCTCTTACAGATCACCTGGAATGCTGATGAGGTGGGTGGGGAGACAGCCTGGCCTCTGCCTCAAAAGAAGAAAGAGAGTTGGAGGAAATGCTGCCTGAAGTAGCAGCTGTGTTGAAAGCGCTTGCATATTTGGCCAATGAAATAAGGAGTGGGGCCCTGGGCCGTGCCTTCCGCCTCATTCTGCCTCTCCTGGGCCTGCTCCTTCCCTCCGCCTCTCCTTTTCCTCCTCTCTGCATGTGACATTCCCTCTCCTCTTCCCTAGTCTTCCTCTCTCCTTCACCTCCTGCCTCCTGCCCGCCTCTTTCCTCTTGCCCTCTTGCTCCTTGTGGCTTCAGCCCCACCAAGGGCCACTGTTGAGGAGTTTGGGACAGTCCTATCAGGGCCTACTGGGATCCCCATCTCCTCCCTCCCCCTCTGTCCTTCCAAGTCGTCTCTTAAGACAGAGCTCTAGCATGTGCTAGGGCGTTAGACACCTATGGGCCAGTGAGAAGACGGAAATGATCAGGAGAAGAGCTTGCAGAGCCTGCCTGGCTGCAGCCCCCCTCAGCCTCTTCTCTCAGCCTGTGCTCCCTCAAAACACATGTGTGGTGCCTCTGTGGCGAGGACACATCACAGACAGAGCAGGACGCGAAGCCCGCCCCTAAGAGGCTCATTGTTGGGGTGGCGGGTTGGGGAGAATAAGATGCGTCTAGTTATCCTTAGAGCCTAGGGCTGAATATAACCAAGGCTAAGCTGCCTTGAGCCCTGGTCTCTGCTCCACAAACACCAGTCCGGCATCCACAGTAATTTACGTGCAGCAGAATCTTGCCTTCCGTGTCTGAAGGGAGACTGCAGTCTTCATGTATGGCCAAAGCTTCTGGAAATCCCTTTTTAGTAATGTGAGTCCAGTGTCTCCCCATCCCCTCACTCCTCCCAGTGACCAACTCTTCCTGTTCCAGTGTGAGCCCCACGCACGGCCTCGGCTTGCCCAGGGTCCCGTCACCCATTCTCTGCCTCCTCCTTCCACACAGGGCCCGGCAGAGGCTGCCTCAGAAACTCAGGTTGGTCCTCTGAAAGGCGTGTGGGAAGGGACCGGTGTCCGGCCTTATGTCCCTGTCAGTCTATAGCTGCTGTGGGTCCAGCAGCCCCACCAGCCGCCGCAGCTAGTCTTCGAGCTTGAGAGCACATTACAAGTTTCCAAAACAAGAATGTGCTGGCCCCGAAGCTTGGCTGGGACCCTGTCCTTGATGGAGGGTGTGAAGGAGGAACAGAGCTCCCCGGCACATGGGCCTTTGCCCAGGTTCTCAAGGCCTTTGCCTTCAGTTCGGGGTCTAACATCTGGAACAGAGCAGGAGGCCAGGGAAAAATGTCTGCCGAGGACATCAAACCGTGAATTGTTTTCCCTGCCAAATAATGGTGGAGGATACCTGGGAAGACAGGGTGCTAGTCAAGGTCTCAGGACACCTTCCCACTAGGGTATTGGACTGGTCTGTGGCCTTCCTATCTTTCCTCAGTCCTTTCTCCCATATGCCTTCAAGAGGAGGAGCCTGGGGGGGGGAAGGGGAGGTTTTGATGCATTTTCCAGGGAACCGACTTCTCCGGAGTCACATTTCTTTTAGGCCTACATGGCAGAGTCATGGACTGTCCAGTTGCCCTTGACTGACTTGGCTGAGATCCACCCGGGAAGCAGGTCCCTGATCTCAGGCGTGGGTTCTCCTGAGGGGCTGGGTGGGCTGTCTGTGCCTCCTGCAGGCCCTCCTCTGCTGGAAAGAGGCAGGCTAGGAGATGCCTCGCATTCCTGTGGGGCACCGGGCTGGAGAGGTGGTGGTTCTTTCTTTCTTTCTTTTTTTTTTTCCTTAAGAGACGCGGTCTTGCTGTTGTCCAGGCTGGAGTGCAGTGGCGCCATCATAGCTCACTGCAGAATCAACCTCCCGGGTTCAAGTGATCCTGCCTCCTCAGGCTCCTGAGTATCTGGGATTATAGGTGTAAGCCATCACACCCAGCCTAGAGAGGTTTTAAGGCTTCCAGCCTCCCTTGGCATGGAGGTCTCCCTCCATAGGCCTGGGATGGGTGTTGTTGTGGTTTGGGCTGAATACTCTAAGTGATGACGATCAAGCTACTCCTGAGATATCCCTGCAGGTGCACATGAGATTGAATTTCTGGAAGGAGGAGAAGCTGTGATGAGTGAAGAGAGGTTGCACTTGGGATAGACAGATAACTTTGTCTCAAGTGCAAATCATGAAGAATTGGAGGCCACATACACAGAGAGTCACAGGTGGGAGGAAACAGAGAGGGCACCTGGTCCACCCCTCATAGGATGGATGGAAAACGTGGACCCAAAGAAGGGGAGATGCCTGTCCAGAGCGACACAGCAAGAGCCCCACCTTCACCTCCCTTTCCTCCCCGCCCCACATTCACTGCACTCTCGCGCTGAGGTTAATTCCACGACGAAAATCTCATAGGATGGAAAATCCCCCAACTGTCTCTGCTTGGGCTTAGTTTTAGAAATTCAAGGACGCGTGTTTCAGTTGTTCTTTTTTTTTTTTTTTTTTTTTTCCCAAAATGAATGTTTAAAATTCAGGCATCTTTTGTTCCACTCGATTCTGGAAGAATAATTCTAGGGACTTCAAGATCTCATTTAACAAGCGTTACAGCTTGATGAAATGCTGATTTTCATATTGTTCTCAAACTGCACAGTTGCAGAAGCCAATGCCAAATGCAAGCAGGATATTTCGAAGGAAAAAGCTTAAAATTGAAATCCACGTTGACAAATCCTAGATGAATGGCAGCGTGATGAGCACAGGGCTTCAGTTTCGCAGTCAGCCTGGAAAGGCAGTAGGGCGTGGCCAGAGGCACACAGGCTGTGGACAAGGACCTGGCTCAGATTTAGGCTCTGTGAGTGCTGGCTGAGCCACCACATAAAAATTTGTTTGTAAATGATAAGGGAATCTGGGCTGGCAGGGAGGATTTGGCTAGTTTGTGTGGCCTTTGAGGTGCAAATGACAAGAAACTTGAGAAAAGCAACATCTCTCTTAGGGTTGAGATTTCTCTGCTGCCTACAGTTTAGCTGCAGTGTTGAAAGAATAGCGAGGTTGAAAGGCATCGTGTTGGATGGAAAAGAGAACTGGAGTCTGCAGATGGGGATCCACTAACCAGCCGACTTCTCATGTGGACACTGAGCTGGCAGATCAGAACTTACATACTGCGTTGAGGACAACTGCAGGTGGCACTGGGAGTAGAGCCTGGCACTGGATAAATATGAATACTTTTCAAATGAGGAATTAGCAATGGCCATGCTGGACACTGTTTTGAGAAGAATTGGTGGGTTCCTGGATCAGCAGGAACATCTGCAGTGATTAACCAGCCATGGACTGGTTGGAGTGGAGCAAAGGCTTCATATACGCACCATAGTTACTGACCCTGGACTAAATGAGTTCTGAGCTCCTGTGGATGGCTGTTGGCATCAGGTTCTGTGTCCACACAACGTCAGAATCACTACCTGGAGCAGGACGAAGCTCTAACCATCTGGAGAGGTGGATGCCAGGTGCGGGGCTGCTGTGTATGGCCATGCAAGCTGTGCCCTGCACAACTCCAGGGCTGCCCTTCACATGGGCTATTGGAAGCATGGCGCCTCTGGAGCTGGGTAGCACTATGGCGCTGGCAGGGAGGTAGCAAACTGCAACTGAAAAAGCACTGTCCCAGGACCTAGTAGACCTGGTTCATAGTTTTCTGTCTGAATTTGCCACCAATTCCCTTTGGGGCCACAGTCAAGGCCTTCCCCATCTTTGTCTCCAGCATCCCCATCTGCGTTTGCGTGCTCTGGTTCCCAAGTGCTCCCCCGGGGCCCTGCAACCAGCATTTCAAGCGCTTGGGTGTTTTGAAGCTTCCATTTGCTTTGCCGTAGAGCTAGACCTCTAACCTGGGCAATTAGACCTGTTTTTTGGGCAATTGTAAAGCCAGGCTGACCCCTCAGACCGTGCGGACCATGTGGGGCAGTGGAGATGGGGATTTGGGGGGGCTTCTGCCACAGCTCAGTGCTCTTGCCAGCTCCCAGGCTCTGAGGCTCCCAGCAAGACTCCCCTGCAGAGGCCAGGCCCTGCCCTGCAGAGCTGGTGAAGCACTCCTGGGGACATCACCTGTGGGTACTGTGCAGGGCAAGACCCAGCCTTCCTCTCTTGTCTCAAGGAATGAGCCTCACCCCACCCGTTGCTCCTCATGCACCAGCTCCACTGACCCCACAGCAGGTCTCCATACTGGCCCTGCGGTTTCCGCCCTCTGAGCCTTTGTACAAACCAGTCTTTCTGCCTGGAATGTCCTCCCACTTCCTCTAGTCTATCCTCAAAGTCCCATCTGAGTGGAGCCATCTCAGCGAACTCCCTCCCTTCCAGAGAGAAGCAGTCACCTCTCCTTTGTGTGGTGCTGCTTCTATTTCAAGGTTCTCCTACAGAGCACTTAATGCGCTGGCTTTCCCAATGCCTGGGAGCTCTTTCTGGGAAGGGAAGGTATCTGCACAGAATAATAATAGGCCATTTCTGTTAAGCACTGATCATGTGCTAAGCATTTCACATGTATAATTTCAAGAAGTGGGCATCGGACTTGACTCATTTCATAGAGGAGGAAACTGAGGCCAGAGATCACTCAGCAAGTGCATGGCAGCTCAGAATTCAGCTCTCCAACTCCAGAGCCTGGAGATCTGCCCGCTGCTTCTCCTGAAGTGAGCCATCTCCTCTGCAGCCGGCCTTTCATTCCCTGCCCTGGTCCCGGGTGCAGTCAGACTGTCTCGGAGGAGCAGGTCTCTGAGCATCCCAAACAGAAAGCCTTGGCAGCTCAACATCAAATCGGGGGTGGGTGGATTCATCCTGTGCGGTGGAACGGGGCAGACGTAAACATTACTGAGTGAGACACGCAGTTTTCCAAGGGAACTGTTATCTGTGCAGGCCTGTTTGTGGTGCATTGAAATGAATTCTTTCCAGGAGGATTATCTTTCCTGCTTTATTTTATTTTATTTTATTTTATTTTTTAGTGTGTTGCAAGTGTTAAAACTAGTTTTCAAGATCTGTTAATGAATGCCAGAGTGATTATGTTGATATCCCCATCAATTATACAGAAAATCAGGTAACCAGACTATTTAGTTTATGTAATAGATGTGTGGGCTTCTTGTTCACTCTCTGAAAGAACATTCCTGAAAGGGTCATTTTTTATTTCCGGAGAAGCCTTTTTTCCTAATTGCTTGAAGGTTTGAAAACTGCTCCCTTTCCCCCATTTTCCTTCTGTGCAAATGTGTTTCCTCATGTCACATTTCCCTGACACCTCCGGTCCCCTGGAGAAGCAGAACCCCTCCTCCAGCCTCCCACGTGCCTTCTGTCTCACCAGGAAAACCTCCGAGATTCAAAACCAAGTTGGAAGAAACACAAACCCTTTGGTTTTTCTGTTTTGTAAATAGATTTGACACAATGAAGTGGGAAGAGGCCAGTCCTGAGTAGAAGGAGAGCTGGTTCCTGTTCCCAGCATTGCCTTGAGTTTGCTGAGTGACTTGGGCACGTCTCTCCTTCCTTCTGTTTCCTCAGCTCTACAATGACAAAGACAAACTGAGGGTCTAAGAGGTAGGACGAGGGCCTGTGGTTGAAGGTCCAGGAGCCAGATTTTACTTGACTGGGAGGAAATCTTTCTCTGATAGCTTACCAACCTGTCCAGTCGCTGTGAGATGACCTGAGCTGAGAGTGGGCAGCCGTCCTGAAAAATGCTGTACTCAGGGATTCAGACACGGGTGAGATTGGGCCTGGTGACCTTCAAGTCTTGTTTAGCCTCAGAATCTCTGGTTCCTGGGCTCGGCATGGTCAGCGGTTTCTTCCATCTTGAAAAGTCAGCAGGACACTTTGCTGGTTGCTCTTTTACCTTTCAAGCACCTGCTCACGCAGTGGGAGGCTCACCACCTATGGGGAGAGGTACCTCTCAGTTCTTCTACCCAAGCCCCCTTGTGCAAATGTTACAGGTCTGAACTGGACACATCTTTCTTAGAGCACAGTCTTTCAGACTTCATCTGAACACATTGGAAAGACTGAAAGTAGAGATGGCATTGTTTCCTCGACATGACTATCTTCATCGTGCTAAGTTAACTGACTGCAAAGGGGGCAAGCCAGCCAAGCAGAGATTTTCCCAACAGGTGCCCCTTATCGTCTTCTATGAATTTTATATATTTCCACCCTAACGACGACTATCACTAGCTTTTTCTGGATGGGACATACTGAGCACATGAGCTCTAATTTCAACCAGCTCCCAAGCTGACTTAACCAGTCCGCCCTCGAACGCTGGCCATTCTGTCCCCTGCTGGGGACACTTTCCCCGACTCTCCAGCAGTGACTATCCCCACAGCCTACCCCCTGCCAGCTGATACGTGTGCACTGGACTCTGACTGAGTGAGAAGTTAACTTCTACTGTGGGAAACCTCTGACATACTGGGGATTATCTGTTACAGCAGCTAGTACTAACCTAGCTGATTTACTCTTTCAATCTCTTACCGCTCCATCGTATCACTGCTTATATGCCTTTCTGTCTCACTAGACTGGAGCTCCTGGAGAAGAGGACTATGCCTGACGTGTCTTTGTATCCTATGATCACGCCTGCCACATAACTAGGGCTCTGTGTTGGCAGAGTGGCCAAATGTTGAAAGATGCTGGCTATTTAAAATTACAACCAGAAAGAGAAGCAGAACCTGTTGGTTGACATTTTCCCCCTTAAAGATAATTTCAAGGGAGCTGGAAATCCTAGAAGGCTTCCTAGAAGAGGTAACTTGAAGTAAAAACAATTTTTAAAATTGAGTTAAATAGCAAGGGCGAACTCCCCAAAACAGGAACCATCATGGCATCACGGACAAATGGGGAGCTGAAACTGATGGCGTGGGCGTATTGGTGTGCCTGTGTGGGAACTGGGATCAGATCTTTGGGAGTGAAACAAGAGGCACAAAAAATGCTGTATGAAAGGAAAAGGAAGCACTTTGGAAGAGCCTTGACCTTCACTGAGCACTCTCCGTGCACCAGAGGCTTCCACATTCATTTTTCATTCTTTCTCCTCCACAGATTCAGCTCAAGGCTATTTGATAAGTGAGCCTTAGAGATTGAAGTACTTGCCCAAGGTCATGCAGCAGGGAGGCCAGGTTTGTTCCAACCCCAAACCCCATGCTCTTTTCTCCATCACAGCAACAGTGACTGGGCTGCCCTACAATAGGGAGAGGGGAGTCGCCCCAACCATCCCTTCCTGGTAGCAATGTGTTTCTAGGAGACAGGAAGATTGATGTGGTCACAGGACCACTAGCCATGGAGTCAGGACACTTGGGTCTAGCTGTGTTGCTGCCTCTGATTAGCCATATGACCTCAAAGTGGTCTCTTCTCTTTTCTGAGACTCAACTTGCCCCTCAAAAAAATGACAAATTTAGGTCAGATAATCTTTACAGGCTTCTGACGATACAGGTACAGGATTCCTGTCTCCAGGGAGAGCCACCCTCTTCTAGGTGAAGGAAAGACACCTTTGCACATTCTCTACCAGGGAGGGGTGGGCTAGGAAAAATATGTTGTGAGTACAGTCAGAGCAGCGGAGTGAGGAGACATGGCGCCCACCTGCAGCCACCTTTCACCCTGGGAGCTGGAAACCCCTTTAAGGGGGAAAGCAGGACACAAGGAAAGTGGCGAAAGCTTGAGGCCAGCCCCACCAGCTGTGCCTGCACAAGTACCCAGCCTCAGGGCTTAAGGTCCCTCATTGAAAAGTTGAGTAGCTCTACTTCCAGGAGATCTTTTTGTAGAATAAGATAAATACATGAACATCTCTCCTAGAACCAAGCACACGTCATGAATGGTTTTAGTGAAAAGGTTCTTCCTTAACATTCTGAGTATTTGGGATAAATATAAATGTATTCCCCTCTTCACCCCACCCCACCCTTCATCTTTGCTACTCTTGATGGAAGATGGAGGTTAGAGTGGATACTTTTGGGGAATTTAGTTATTCATTGATTTGTTCATTCAGTAAAGACGTCTTGGGCGCCTACTACATACAGCTGAGTCCCGTGCTAGGTACCAGGCAGACAGTGTGGACAAGTCAGGCTTCATGGAGCTGATGATGTAGTGGGGGTATACAGGCAGTCAAGTGATTAAATAAACAAGATTCTTTCAGACATGATGAAGGAGCTAAACCAGAGAGAAACGGAGCGAGTAGTGAGATTTAAGGGCTTCCTATAGACAGACAGATGTCCAGGAAAGGCCTCTCTGGGAAGGGATATTTGAGCGAAGATATGACTGATGAGATGGAGCCAGCCATACAAAGAGCTGGGAGACAGGAGCCCCAGGAGGAGGGAGCTTTACGAGAAGACCCCGAAGACCCCAGAGAGGCCCAATGCTGCCTGGCACCCGAGGTCATTGAGCCGTGGGGCATTTATGATGAGGCCCCCAGAGAACAGGCCAAGACCAAGCAAACTCTCTGGTCCACAGGAAATCAAAAGCTCTGATTCCGGCGTCTGTCCTCATCATTTCTGATGTTTGACAACTACTTCCTTTCAATCTCGGGCCCAGCCTCCAAGTGCAGAAACCCCGCAGCACGCCAATGAAATTGATTTAGTGTTTGCCGCGCATTCTCTTCTCCAGCCCCAGGCAGGAGAGATTTACGGCTCCTGGAAGTGCCAGCCCTCCCTGCTTCCTGTAAATCTCCCACCACATTTAGGGCGGCTGGAGCTATTTGGGTAACCTTTATCTGAACCAGAACTTCCTCGCCAGGAACTTCAGAGGGTACCTCCAGGAAGGACGGGAGAACCCCAGGGTCTGCCTTGTTTTGGGGAGGATTCCAGGCCTGCTGGGGACAGCTGCTCGGCAGGCATCGGGCAGAGAACAGAGTCCTTCTTTGATGCTGTGACTGCCTTTGTGGGGATGGCGCAAACCCCCAAAGGAGCATTTAGGGTTTATGGAGGGCGTGTGGATAGGCAGCACGCTATTAAGCCTGATATCGGGCCCCTGGAAATAAGCAGAATGGAGAGGATCGTCCGAGGCCAGATGCTCACGGTGGAGTTGAGTTCATGCGTTGTGGAAGACAGATCATAGCTTTCGAGTCAGACAGGTCTTGCAGATGTTATATTGTATTTATGTGTTCAAGGTCTATTTCCCTGCCTGGAATCTCATCTCCATGAGACCAGGTCTTAGATAACTCTTGGATCTATCCCCAGCACCTAGAACCATGCCTGGCTATCTAGTTAGCACTCAATAGGTAATGGGTGGGTAACTAAACAACTGTGGATATATTCTGGCTCCATCACTTGACCTTGGGCAAGTCATTGTCTCTCCATGCCTCGGTTTCCTCTTCTGGATGTGGGGAATAATCATTGTTCAACCAAAACATTAAAGGAGACACTGCGCCGTACATGTGCAGTAAATGTCATTTCCCTTCTCTTTCCTCTTTCCTGGTCCACTCTGAGGCCTGAGAGTAAAGACGAAAAAGCCTGTGTGCTGTGGCCTTGAAGCAGCAGGCGCAGGGCCTCCAGGGTGTGGGGCACTCCCCATTTTCAGAGGGAGCCATCACATAGAAGTCACTTAAAATGTGTGGATTGCACAGAGGCAATACAGGGGAGTCCAGAGGGGCCCTTTGCAGTGTCCCATGGCCCAGGGAGGTTGCAGCCTGTCAGGGGACCACATGCCATGGGGAAGGGTACAGCACTCCTGGTTCCAGAACAGGAACCTTAATCAGAGTGTTGTCCACCTTTAGCTGTTTCCCCACTGGACAGTAGGGTCGTTAGAGACAACGTTTGTACCTTCCTCCTCTTTATACCCTTGGCTGCTTTTGCAGAGTCTGAGCATGGTGGTTGCTGGGCTGCTCTCAGGGCTGACACAGGAAGGAGAAAAGCTGGTTGAACCTCCCCCAGTGCCTATACTGACATTTATCTTAAACAGGGTAGCCAGTGGTTGCAATCTCTGGCCTGAAGGAGCAAGCTGAAATTGCTTCAGTAAACAGCTCAGTTGAGAGCAAACCCGGGCCTCATTAAACCACAATTAGAATTTCTGCTCTGGCTTCGAAGGAACTCCATTTGGGACTTGAGACTGTTTATTTGAATAAGACTGTGGCTGGGGCTGTGGGAGGGGCAAGGCGGAGGTGGAGGTGGAGGTCAGGCGGCGGGCGTTGGATCTTTCTGTCATTCTGGACACTTTAATAATGGGAAGACCTTTGACCTGAGCCCTCCCAGATCCCTGGATTCCAGAGCCTAAATAACTATGGGCCGGCAGTTTTGAATCTCCCTCAAATGACTAATTAAATGGGATAAGGTATATAGCGTGGTTGGCACATGGCAAGGACTCAAGAGATGTGACCTGTCCCAGCATCTACACCGAAGTTGCAGAAGAAAAGCTCACTTTTCACCAAAACCCTTGTTCAGAGTGTGAAAGGCCATAGTATCTTTCAATTGGCCGCTATTTTTCCTTTTGAAAAGGATACAAGCAAATGAATGACCAGATCTTTTGCAGCATGACTACAAAAGGTTTCAGGTTCTAAACACCGTATTTCTTCTAGCATTCCTGCCAAGGTTCAGTCCAGCTCCAGCTCCGGGTTCTCCCATAGCCCTTTGTATTTCTATTCTACCACATGGTAGTAACAAGAGCTAACGTTTTTCTCAGGGCTTTGCCTGAGAAGCCCTTCTTCCACATCGTTTTCTTGTTCAATTCTCACAAGAGTCATTTCAGGTCAGCATTAGTAGCTTTCTCATTTTAGACATGAGAAAAGTGAGATTTAGAGAAAGGAGGTGATTTTGCTGCCCGTGTCCAAGCCAGTAAGGAGCTCCTTGACAGATAATCCATTCAATTAGCAATCATTTATTGAGCACCTACAACATAGGGACACTTGAGATTCAAAATGAGGCCGGCCATGGTGGCTCACGTCTGTAATCCCAGCACTTCGGCAGGCCAAGGCGGTGGATCACTTGAGGTCAGGAGTTCAAGACCAGCCTGGCCAACATGGTGAAACCCCATCTTTACCAAAAATACAAAAATTAGCCAGGCGTGGTGGTACATGCCTATAATCTCAGCTACATGGGAGGCTGAGGCAGGAGAATTGCTTGAACCTGAGAGGTGGAGGTTGCAGTGAGCCAAGATCACACCACTGCACTCTGGCCTGGGTGACAGAGTGATACTCTGTCTCAAAAACAAAAAAGAGAGAATGACACAGTCCTTGCCCTTAATGTGCTTTTACTGGTGGTTTATTTAACTGCATTTCTGTGGGTGTCTGGCACAGGGTCCAGTTGCTGATGTCTGCAGGTTGTATGAAGGGCTGCTTGGCTCCATGAATCAGTAAGTGTTGGGCAGCCTTGAGCTCTACCCACATTCTACCTGCATGCCGAGAGCGCGGCACTCATGATTTTAGGAGCTAAGATCACAGCAGGATGAATGGTAACCACTTCTGTGATGCCTAGGGCTCACACTCAGCCATGCCAACGTTCTAAAGAGGGCCTAGGTCAGATCTGCAGACTGGAGAAGACCTCTGCTTCTGCCTGACCCAGGGACCCCAGGCCAGCCTACCTGTGGCTGTAAGAATGGTAATGAACAACTGTCCTGCAGTTAAGCAGAATCCACCGACAGATTGATTCTGTTCTCGGTGAAAAGCAGGCCAGGTTCTCTGAAAGAGTAATGACTGCATACCAGTTGATGTTTTGTGTAGAGAACTGGAAAGTGGGCTGGAAGGTTGATCAGGAAATCAGTAGCAAACTTTCTTTTTTATAGGTAAGAAAACTGAGGTCAAAAAAGAGTTTGTCCAAGCTCACTTGGCCTGCTAGAGAACAAAATATTAGAACATATAATATAGGTTGAAGAGTTGATCTGGGTAGGGAGATAGTCTTAACTCTGCCATTAACCTACTGTATGGCCTTGAGCAGTTCTCTCTCCATTCTGTAGGCCTTAGTTTTCCGTGGGTTTTTGTTTGTTTGTTTGTTTGTTTATTTGTTCCCTCCCCCCTTTTTCTTTGTGAAGTCTCTCTCTATCACACAGGCGGGAGTACAGTGGCGTGATTTCGGCTCACTGCAACCTCCACCTCCTGGGTTCAAGAGATCCTCCCACCTCAGCCTCCCAAGTAGCTAGGATTACAGGCATGCACCACCATGCCTGGTTAATTTTTGTGTTTTTAGTAGAGATGGGGTTTTGCCATGTTGCCCAGGTTGGTGTCAAACTCCTGACCTCAAGTGATCCACCTGCCTTGGCCTCCCGAAGTACTGGGATTACAGGGATAAGCCACCACACCTGGCCGGCCTTAGTTTCTTTAGGTACAATGAGAGGTTGTCTCCATAATCCTTCTAGCTCTAAAAGTTAAATGAATCTGGATTTATATTATGTGTGCAAAAACTAGGGAATATGGAATAGCATGTGTCTATTGATGCAGTCATGGTATTTACCAGAAGTATAAACTACATATTCTCTGATGAGGTGTCCTAAGAAAAGGATCCCTTTGTAATGGTGAATTGAACTTAGCTAGGCTTACTGTTTTTCTGTTTAATTTTTTGGAGACAGGGTCTTGCTCTGTTGCCCATGCTGGAGTACAGTAGTGTGATCATAGCTCACTGCAAACTTGAACTCCTGGTCTCAAGAAGTCTTTTCAACTCAGCTTCCCAAGTAGCTGGGATTACAGGCACGCACCACCAGACCCAGCTAATTTATTTTTTGTAGACATGGGGGTCTTGTTTTGTTTTCCAGACTGATCTCGAACTCCTGGCCTCAAGTGATCCTCCCATCTCAGTCTCCCAAAAAAGCGCTGGGATTATAGACACAAAACCCCATGCCTGGCCAAGGCAGGCTTTTAAAGAAGTCTGTCAAAAAGGCCTTCTGCCATAGAATAGGCCTGGTCAATACTAGGCTTTCAATAAATGTTTGTTGAATGAATGAAGTGAACTGCAGGCTTAGGTTCTGCTGAGGCCCATGTGTTGAAAACTCAGATGTCAGCTGATCCAACGAATGTGGGTCAGTTGGGCACTGGTGAGTAAAGAAATGAATGGTCACATGGGTGGATGAATGAATGAATGGGCAGGGCAAAGAAATGAATGGTCACATGGGTGGATGAATGAATGAATGGGCAGGGCACACACCTGACACCCTGACCTGTGACTCCCTTGGGAACTTTCCTTCTGAGGAGTTTCTGGGGTCCATGCTCAGAGCAGCCCAAGGTAGACTAGCATGCCAAGCCCCACAGCCAGGCCAGGGTGCCCATCATGCTCATGTCCTTCAGACCAGAGGCCTCTCCTCTGCAACTCTTGGCCACAGTTCTCCCTGAGAATGCCCCGGGGAGAGGTTATGAGAGACCCTGAGTGGAAGGTGAAGGTTGAGGGCAACTGTGCACAGGAGGAAACAGACTTGACCAGTTCTATCCCACAACTATCCCAGGGAGGGTGCTCACTCGCCGGCTCCACCTCTTACTTCTCTGGGGTCCCGCTGGAAATTCTTCCTTCTCTCTGCCCTCATCCTCACCTTGCTCTGCTTCACTGTACACCTGTGTGAACGTTGGCCGCCCTCACTGACCTGAGCAGGCGCTGGGTCCGATGATCACCGCACCTTCCCTAGCCCAGGGCCTGGCATGCAGGAGGCTTCAGTCATGAAATGAATGCATGGGTGACAGGGACTCTACAGTCTACAGCTAGTGGATCTGGCTCCCTGGAACTCAAAGCACATTGAGTAAAGACATGTTGCCTTCAATTGTCAATAAATTTTCTTCTAAATAGGAATAACATGTTTCATCCTACTGTCAGTAAACAGTTTTTAGTTTTTAATAGCAATACTTTCCTTAGCAACGAATGCTTCTATTTGCATAATCCTTTGTGGATTTTAATGTTTTCTCCTGATTGTCTCACTTTCATTCTCATAGCATCCCTGATAGAGGGAGGGGATAGAGACCATAATCTTCCATTTAGGGAAGAAACTGAGGCTTATGGAAGTCAAATGATTTGTCCAAGATCATGCTGAGGCCCAGGGCAGTGCTAGGATCAGCCCAGTTTTCCTGATTCCTGGCCCTGGGCTCTTCTAAAGCTACGATTTTCTGCTTTTACCTACCCTCGTGGCCACACTCAAAAAAACAAAAACAAAAACAAAACCTAGAAGCAAAGAATGGTTTGGTTGAAGAATGTTTAAGAAGAATAATGTTCTTAATTAATAACAAAAGCAAAAGCACCCTTTTAGTGGGTTCATAAACAGCAAGCTTAAACCTAATTGATTAAAATACCCTGGTACCAAGTTAACAGTGACTTCAAAAACAATGAAATCCAGACAAGACCATAATAAAAGTGTTTTCCCAGTTTTTAATTATCTTTGTTTTGTCTCAAATTTGCCTGTGACTCTTCTGTCTGGCTGGGCAGGTCACACCTGCCATTTTGACATGAGTGGGAAAGCGGTGTGGGGTGGGGAAAGGCCAGAGAGTTTAATCTGCCCCTTACTAGCTCTGTGACTTCAGACAAGGCACTCAATAGCTCTTGGGTTCAGCTTCCTTGCCATTAAAATGGGCTTGCATGTAGATAAAACAACTGCCATAGTGTCTGGCACATAGCAGATGTTCAATAAATGGACATTTGCTTCTTCTGTCTGCATAAGATCCTTAAAGGACCTTAAAGACTCTTTAAACACAGAATGAGAGGTCACACTGCCCGGAGGTGGGAGCCTAATCACGAGATTTCTTTTTTGTTTTTTGAGACAGAGTCTCGCTGTGTTGCCAGGCTGGAGTGCAGTGGTGCAATCTCGGCTCACTGCAACCTCTGCATCCCAGGTTCAAGCGATTGTCCTGCCTCAGCCTCCCGAGTCGCTGGGATTAGAAGTGCCCACCACCATGCCCAGCTATTTTTTTTTTTTTGTATTTTTATCAGAGACAAGAGTTTCACCATGTTGGTCAGGCTGGTCTTGAACTCCTGACTTCAGGTGATCCACCCGCCTCCACCTCCCAAAGTGCTGGGATTACCAGTGTGAGCCACTGTGCCTGGTCTTTTAAAGCCAGATTTCTACAATCCAAGTTACCTGCCTCATGCAGGACTTTTGAAATCAGATCCTCTGTATTTAGTGTGGCAGCAGCCATGTCTTCCAGTCTCTCTGAGCCTCAGTTTTCTCATCTTTAAAATGAAGATCACAATCCTGACGTGTGCGATTTGTTGGGATTGAAGAAGACCCCGTGGAAAGCCCTGGAGTTCGGTGCATGCTAACAGCTATTACTATTCCATGCGTTGGTTCAAGCCCCAACTCTGCCACTCACAGACATTTTGTCTGCTTCATGAGCTTTGTCCCCATCTCTGTAAGGGGGAGAATGACTCCTTGCCTGCCTGCCTGCCTGCCTGCCTGCCTGCCTGCAGTGTATCTTCAGGAGCCCACAAGATAATTGATGGTCTTCACCTTGGCCACACCGTACAGCTACTCAAGGAGCTTTAAGAATGACCTCATGCCAGGGAACAATCTCCAATCAACTTAATCTGGATTTGCCGAGCTGGGACTCGGGCGTGGGTGTGTTACAAACTCCCAGGCGAGTGTACGATGTTACCAGTTTGCCAATCACTGAGTTAAAGATGCAACTTGTTTTCTAAATCACAGAGGCCTGTGTACATGAAGGGGTCAGGCAGGAGGGCTCCCCTCTAGCTCCTGGTGGGAAGGAGATTTCTCGGAGGTCACCATTCCTTCCTCTGCTGGGTCAGAAGGCATCAGCTTCTTTGATTCCCTGTCAACACTTCCCAGGATTCCTGTTCCATCTGAAGAGGGGAACGGTGCTGGCAGTAACCAAGGGCATGCTGATTTTAACCTTTAAAAAAACAAGCTTTATTGTGAAGACCAAAAGGTCTTATAAACCTTAATGAGCGGCATATGTGAAACACATACGCGAATTGCTTGTTTGAAAAATATTTCCCAGCTAGCCTGCAATAGCATAGCCTTATTATTCTAAACGGGGAGCTTGTCTTACCAGAGAACTGAACAAAATCCCAGTTGGAGATAATTATCTTAGCAGAATTCCCTGTGGGTCCCTGGAGAGGGGATGGGGGCTGGAAGTGGCTCAAACACATGTGCTAACTTAGGCTGCCTTTGTGTACACAACAAACACAAGAACTGGGCTTTCGGCAGCGAGGAGAATTCCGGCTCCTGAAACGGTGACCTCAACATTCGTTTTGGGGATGGCAAATAGGTTTGTCTCCATGGGTGGGGGCAGGAGGTGGGAAGGCCGGGGATGGAAGACACGTGTCCAAACTCCTGTTACAGGCAGGAGCTGTGAGGTGCAGCGGGGAGTGTGTGAGGAACCGTGTGGGGCAGGCGGAGAAAATAGTTGGACCAGAAAGCCAAAGACTCAGGCCATACCAGTCGATTCAGGGCTGGGTATGTGACTTTGAGCAAATCACTCTTCCTGTCTAGGGCTCACTTTCTCCATGTGTGAAATGGGGTCACTGTGGTAATGTGAGGAGATGACAAACGTGAGGAAGGATTAGTTAGTCCAGTGTCTTCAGCTGGAAAGCAATCTCTGTTCCAGTAAATGAGAACCTGTGGTGCATCCGGTGGGCAGCTACCTCACACAGCCCACTTTCACCTAGAAAGATGAGGCGAGAGACACACCCTGAAGCAGGATTTTCAGGTTCCCAGAGTCCCTGCTTCTGGGGACTGTACAGCTGCCATTACTTGGATGGTTTGGGCTGTCAGCCCTCTGGGTCTGGCACCCAGATGTTCAGGGCCAGTGGGCCAGTGGGCTTCAATTAGCTGTGTAATTGGTTCAATTCCCAACTGCTTACTACCCCTTAATTATCTCCCTGCTGCTTCCATTCCTGAACTCAGGAATACCACACCCCTCCCCTTTTCCCAGCCCGGAAGCCGTGCGAGGAGCTTCAGTGGGATTTGTCCCACAGCTGCAGGCAGCCCAGGGAGAGGTGGACAGGCTCCGTCAGGCCCAGCGCACCTTTGATCCCCGTCTCCTCGAGTTCCTCCAGGAGGCTGAGGAGAAGCTTCATTGTGAATGTGTAAGGGAGGAGGGAGCGGGTACATGACCTTTGAGGCTTTGAGGGTGAAACCGACCAAACCAGGGATCTGGAGCAGGACTTCAGGGCTGCGTTACTTTGTACAAATGATCTTACTTCTCCCAGCCTCAATGCTCTTATCTGTAAAATGAGGGAATAGTGGCTGTTAGGGTTAAGCTAGCTCATTCTAGAACGTGCTTATGTAGTAACCGTGCCTGGCACCTAGGTGTGCTCTACCATAGCCCACTTTTCCTCCTGCTTCCTGAGTCATTTCATCAGCAATAACTCTGCATGCCAGCGAGGCAGCTAATTCACGTGGGAAGAGGCTCAGAGCAGGAGTTACCAGCTTGCTTTGGAACCGTGGGCGGTGAAGCCCCAGCCATGCTTTGAGCCTCAGTTTCCCCACTTGTGAAATGTTGCTCCCTAAGGACCCTTCCATCTTCCAACATTCTGTGAGGGGAGAAAAGGAAACATCCTCCAAGCCCTGGGCATGTTCTAGCCCAGGTACAGCCCTGTGTCCAGCTCCTCTCCTCGCCTCCAGCACATGCATCCTGCCTGTTTTCCCACCAAGGTAAACAGAGTCATTAACACTTTATCTTAATTACCACTAATGGCGGTAAATTTGCCTCATTACGTAAAACAGGGCTTTCTGGTCTAATTTGTTTCCTGAGCGGAGCTGGAACATTTAAAATTTCAACTAATTCCAGCTTTGCAGCTGAACCTAATTGGTCAATTGTGGGTTACTAATGGTGGATTTGACTCCTCCTAGGATAGACTTTGGGGACAAATAGGAGACAAGGTTAAAGAGAAAGAAAAGCCGCACAGATTAGGGCAAACCTAGTGAAAAAGAAGTACTGGAGAATGAGCCCCCCAACCCCTTAGTTACTCCATTTAATTTTTGCATTGCCATGTTCATAGATTGCCTAAGTATTCTTTTTTTTTTTTTTTTTTTTTTTTTTTTTTTGAGACAGGGTCTTACTCTCGCCCAGGCTGGAGTACAGTCGCATGGTCCTGGCTCACCACAGCCTCAAACTCCCAGGATCAAGTGATCCTCCGACCTCATCCTCCAGAGTAGCTGGGACTATAGGTGCACACCACCATGCCCTGCTAATTTTTTATTTTTTGTAGAGATGGGGTTTCCCGATGTTGCCCAGGCTGGTCTCAAACTCCTGGGCTCAAGTGATCTGCCCACCTAGGCCTCCCAAAGTGCTGGGATTATAGGCATGAGCCACCATGCCTGGTCCAGTATTCTTTTTTTTTTTTTTAGTGTTCATAAAGTATTTTAAATTTAGACTCCATCAACTTGGCACTTTTATAACATTTATTAAAAGATTCAGAGTTGGTTTTACTTTCTATTCATCATCTTACCATGTTTTATGTATTGATTGATTGATTGATTGATTCTATATTGAAATATTTCTTCATTTTTTTAAACTACAATTTTGCTTTGAATTTCTTGACAATATTATCTGATCATAATAGTCAACTTTTCTTTTTAAAATTTCTTCCTTTAAAAAAACTTCAATAGGCCGGGTGCTGTGGCTCGTGCCTGTAATCCCAGGACTTTGGGAGGCCAAGGTGGGTTGTTCACTTGAGGTCAGGAGTTCGAGCCCAGCCTGGCCAACATGCTGAAACCCTGTCTCTACTAAAAATACAAAAATTAGCTGGGTGTGGTGGTGCGCACCTGTAATCCCAGCTACTTGGGAGGCTGAGGTAGGAGAATCACTTGAACCTGGGAGACGGAAACTGTAATGAGCTGAGATTGCATCACTGCACTCCAGTCTGGGTGACAGAGTGAGACTCCATCTAAAAACAAAACAAAACAAAACAATACAAAACTTCAATAAATGGCTTTGAGGCCTATGGTAGGACCTAAATAACAAATGCATACATACATGCATTTTCTTCAAGATCCAAAGGTTAGTTTATTGGGCTCTGGGGTTTGGGAATTTTAATTGAAAATACTGTGATGATCCTAGCCATGCTAATTGTGTAGGTGTCTTGGCAGGACCGAGATGGTGTCCCCTCTTGTCTCCTGCTCGTAGGACCCCCACCCAGCAGGACTCGAGAATCACGCAAATCAGTATGGAAGGACATTTTTAGATATGCTCTTGACCAGGTAAGTTTGACCCTGATGGGTCAATTTGCAACCTGTCTTTGCCTTTTCTTTCTCATTTTTTAGGAGATAAACACATTCCTGTCTATTCTTCCATTTAATCCTCACAACCACTTTGTGAGGTTGAAGCAAGGCAATGGTTCAGATCCCACTTTACAGACGGGGAAAGTGAGACTCATATTGACTTCCTCACGGTTTCTCCTAGACTCCAACGCAGCTCTTCTGGGTCCCAGAATCCAGTGAGCATCCACTGCTCTGCCAGGCCCGACAAGTGTCAGGTGACAAAAGACGCCCCTGGAAGGGAAGCAGTGGTGGAGGGAGGTCCCAGGCCTACATCAGCTCTCTTAGGCCCCTGCCTCACTCACTCAGCCTCTTTGGTCACTCTGTTAGTCAGGGTTCTCTGGAGAAACAGAATGAATAGGATATATACAGATATACAAGAAGAGGTTTATTATGGGAACTGGCTGTCATTGTGATGGAGGCCAAGAAGTCCTATCCTGCAAGCTGGGGAAGAATGCTGGTGGTGTCATTCGATCTGCGTTAAAACACCTGAGATCAGGGGACAGGAAGAGCACTGGTGTAAATCCCAGAGTCCAAAGGCCTCAAACAAGGAAATCCAAGGTCTGAGGGCAGGACAAGATGGATGTCCCAGCTCGAGCAGAGAGACAGAGAAAGAGAGAGAGAGAATGTGACCTTCCTCTGCTTTTTATCCTATCTGAGCCCTCTATAGATTGAATGATGTCCACTGTCCATAGTGATGGGGTGGATTTTCTTTACTCTGTCTACTGATTCAAATGCTCATCTCAACCTGGTGATGGCTCATGTCTATAATCCCAGCACTCAGCACTTTGGGAGGCTGAGGCGGGTGGATCACCTGAGGCCAGGAGTTCGTGACCAGCCTGGTCAACATGGCAAACCCCCATCTCTGCTAAAAATACAAAAATTAACCGAGCTTGGTGGCACACACCTGTAGTCCCAGCTACTTGGGAGGCTAAGGCAGGAGAATCGCTTGAACACAGGAGGCGGAGGTTGCAGTGAGCTGAGATCATGCCACTGCACTCTAGCCTGGGCGACAAACCCAGAATGTCTCAAAATAAAACAAAACAAAAACTGCTAATCTCTTCCAGAAACGCCCTCACAGGCATACCCACAGTAATGTTCTACCACCTATCTGGGCAGCCCTTAACCCAATCAAGTTAATGCCTAAAATTAACCATCAGAGTCATTCTCTGAAAAATGGATACCTGGATTATGAGTTATTCCAGATGAGGTCTGTTATGAACTGAGTTGTGCCCCTCCCCACAAAATTCACATGTTGAAGACCCATGATGGTTAATTTTAGGTGTCAGCTTGACTGGATTAAGGAGTACTAGGGAACCGGTAGAGTAGTATGCTTGGGTGTGCCTGTGAGGGCTTCCAGAGGAGGCTGGCACGTGAGTCAGGGGACTGAGTGGGGAAGGGAAGATCGGCCCTCAATAGGGATGGGCACCGTCCAATCAGCTGTTGGCTTTGATGGAACAAAAAGAAGAGAAGAGGATTTCCTCTCTTTCCTGGAGCTGGGACATTCTCCTTCTGCTCCTGAACATCAGAACTCCAGGATCTCTGGCCTTGGACTCCAGGACTCCCACCAGCAGTCCCCTGGGTTCTCAGGCCTTTGGACTCAGACTGAGAATGACACCACTGGTGTTCTTGGTTCTGAGGTTTTTGGAATTGGACTGAGCCATGCTACCAGCATCCTTGGGTCTCCAGCTTGCAGACAGCCCCTTGTGGGAATCTCAGCCTCCATAATTCCATGAGCCAATCCCCCTAATAAATCCCCTCTAATATATATTAGAGGCTCATGCAATTGTGTATATATATACACACACACACACACATATATAGGTTTTATACATATATATATATGCATATATAAATGCTGTTGGTTGTATCTCTCTAAACGATCCTGACTAACTCATGCCCTAGAACCTGATGTGTTTGTATTCGGAGATAAGATCTTCAAAGAGGTAATTCAGATTAAATAAGATTGTAAGGAAAGATTATAAGGGTGGGGCCTTAATCTGATAGGACTGGTGCCCTTATAAAAGGAGGAAGAGATACTAGGGATGCACATGCACAGAGAAAAGGCCACATGAACAGACAGAGAGAAGGTGGCCATCTGTAAGCCAATGAAAAAGGTCTCAGGAGAAACCATCTCTGTCAGCACCTTGATCTCGGACTTTGAGCTCCAGAACTGTTAGGAAAAAACTGTGTTTAAGCCACCTGTGTGTGGTATTTGTTGCAGTGGCCCTAGCAGACTAACAGAGGGCCCAGCTATGGTCACCTCTGCATCCCTCTCGCCTGACAATTACGTGACTCAAAATGCCAAAGGCTTTTCCTCCTTAGAGCACATTAGTGCCTGCCTGAAAGCAAAGCCATAGCAGAAACAGGGCTGCCCTTAGGGTATGAAGAGCCCTGGGCAAATATTGTTTTGTCAAGGCCCTGTCTATCTAAACAATTTGAGTGAAAAACAGTTGATAAAATTCATGGGCCTGTGTGAGTTATAGCTGATTGTTATCATTTGTACTGGTTCTGTTCTATCAAGTTACCATGAACACCGAAAACCATTGCTCCTTGAGAAAGTTCAGGGTTAGGTTTCTGTGAACCTGTGGTCACAATTTTTTTTTTTTTTTTGAGACAGAGTGTCGCTCATGTCTCCCAGGCCCAGGCTGGAGTGCAATGGCACAATCTCGGCTCATTGCAATGTCCGCCTCCCAGGTTCAGGAGATTCTCCTGTCTCAGCCTCCCAAGTAGCTGGATTACAGGCATGTGCCACCACTCCTGGTTAATTTTTGTATTTTTAGTAGAGACAGGGTTTTACCATGTTGGTCAGGCTGGTCTCAGACTCCTGACCTCAAGTGATCCACCCCTCCTCGGCCTCCCAGAGTGCTGGGATTATAGGCGTGCGCCACATTGCCTGACCTTCTGGTCACATTTTCATCAAGTGGTCAACACATAACCTTGTTTGAGGCGTGTTTCTGTTTAAAGACACCTTGTTTAATATATATTGCTGACTCCTTACCATTGAACTAATGGCCAACAGCACTATAACTCATGCCTGAGCAAAGCTTCTCTAGCACATGTATTTCCTCTGTAAGGCACATCACACCCTCCTTGAATTTGGGAACAGTAGACAGCACTTCAGCGCTATGCTGGGGGGCATTTTAAACAGCCAGATCACAAAAGTGCACAAAATGTGGTAACAGACCACAAAGAGGATACTTATTTGCAGTCTGAGAGCTGAAACAACAGGCAGAGCATGTCCTCACCTCTCCTGACCTCAGCTGGGACTTGCAGGTTGGCTGACTCAAAATTTTCACCATTCTGTGCATATCTTCAAATGACTGCAAAAGCACTGAGTATTGATTTTGGGGTCACACATAAATCTCAGGAAGTAAGTGAAAATGCAAATATAGAATCTGAAAATAATAAACATCGACTATATAGTGGACCATTTTGAGCAGTATCCGTAAGTACAAGGAGGTCAGGGTGCCACAGTAGTCCAGGCAAGAGGTTACAGAGCTCGCATGTTTCGGTGGGAGCATAAATCTGTAGGCATCCTTTGGAAAGCACTTAGTAGTAATCCTCAAAGCTAAATATACATATGCCCTATGCCCAGCAGTTCCTCCCCTGGTTATCTAGTTAGTAAAAAATCAGTGCTTATGCATGCCAAAGGAGGTGTACACAAATGTTCATAGCCTCATAATACATAGTAGTCAAAAACTGGGAAGCTACTCGAGTGTCCATCAACAGTAGATTGGGTAAATCAATTATGGCATATCAATACAATGCTATCCCAGATAACAGTGGAAAATGCTACACATAACAATGTGGATTAATTTCTCAGATTCTATGTTAAGCAAAGAAGCTGGCACAAAAGAGTACACACCGTACTGTTTCATTTGTATGAGGCCCCCAAACAGGCCAAATTAACATATCCTGGTGGAGGTCAGATGCAGGTTACCTTTGGTGAGGTATTGGTTGGGAGCAAGCACAAGGGAACCTTCTGGGAGTACTGGAAATGTTAAGTCTTGATTCGGGTGTGGTTACACGGGCGTCTACATTTGCAAAAACTCTTGCAGCTGTACATCGAAGATTTGTATGCCTTCTGTATGTAGGATATGTGTCAATTTAAAAACCTAGAAGATGTGTGTGTTTATGTGTGTGGGAGGGAAGGAGAGGAGGGAGAGAGAGAAAGTTGGAGGTGGGTGGTGGATTAGATTGGTGATGATGAAATGGTGAGCCACGAACTAACTGAACTAATTGGAGAGATGTTTGGGCACCAGAAAGCCTAACTCTAACCACACAAAATAGGTCTCACTGCCCTCATTTTTGAAAGGGGGAAACTGAGGCTCAGAGACAGCAAATGCTGAAGTAGGGATTTGAACTCCCTCTGCTAGATTCCGAGGCTGGAAGCATCCACTCCTTTCTGAGGCCACATGCTCCTGGAATGTGACCCCATCCTCTTCTCCAGATGGGAAGCTAATGACCCATCTGGGTTGGTCATCATCATCCTGCTCCCCTGGCCAGGGAGTGGGTTACAGGCTGACAGGGGACCAAGATCTTCTCCATCAATTGTGAAGAGGAGTCAGCTGGGGGCTTCTGAGAAAGTTGTCCTTCACCATCAAAGGAGCCACAAGGAATACACACTTCTCCTCTGTCCGGAGGGATTGCTGTGTCTGGACGTGCCGGTTGGAAGTGCAGCTGCCATCTCTAGAGCACAGAGGGGACTAGCTAAAGCCGATTGACACTCTGAGGTTTGTGTTTTAAGCTGGTAAATTCAGGGCCACAAAATTGTCACTTAGCAATAGATAACCAGTACAATTCTTAACCAACAGTGGTCAGGAATAAATGCCCTGGCCTTCTAGGCTTTGGAAGGACACTTCTGCACAGTTATTCAGAGAGTTCCCAGTGGAATTGAGCCCTGGTTGCCATAGTGAAAACCAACTTGATGACACACCCCATTTGGACTTTCCTTTGGATCCTTTCTTTTTCATTCCAGATTTCTGGGATCATTTTTCAGAATAATCTCATCTGAAGTGACGAGATTACTTCTGAGCAGCCGAAGGCTAGGCTGATCATTTCTCAGCAGCTGAAGGCTGGGCTGCTGCTGGCCCCAGAATTCACCGCAGGACAGATCTTAGAGAGGCTAGTGGCCCCTTGACCTCTCTTGCATCCACTCCCTAGTCTGGGCATGTCAGAGGCTGCACCCAGATGTGGACTTGCTCTGGAGGCAAAGGCTTAGAGGCTGGACCAGCATCTGTGGGCAAGGACTGAGCCTGGAGGGTTTTGCTGTTGACTTTGTACGCCCTCATTCCCACCCCTCCCACCCTCTGCCCACATTCAAGGTTTTTGACACGAGTGTATTCCTGCTTCGTTCCTCTTGTGGGGCTGGATTTGGGGTGCTTTGCCCTCCCTACTGAGAGTGAGGGGCCCTGGAATCTCCCCAATCCTGTCTCCGCAGTGGCTCTGTTTCCTGTTTCCTTGCTTGGCCTCTGTATTTGCTCATTTCCACGCTGCTGATAAAGACATATCCAAAACTGGGCAATTTACAAATGAAAGAGGTTTAATGGAGAACTCACAGTTTCAAGTGGCTGGGGAAGCCTCGCAATCATGGTGGAAGGTGAGAAGGAGCAAGTCACATCTTACATGGATGGCAGCAGGCAAAGAGGGTGCTCGTGCAGGGCAACGCCCGTTTATAAAACCATCAGATCTCGTGAGACCCATTCACCATCACGAGAACAGCACAGGAAAGACCCGCCCCCATGATTCAATCATCTCCCACCAGGTCCCTTCCACAACATGTGGGAATTAGGGGAGCTACGAGATGAGATTTGGGTGGGGACACACAGCCAAACCATGTCAGCCTCTGTCCTTTGCTGACTTCCTCTTCCTTATGCAGTGAGCCCTGGCACCCCAGGAACTCACCCTGGGGTCGGGGCAGGGAGGAGGGGGCCCATCTACTGCTCTTCCCAGTCCTTGGCAGCTGGCCTAGGTGGGTAGACTACAGAAGGGACTGGTTAGGAGGCTGCACCGCTCTGGCTTTCCTCCCCTTGGTTAATAAACACGAATGCTTGTTTCTCAAAGTAAACAACATTAAAAAAGAAACAACATGCACTCAAATCCTTGTCTCGGGCTCTGCTTTGCGAGGAGTCCAAACTTAGGGCACTGCACGAACAAACGCTTATAAGCCAGAACCAAAACACCGCATGAGGGGAACAGGAGACAGAACTGGCTGGCAATAAAAGCTTGGAAGACAGGTAGCCCTGGAGCTCCAGATTCCTGCGCTCCCCTTTTATCCATTTCCTAGGGCTGCTCAATGGCGTACCATGAACTGGGTGCCTTAGAACACAGAGGTTTGTCCTCCCAGAGTTCTGCATGCTGGGAGTTTGCAGTCGAGGTGTCAGCAAGGTCATGCCGGCTGTGAGGCTCTGGGAAGAATCTTCCTTACCTCTCCCCAGCTTCTGGTGGTGCCAGCGGCCTGGCATCCCTTGGCTTGCAGCTGCACCACTGTTATCTCTGCCTCTGGCCTCACGTGGCGTTCTCGCTTGGTGTATCTATCTGCATCTCTGTTTTCCCTTCTTGTGTAGACAGGAGTCACCATATTAGGTTAGGATTCATGCTAATTGAGCATGACCTCATCTTAACTTGATTTCACGTATAAGACTGATTCCAAGTAGGGTTACATTCTGAAGTTGACAGGAATTTTCGGTGGACACTCATCAACCTAGTATATACGTGCTTAAAACTACACAAATACTCAGCTTACTTGAAGGGGCTGGATGCCACGTGACCCACATCTCCAGCGTGGGGTGGAGGGTGCAGGGAGAGATGGAAAGGTGTGCCCTGGCTCTCCAACCAACTTGCTCTATTCGGAAGCTCACTCTGCCTCCCTGGCCTCAGTTCTCCAATCTGAATGGGACGAGCTGGACTCCCTGTTCTACACGTGGTGAGGATGCGATGGAGAAGGACCCTACGAGGTGAGGAAATGGCCAAGGTGATCTCCAAGCCCCCTTCCATTCAGCTAACCTGTGACTCAGCATTTCACCCCCAAACCTTGGGTTGCCTGCTAGACCTGGTTTGTGAACCACGTCAAAATCTGGGCCGCACGTGCTCTTGGGCCTAGGGATGGGACTGACTGTGGCACGAGGGTCTGCTCATCCTTCTGCCATGTCGCTCAGAGATGGATAGGGGGGGAAGGTTTCTCACTTTCGAAAGTGACAGCATCATTTCCTAATTATCACATTTGGAGGAGCAGATGGAAAAGCATGTGGAGGAATTATGGGCTTCTCTAAAAGGGGGGGCATGTTTTCTAAAGAAAGTTGCCACAGAACATTTCCACCCAGTTGTCCTGAAAGCATTTGGGATTTACAAGGCATTTAGTAAATAGGATGCTTTTTTACAGATGAGGAAACAGAAGTGGGTGAGGGGAAGCAGGATGATTATTTATTGAACACCTGCAGCATGCCAGGCATCCTACAGTATTAGTGGCTGAATATTTACAGCCACCCTATGAGGTAGGTGTTATGATCTAAATTTCAAAAGCAAGAAAATGGAGGCTCCACTGTTGAGAAGCAGAACTGCGATTTGAACTCAAGACCATCAGTCCCCAAAGATCCCTTCAGGGTTTGCCACAGGGAGGTGAATGCACCCTGGGCCCTGCCCCTGCCCCTGGGCTGGGGCTCACATGGTCCTAAAAAGCCCTGACATAATTCCTCACAAAGTTAAAGATAAAATTTCCGCCTGACCCAGCAATTTTACTCCTAGATCTATACCCAGAAGAATTGAAAGCAGGGACTCAAACAGATACTGGTATACCAACATCCATAGTGACATCATTCACAAGAGCCAAAAGGTGGAAGCAAGCCAAGTGCCCATTGGCAGATGAGGGGGTGGGCAAGATGTGGTATACATATAGGTATAATGGGGTAGAACAATGAAGTGCTGGTACACGCTGCAACATCTGCATGGTGAACTTTGAAGACATGATGCTAAGTGAAAGAAATCAGATGCAAAATAACAAATACTGTGATTCCACTTCTGTGAGTGCCAAGAGTAGTCAGATTCATAGACAGAAAGTAGAAGGTTGGTTGCCAGGGGCTGGAGGGAGGGAAGGAATGGGGAGTGGATGTTTAATGGGTACAGAGTTTCACTTTGAGTTAAAAACCTGCTAGAAATAAATAGTGAAGATGTTTGTACACAGGATGTATTCACTGTCACTGAATTTTTCACTTAAAAATGACAAAACTGGGCTAGCATGGTGGCTCACACCTGTAATCCCAGCACTTTGGGAGGCTGAGGCAGGAGGATCGCTTGAGCCCAGGAGTTCGAGGCCAGCCTGGGCAACAAAGTGAGAGCCTCGTCTCTACAAAACAAACAAACAAACAGACATGTTAAAATGGTAAATTTTTATGTTATGTACATTTTACCACAATGTTTTTTAAAAGAATGTGGAACAACTGCAACTCTCATGTTTCCTTGTTGGGGCAAAGCAAAATGGTGCAGCCACTTCAGAAACCAGTGGGCAGTTTCCTTTAAAGTTAAACCCTGGGCAGGCCAGACTCCTTGCAGAGCCTTGGGGAGACTGGGCTGAGGACAGGTGAAGTCAGATGCCCATATCTGGGACTGGAGCTTCTTGGAAGGAGTGAAAATTAGCTGGTCTTGAAGGAGGTGTGGATTTCATTGGCAGTTTTGGAGAAAGGGCATCCCAGGGCCTACAGAGGATGCAGTCTGAGCTGAGTCTCAGAGTCAGGAGAGCGCAGGCCTGAAGATGGGTGTGCAAGATCTGCGGGGGTGGAGTGTGTGTGCGGGGCTGGGCACAGTCCACGTGGCTGGAGCCATATGGCAGCACAATGGGGGATGAGGCCGGGAGGTGGACTGAAGGACTTTGAGTGCTGGATTGAGCATCAGCACATTAACCAGAAAGTGCCTATCTCCACCTGCCGTTGAACGCAGGGGTACCAGCAGCATCACGTTACACAGAGACCCCTCCCCCAACAGAAATGGACATAAAGAATTGAAGCACTTAGGAATCCCACGTGATAGCACTGATGGCCCTCCATCCTGTCCTCACTACCACCTGGTCTCATTGTCCTGAAACAGGTGTGTGAGGCTCGCCATGCACCTCCCTTTACTTCCAGAGGCCTCTGCTGCCAAGACTCGTTCAAAGTCCTGCCATAAAGACACACTGGCAGCCAGGCGCGGTGGCTCACACCTGTAATCCCAGCACTTTGGGAAGCTGAGGCGGGTGGATCACTTGAGGACAGGAGTTCAAGACCAGCCTGGCCAACATGGTGAAACCCCATGTCTACTAAAAATACAAAAAAATTAGCCAGGCATGGTGGCACACGCCTGTAATCCCAGCTACTTGGGAGGCTGAGGCAGGTGAATTTCTTGAACCCAGGAGGCGGAGGTTCCAGTGAGCTGAGACTGTGCCACTGCCTGCCAGCCTGGGCAACAGAGCAAGACGCTTGTCTCCAAAAAAAAAAAAAAAAAAAAAAGACACACTGGCTATTGGCTAGCAAGGACCGTCGTCTTTTCAGGTTTTAGAGTCCTTTGAATGGGCTGGGTCTCTAATAAGCCCATGGGTTAGGAAAGGAGGATTTGCTCCTGCCTAGGAATGACATTCATCAGTATACAAGACTTCCCTCATTTCGCCAATCACGAATGCTTCCAGCGTGCAGACACTGTGCCCCCATCACTACCCCTCATGTCTGTGTGGCATGTCACGGTCACAACATTTTTGCACCTTATGTCCTTTGAGCCTGTCAGCGACACCGCCGGGGAACTATTATAGATTCCATTTAACAGATGAGGAGAGTGCAGTTCTGAGTTGTGCCTCCAGTCCAGGCATCTTGAGGTTACAACTCCCTGCTCTTCTTACTACACAATTCCTCCTGGGTCTGGACCCAGCCGGCCTCTCTCGCCCGATGTCCTCCTGGGGCCCTACTGGGTGATGTACATTCCCAAACACGGCTCATATATTTTCACCTGCACGCCTTTGCTTGTGCTTTTCCCTCTACCTGATTTGCTTTCCCCATTTTAGTCTGTAAGGGATCAACTCCTACTTCGATGGGGACTTTCTGGAGTGGCCCCAAAGGGACAGGGCTTAGCTTCCTCTGATCACCTCCACTTTCCTCAGGTCTCTCTCAGGGCCATGGCCATGGCCTGGAAGAACTTTTCCCACTCAATACACAGCAAGAGCCATGGTCCCAACCGGAAGACATCGGCTGGTGTCTTGGTTCTGACAGTCTCTACGTGTGGTCATGGCTGAGCCACCAATTTGCTCTGAGCTTCCGTTTTTGCCTCTGTAGCAGGTAAGGATAATGCTTGGCCATCCCAGGACAGATTTCACCTATCAGAATGGCTGAAAAGAGAGAAAAACAAAGCAGAACCTTGGCCAATTCCAAGCATTGACAAGGATGTGGAGCAACTGCAACTCTCATGCTTCATTGTTGGAGCAATGCAAAATGGTGAAGCCACCATGGAAAACAGCTGGGCAGTTTCCTTTGAAGTTAAACATACAGTTACCATAAGATCCAATAATCTCACTCCTAGGTTCTTACCCAAGAGAACTGAATATTTATGTTGTCATAAAAACAAGTATGTGAATGCTTATATGTGGCCTTATGCCTGATCTCCAAACACTAGATGCAACTTCAATGACCTTCAGCTGATGAAAGGATAAACAAATGGTACATGGTGCACCCATGCAATGGAGTATATTTCCTGGGAGAGTAAAACCATAGGAACAGAAAATAACCACTGGCTGCCAGGGGCTGGGGGTGGACAGAGGGGTTCACTATGAAGAGGAGCAGGGGAATTTGGGAGTGATGACCTGTTCTGTGCATTGATTGCCCTGGTGGTTTCATGACTGTATGCGTTTGTCAAAACTCATAGAAATGTATATCAAAAATGAATTTTCCTGTATGTAAATTATGCCCCAATTTAAAACATGGAAATCATTAGAGGGTGGGTGTGACCACACTCTGAAGCTTTGGCAGGTGGGAGGAGTGAATATCTGCCATCGCAAGCCTCATATTGTTGTCAGTGGGCATGGGATCAGATCCTCTGTCCCCATCACCGCTCCACACACGCTAGGCTGGAGACTCTCCAGGGCAGAGTCCTTCTCAGGTCTCTTCTCAGCCCCATCACCCTGCAGGCACCTGGTGCTCAGGGATCTCATGCTGACCACTGTTTGAAGAGATTCCTGCTGGATAGTCTACCTGTCAAAACCCTCAGGTGCGAGGACCGTCAGGGGAAGCACTTTTTCACCCCACGTGTATCTAAAATCGGTGCAGAAATGGGGCAAAGTGGACAGGAAGGGGAGATCAATGTATTAAAGAATGAGGGCCAAAGCTCACAGCTGACTCAGGCCTGAGTTTCCTGCTTGCTGCACCTTTCCATCTACATAGGTGAGTCATGAAGGTAAGAAGAACCAGTTGCACCAAAGGGAGGCAAAGGGCATTCGCTGCCTGTCTCAACCTGCACTTGCAGACAGAATGATTCCAGCCCCCGCTTCCAAGCCTGGGGAAGACCCTTCGTTTTCTGGGCCTCAGTTTCCCCAGGTGGAAGATGTGATGGAATAGGTGATGGCCAAACTCCTGGGATTCTGGCCGCCCCTGCTGCAAGGCCCTGGTGCCTAGAGTTCCGCACACAGAGCTGGCACATGGCATCAGCTCGCTCGATCTCAGATGTGTGGCTGAGGCTCGGGGACCGAGGTATGTCTGTGCTGGCAGATTATTAGCCCTTCAGAAGCCTAGCGGAGTAGACTGTGAGCTGAATCTGGTTCTGAAGATGGTTACAGGCCTCAGCAGACAGACGTCTCGGCAGCTTCAAGCTCCTTCCTGAGAGAAAGCACTTCGGACATTTCCAACATTTTTTGGGTGATCATCTAAGACCACATTTGCCAGGAAAGGCAGAAATGCCTTTGTTAAGGGGACAAATAACAAAGGGGCATGGCACATGCCACCACAGTCCCTGTGGAAGGGGAGAGCGAGGAGAATTGCCACGGATTCGGTGCCCGTTCTGTGCCAGGAAACTTCTCATGAATTCCTTACATTCTTTTCTTTAGGTGAGATGAGGAGGCCTCACCAGGGCTCCCCCAACAGTCCCTCCAAGTTCCAACCCAAACCCTCATGCTCTGAGGTTTCATCCTCTGTTTATCCTTCTCACGCATCACACACTCTCCCCAGGCATACTGTCACCCCGGAGGCTGTGGGATCTCTGTCTGCCCATGATGCCACAACCCCTCTGTCCAGCTCTCATCTCTCCTGACTGCTCCTGTCACCCTCCCTGCTGCCGAGAGTGCACCATCCTGGGATGTCCCCTCCATAGGCTCTCCAAACCCAGCCTCTGACTCTCCTGGCTTCCCCTCTAGAATTTCCTAGCTCATGATGCTGTCCCCATCTTAGCAACTGTGCAAGCCGGAAACCTGGGCTTTATCCTTGCCACCTCCTGCTGGCCACAGTCTGCTCAAGTATCTCAGGATTCCTTCCCCATAGGTCTAGCATCTCTCCACTTCTCTCCAACCCAGTTGCCTCTCCCATAGGTCTGGCCACTGGTGCTTCTCACTGGGACTAGGACTCCAGCATGCCTCTAACTGGTCTGAGACAGGGGTTGGATTATCTCTGTAAAAGGCTACTCTTGATCAATGGCTTCTCCAGCTGAATCTTCATCAAGGACTGTCCTGGGGAGGCTTCTGCTTTTGTTCTAACACGCTCAGAGATTCTGATCCTGGGGTTGTGGATGGAGCCCAGGGAGCTCTCTTGGGGGGCCCTAGAGCCTATCTAGGTTTAAAGTTGTTGGCCTGTGTGGCCCTTGCATATCATCCAGCCTTCTGCCCGGAGCTCCCAGGGCAGGCTGCCTATCTCTGGACATAGTATCCCACTGGGCACAGCTTCCTGGAGTGCACCCTACGTGCCCACACCACTCCCTGTGCTGGGACACCTTTCTCCTCTCCTGCATCCCACAGGAGCCTGCACCTGGAGACCCAGGCTGTGCCTCAACTCCCTCCAGGAGCTCCCTGGGCCCTCCCTCCTCAGCGCTGAGCACAGCCCTCCGGCAGTGTGTGCACTCCCTAAACGTCCAGCTACTGACCGTGGCCCAAGAACTCTGCCTTTCTTCTGTGAGCACCCAGCAAGAGTCGGAACTGCGCAGGTATTCAGTAAATATGTCCTTAAAAAGACAGTCTCTCCCAGCTTTCAGATTTTTACAAACATTTTATTGAAGTATAACATACATAGAGAAAGATAGAAACTCTACTCGTATGGCTGGATCCATTTTCACAGAGTAAACAGACTCACGGATCCAGATCATGACGTGACCTGCACCCCAGCAGCTCCGCCTGCTCCCTCACTCACCCCCTCCCGGCAGGGGCAGCTGCCCCTGCCTGCTAAAGTTAGAGCTGTTCTCTCTCTTGACCCTTGCACCGGTGAGATCATATAGTGTGCACTCTTCTATGTCTATTTTATTCTTATCATTATGTTTGTGGTGCTGAGGCTCACCAATGCTGTGGGGAGGAGGGATCTGTTCATTCTCATTTTAACCTTCAGTTTTTTAATAGCAGAATGGGAAGAAAAGCTATTTCTTGCCTGTGTGGGTCCTGGGGCCCCGATCTGCCTGCTCCCCACTCTGCGGGGGCCCATGCCTCATGACCATAGCAAGGGTGAACCCACCCCTCCCTGGGCTTCAACCCCTGTGTCTTTGGAGAGTGGGCTGCCAGTGATTTCTTGGGGCCCTTCTGACTCTGGCCACCCCTGCTGCAAGCTCCTGGTGCCTTGCACCCAGCTCCCCTCCCCACGGAGATGACTTCAGGCCAGGAGAATGCCAGGCTGGAGACCTGATTCAATTAAGGGGGAAAGAGGAGCCTTGTGAAGCCACAGGGCAGGCGTGCCACCACACTGACCCTGCAGAGGCCGGGGACAAGGCATTGCGGGGCCGCACTGCTGCTGAGGCCGGCCCCAGCAAACCTGATTATGGGGCCTCTGCCACGGTCTGCCCGCGTCTTTCAGAGAGAGCAGTCTTTATTCCCCCAGGCAGGTCCCTGGACAGACAGGTCTAAATTGAATCAGGCCCTGGTCCCTGGCACACAGGGGGCTATTCACTGGCCCTAACGTCCCCTAGCAAAACAGGCCCCCGGCCATATGGTTGTGCGGGTAAATTGGGCGGACGTGTGGCTGGTGGCCAGCTCTTGCAGCAGCCTGCACAGCCAGCTCTGAAGGGCCCACGCTGGGCTCAGCCAGGGATGCGGGACCGGACAGCCGCTGTGGGTTGGGTAAGCAGAGGGAAGACAGGCGGAGAGGCAGGAGCCCTGGTTCTAGTGCCAGCCACGCCATGTAATAGCGGCGGAACCCTGGGCGATGGCTCAGCCTCCCTACCCGGGGCCTCACGCGTGAGGTGAGAACCGTGATCCTCTTTTTCCCAGGGCCTTGCAGGGCTGCTGTAAGCTGAGGTGCAGTGAGGCACGTGACCGAGGAAGGGCTGGGCCTGTGGCAGGGTCCATGTTAGTCTGAGGCATCTATGACGGGAGAAAAGGCCTGCAGATGCCAGCAGGGCCCTGGAGGCCCCAGCGGAAGCTTCGGCCGCAGGCTCCCCTTTTTGGCAGAAGACACTCTGCCATCGGGGCTGTCCATGGGGCCGGCCGGCGCCTGCCGGAAGCCTACTCCTATAACATTATCCGCAGTGGGCAGGGCTGCAGGGACCCGGATGCCACTCCCAACTGATGGATAGAGAAGCTACCCCTCCGAGAGACTGTCATCTGCCCGCATGTCAGAGAGAGAGGGAACCAGAATTCGGATCTCCTGGCCCCCAGGAGAGCAGCTTAATACTCATTCTTAGTGTAGAGACAAGGAACCCGTGGCCAGAGACGGCAGGTGATTCTCCAAGGTCCTCTTCGAGGCATCCACCTTAAGGTCTGACCCCAACTCTCACGGCTTTGCCCACAGCCTGCTCCGACACCAGCCAAGGCCACAAGTGGCAGGAATGATGCATGGCGAGGGGCTGGTTTATGGGAAGCCTTTGAGCTGAGTGCATGGCAAGTAGTCAGTTTGTGGAAAGCCCAGCAAAAATACAAAAATAAATTCTTAAATTTATCTTTGATAAATAAATATTTGATAAATAAATAAATAAGGTTTAGCTGCTGCAACAAGTGTGCTCAACTCAGACCTTGAGGCTCAAGTGCCAGGCAGGCCAAGGCATCTGTGTCTCTCCCTCCCCTTGGTCCCCACACAGGGTCTGGCCTCCTCTTGACCTGCCTCCAGGTCTTTGCCCTCAGGTGGAACTGATGGGGGGTGGGGTGGTCACACCAATGAGCACCTGGGGCATCACCTGGGTGCACTGCCTCCCTTCTCCTGTTTCCATGGAAACACCTGGGAACCCATTGATCAATGCTCATTTGAGGCTTTCATGAGCCCGAATGTTGGAATAAGTTTTGATTCAAACATGACACTTTTTAACGCAGTGAAAAACTCATTTTGTACAAAACCCCATTATGTGGAACAGACACGCAGGTTGATGGCCAATTTAGCTAATAGAGCTTTGCTGCTGATATTGAATTAAATCTGCAGGAAGCAGCCTCCGTCTTCCTGAGAAGAGTCACGTGCAGACCCACAGTGGGTAGAGATGCAGAGGGAGGGCTGCTCCCCCACCCCACCCCACCCAGCTTCGGCAACTCCCTCATCCTTCAGATGAGAATGGGCAGGTCCTCCCTGCTCCAAAACCTCACAGGGTTTCTGGTGCTCGAGGGTGAAGTCCAAGTCCACCTCCTCCTGCTTCGCTCCATGCTGCTTGCTGCTCTTTGAGCACACCATGCTTTTTCTGGTATTTATGGTTGCCATCCTCACCTCATCTACCAGACAAAATCCTCTGATCTTAAAGGAGGCAGCTCCGGGTCATCTCCCCTGGGACACTTCCCATAATCGCTCTTTGAGTCTCCTTGACCCTCCCTCCCATTCCTCTACAAAATGCCTTTCACAGGACGTGAAATATCTGTGCACACATGTATCTATCTCCTCGTTTCTAAGTGTCTCAAGTCATTGTTGATTCTATCTGAGCCTCAGTCTCCTCCTGTAAAATGGGCACAATAACACCTACTGGAAAACTTGAAGAAAAGTGTGTGAAACAGCTTGTGCCGGGGGGCACAATTCAGGACCCACTTCTTACCAGCTGAACCCCATGGTTCCCTACCCTCTCTGTGCCTCTGTTTGCTTCTCTGAACAAAGCTGGTGACGAGAGTGCTTACCTCACTGGATTGCGGGGAGGATTAAATGAGTTGATAGACATAAGTTACTTGGGATAAGGAGTCACAGTTGTGTGCACTTTGGAATGAAGTCTCATTTCCCTTACTCTTGACAATGAGAAGATCCTCCAAACTGCAGAGGGCAGTGCCAGTGGTACTTGGGCCCTCCTAGCCTGAAACAGCTCCAGCAGTGCTTACAAGGGTCTCATGCGCTCCTGGAGGGGCGCACCTGGACAGATGTGCCCCTTCCTTCCGGAGGAGAGGATGACAGCTTTTCTCATGAGTGTCACTGTGCAGGGCCAGGATGGGGAGCAGGCTCATAAGGAGGTGTTGCCTGGATGACGTGATGTTGGCACTTGGCTGCCAGGGCCCCCCAGCTCTCCCCTCTCATTTGTGCCCTCTGAGGCCTCCTCCCAGCACACTCGCTCATATTATGGGATGCCTCGGAGCTCAGTCTGGTTCTTCCATCAATCTGTTGTGCAACTTCAGGCAAACCATTCCCACTTCTCCGTCTCAGTTTCTCCTCTTATGAACGTATAGCTGGGAGGGAGGATGGCAATAAACCCAGAAGAATTACTTTAAACTTTAGAGTACATTACAGTCGCCCAGGTCACTACTGAAGATTTCCGGGCCCCAGCACAGAAGTTGTATGATTCAGGGGTCTGCAGTCCACACTGTGAAAAACCTAGACTGGGTGATGATGAGGGGCTCTGAAGTGGGTGCTGTGAGCTGGTGTGGGCCCCAGACCCCCTCAGGCCTGCAGCACTCAGGCCCTGGCTCCAGCAGTGTTGCAGGTTCATAGCTGGCTGTGGATGCCCCAACATAGCAGCTGCCAGGTTCACATTCCCTTCCAGAGCAGCCCTCATCCAACGCCTGGTCAGGACCCAGTCCCTTGCCTGGGCCAGAGGCAGCTCCTGAGAGACAGATTGAGGCCTTTGCTGTGACTGCATCACAGCTCAGTGTCCCTCTGTGCCCAGCCCCATGCTCCTCACTCCCCAGTGAGTTCCCTGAATCTTCATCTCTGGCTCAGAGCTGGCCTCCAGGACGCTGGCCTGCGGCTGTGCTTCTCCAGACCTCACATGCTACTTACTGGCCCTCCTGGGCCCCAGTGCTGGAGGGGTGCACACAGGCATGAAAGACACTCGCAGTCCAGTCGGAGGCAGACAGGCAACCAATAACTGCAGGACAGTGAGGTCAGGGCTCCAGAAAGGGTTGCACAAACTGCACGGAGCATAGGAACACGCGGGATAGAGGCCCTAATCCTCCTGGGAGTGGCCAATCTGCTGAGAGTGAATTTCCGGGAGATAAAGCAGCGCTGAGCCTGGCTTTGAGGGTCATCGGGCTGTTTTCAGGTAGGATGTCAGAGGGAGCAGGCACAGGGGAGGGCTAAACCCTACTTGACTTTACCCTAGAGAAGCTTCCCCTTCTTCCGGGAAACCAGAGGCTCAGGGAGGCTGAGGGGAGAAACAGAGGTAGGGACAAGTGCTCACAGCAAGAAAACATTGTCTGTCTGTAAAACCCAAGCAAAGCACAGGCGAGAGAAAATGGTGCTGAGGCTGCCAGCCAGCGCAGGCAGGAGAAGCAGGCGGGATCTGCGCACAGCCTGCTCCCAGCACAGCCTGGCCGGTGATCACATGACTGTCTTGCTGGAAGATGCTTTGGCTGGAGACTGAGAGGGTGTGCTGCAAAATAGCGTGTCTGGGAGCATCTGACAGTGGAGGGGGCAGACCTCACCTGCTGTAGGGTGGAGGATTCAGCCTGGCCATTGAGCCCCGGAGGAGGGGGTCCCCACCTGAGCCACCACCTTAGGTATCATGGTGTTACCTGGAGAGTCCCGCCTCCCCGGGAGGACTGATGCTCCTCAGGGAAGTCAACTCTGACTAATCTATTGCAAAGCCTAGCCCTGGTCAAACCCTGGTCTGCTGGGCTAGGCCCCGTGCTGGGTCAGGCCCCGTCCTGGGTCTGGCAGGTACAGAAGTGCGTGGCATATAGTCCTTGTCATAAGAATGGGCCAGTCTGGTGGCCTTGTCCTGAGAACGGGCCAGAGAGGGATGATTCAGCAACAAGAGTGGAAAGGCCAAGGGTGGAGGCCACACAGGGTCCCAGTGCATTGTGGGAACACAGCAGGGTGTTGAAGGTAGAGTAAGAGTCAGCAGGTGGAGGGTGTGGGTGAGTGTTAAAGGGAGAGCATCTCCACAGGTGGAATCCTGGAGGACAAGAGGAGAGACGGAGTGAGAGACTGGAGAGGGGTAGAGTCCAGGCAGCCGAAGGCCTGAGCGCTGTGCCCTGGGAGTCTTGGGAGGACCTTAGGCAAGCCACAGCAATGCCTTTTCATGAAGGTCACCGGGGTTTCCATAGTGAAGATGGTTGCCAGAGCTTGAAGCCCAAGCTGAGGAGCCTTGATTTAACCTCAAGAAGAGAAAAAACAGCCAGGTGTGGTGGCTCACACCTG
>NW_012100543.1:5411496-5414875 GCF_000951045.1 Mandrillus leucophaeus | reverse complement strand
AACTCCTGACCTCAAGTGATCCGCCTGCCTGGGCCTCCCAAAGTGCTGGGATTACAGGTGTGAGCCACTGCGCCTGGCCCCCTTGATCCACTTCTGTTGGTTCCTCCCATTGACACATGTCCCAGACGAGGTTGGAAGGCTCTACTGGGCTGGTTGTGGCCCAGTGTCCTGAGGGCAGAATAGCACCTTCCCTTTTGTTTTCATTACTTTCTGTTAGAAGCAGAAAAATCCTTGAGTGGCACTCCTTGTGAAGTTAAAGTTGCTAAGCTTTTAAAGAATTTTTTTTTTTTTTTCAGACAGAGTCTTACTCTGTCACCCAGGCTGGAGTGCAGTGGCACAATCTCAGCTCACTGCAGCCTCAGCCTCCTGGGTTCAAGCAATTCTCCTGCCTCAGCCTCCCGAGTAGCTGGGATTACAGGTGCATGCCACCACGCCCAGCTAATTTTTGTATTTTTAGTAGAGACAGGGTTTCACCACGTTGGCCGGGCTGGTCTTGAATTCCTGACCTAGTGATCTACCCACCTCAGCCTCCCAAAGTGCTGGGATTACAGGTGTGAGCCGCTGCACCTGGCTTAAAGAATGTTTTGTCCTTTCTCTTGATTGGATGAGTAGACCAGGAATGGTGGCAAGGGGGAGGACAGAGAGGCGGAGGTGGAGAGAAGATGGGAAGAAGGAGGGATGGAGGAGGAGGGAGCCAGAGAGAGGAGGCTTGAGGGCAAGAAGAGGGGATACTCATTTCCCTTAGAAGAAAATCAAGCTTAGCCCCAAACTCCTGAAGCTATGGAAAGGGGATGGGTCTCTGTCTTTGAGAAATCCTCCCAGGACCTTCCTAGCGGCTGGGTGGGGGCTTTCCTGCTGGGTTGGGACAAGCTGCTTCAGTCAGGGTCTAATCAAGAGACAAACCACACCAATTACCTGAACACAGAGAATTTCAAATAAAGAATGGCTAAGTATAAAGCTGTTAACCAGGTAATTAAAAGTTAAAAACGAACTCTAAAGTGTCACGAGGGTAACTATACGGGAAGCATCTACCACTCCTGAGGCTGTGGGAAGAGAGGAGGAGTTTGGATTTAAAAGACTCCAGTCTTCTGAGGTGGGTCACTGTTTGGCTGGTGCTGGGGTCTCTGAGCTACAGGAGGGCTTCTGTGGAGCTGGGACCCAGACCTCCGAGGAGGGCATCTGCTTGGCTGGTGCTGGGGAAAGAGGAAGGCAAATTGGGGCTGGTTCTGCAAGAGGTTAGAAAACCAAATACCGGATCCAGCTGCTGCTATCACAGGAGCTTTGGCTGCCGAGGTGAAGAAGAACAGCTACGTGACAAAGAAGAGCAAGTCCTTTCAGCCTCTCAGGCTCCCCACCCCTGCCACTGGCAGAGTCTAATAGACAGCCAGCTGGTGACACAGAAATGGGGTTTGCAGAGTCCCAGCTCCACACCGTGGAGCTGATTCTAGAAGTGAGTTCGGAGCTGATGGAGGATGTGGTGGTGTGTTTATAGCTCAGTACACAAGCCGGAGCCTCCTATGTGTGTGTGCGGGTGGGGGAGGGGGCGGGGGGTGCAGGCAAGCCTTGCCCTCAGAGGAGAACTATCACTACGTCTCAGCATCGAAAATATGAGCAAATGGGGGGAAAAACAATCACTCATAAGTGGACTTCCCAAAATGGCCTTTGTTAACATTTTGGTGTATTGTTTCCAGTCTTTTTGGGGAGTGGGAGAGGGACAGAGTCTCGCTCTGTCACCCAGGCTGGAGTGCAGTGGCATGATCTCAGCTCACTGCAACCTCTGCCTCCCGGGTTCAAGAGATTCTTCTGCCTAAGCCTCCCGAGTAGCTGGGATTACAGGCATGTGCCACCATGCCCAGCTAATTTTTGTATTTTTGCAGAGATGGGGTTTCGCCTTTTTGGCCAGGCTGGTCTCAAACTTCTGACCTCAGGTGATCCACCCACCTCAGCCTCCCTAAGTGCTGGGATTACAGGCTGAGCTAGTCATTTTCTATGCATTGTCTCAAAGCATGGCTTTGATGTCACATATATGGTTTTACATCTTAATTTCCTTTTTTTGTGTGTAAAACATCACTGTATGTTATGGATTGAACTGTGTCCCTTGATAAGAGATTGAAGTCCTCACCCCTAGTACTTGTGAATGTGATCTTCTTTGGAAACAGGATTTTTGCAGATGACTGAGATAGGATGAAGTCACTAGGATAAGCCCAATTCCAATCTGTTAGGTGTCCTTATAAAAAGGGGGAATTTGGATAGAGACACAAACCCAGGGAGAATGCCATGTGGAGACTGAAATTATGCTGCTTCAAGCCAAGAAACACAAAGAATGGCCAGCAGCTACCTGCAGCTAGGACAGAGGCCTAGGGGAGGTTCTCCCTCAGAGGCCCGAGAAGGAACCAAACCTACCGACACCTTGATTTCAGACTTTGAGCTTTCAGAGCTGAGGGCAGTTAATTTCAGTTGTTTAAGGCATCTGGTTTGTGGTAATTTGTTATGGTGGCCTCAGCAAACTAACAGCAAACTGATAACAAACAACAGTTTAAGTATGTCCCCGTGTTGTCGTAAGCTCCTCCTAAATATAGTTTTAATTTCATGTAGTACTCTGCTAAGTGGATGTCATCTCATTTATTTTGGACATCTTTTGGCTGTTGTAAATAGCATTATGTGGATCATTTTTTGGGTCATCATCTTTTCTTTTTTATAATTTTTATTTGTAAAAATTTGTGGGGTACAAGGAGAGGGGTAGAGTCCAAGCTGCCAGAGCCCCAAGGGGTTACATGTATATAACGCATAGTAATTTTGTTACATGTATGTAACGTGTAGTGATCAAGTCAGAGCATTTGGGGTGCCCATCACCTGAGTACAATACATTTTGTAAACTATATCACCCCACTCTGCTATCAAACAGTGAATTTATTTCTTCTATCTGACTGTTTGTTTGTACCCTCTAACCTATGTCTTTTCATCTTCCCCTCTCCTCCACACTCACCCTTCCCAGTCTGTTATCTATCTCTGCACTCTACTTCCATGTGATCAGATTTCTTAGTTTCCACATGTGAGAGCATGCGATACTTGTCTTTTTGTGCCTGGCTTATGTCGCTGAAGATAATGACCTTCAGTTCCATCCATGTTGCTGCACGTGATTTTATTTATATAAATAAATTTATATAAATTTAATTTATAAGCATTTAGTCTTATAAATATTGTAATATTATAAATATTATTTGACCATAAAAGAGAATAAAATCATGTCAGTTGCAGCAACATGGATGGAACTGGAGGTCATTATCTTAAGTGAAGTATATATATATATATGTATATATATATGTATATACACACACACACAATAGAATATTATTTGCCCATAAAAGAGAATTTTAAA
>NW_012100543.1:5408830-5411106 GCF_000951045.1 Mandrillus leucophaeus | reverse complement strand
CTGATGATTAGTGATGTTGAGCATTTTTTCACATAATTGTTGGTCATTTGTATGCCTTCTTTTGAGAACTGTCTAATCCTGTCCTTTGCCCATTTTTAAACAGGATTATTTGTTTTTGTTTTTGTTTTTTTCTGTTGAGTTGTTTGGGTTCCTTGTATATTCTGCATATTAGTGCCTTGTCAGATGAATAGTTTGCAAATATTTTCTCCCATTCAACAGGTTGTCTCTTCACTCTGTTGGTTATTTCTTTTGCTGGCAGAAGCTTTTTAGTTTAATATAGTGCAATTTGGTCATTTTTGTTTTTGTTGCTTGTGCTTTTGGGGTCTTAGTCATAAATTCTTTGCCTGATGTCCAGAATATTTTTTCCTAGGTTTTCTTTGAGTATTTTTATAGTTTTAAGTCTTCAGTACATTTTGAATTGATTTTTGTGTGTGCTGAGAGATGAGGGTTCAGTTTCAGTCTTCTGCATTTGGCTATCAAATTTTGCCAGCACCATTTATTGAAGAGAGTGTCCTTTCCCTAGTGTAAGTTCTTGTCGGCTTTGTTGAAGATCAGTTGCCTGTAAACATGTGGCTTCATTTTACTCAGGATTGCTTTGGCTATTCGGGCTCCTTTTTGGTTCCAAATGAATTTTAGAATTGTTTTATCTAATTCTGTGAAGAATGAAATTTGTTGTTGTTGTTGTTATTTGTTTGTTTGTTTTGAGACAGAGTCTCGCTCTGCCACCCAGGCTGGAGTGCAGTGGCAGGATCTTGGCTCACTGCAACCTCTGCTTCCTGGGTTCAAGTGATTTCCCTGCCTCAGCCTCCCAAGTACCTGGGACTACAGGCACCCGCCACCATGTCTGGCTAATTTTTGTATTTTTAGTGGAGACAGGGTTTCACCATGTTAACCAGGCTGGCCTCGAACTTCTGAACTCAGGTGATCTACTCCACTCGGCCTCCCAAAGTGCTGGGATTACAGGTGTGAGCCACTGTGCCCAGCCTTGATGTTGGTATTTTGATAGTGATTTCATTGACTCTGTAGATTGCCTTGGGCAAGATAGTCATTTTAACAATATTAATTCTTCTGATTCATGAGCATGAGATGTTTTTCTATTTGTTTCTGCCATCTTCAATTTCTTTTATCAGTGTTTTGTAGTTTTCCTTGTAGAAGTCTTTCACCTCCTTGGTTAAATTTGTTGCTGAGTATTTGTTTTTAGCTATTGTAAATGCAACTGCCTTCTTGATTTCTCTCTCAGTCAGATCATTATTGGTGTATAGAAATGCTGCCGATTTTCAAACATTGATTTTGTATCCTACAACTTCACTGAATTAATTTATCAAATCTAAGATTTTTTTTTTTGGTGGAGCTTTTAGATTTTTCTAGATATAATATCATATCATTAGCAAAGAGGGACAATTTGACATCTTTTTTTTCAATTTGGATGCCTTTTACATTTTTCAATTGCTTGATTGCTCTGGTTAGGACTTTCAGCACTATGTTGAATAGGAGCCGTACAAGTGTTCATCTTTGTCTTGTTCCACTTCTTAGAGGAAAGATTTTCAGCTTTTCCCCATTCACTATGCTGTTAGCTATGGGTTTGTTATATATGGCCTTTATTATTTTAAGGTATGTTCCTTCTATGCCAAGTTCATTAAGAGCTTTCATCTTGAAAAAATGTTGAATTTTATCAAATGTTTTTTCTGCATCTATTGAGATAATCATATGATTTTTGTCCATCATTTTGTTGATGTGATATATCATGTTTTGCATATATTGAATCTTCCTTGCATCTCTGGCATAAACCCCACTTATTTATGGTGTATGATCTTTTTGACATACTGTTGGATTTTGTTTGCTAGTATTTTGTTGAGGATTTTTGTGTCTATGTTCATCAGGGATATTGGCCTGTGGTTTCCTTTCTTTGTTGTGTCCTTATCTGGTTTTGATATCAGGGGGAATTCCTTCCTCTTCAATTTTTTGGAATAGTTTTGGGAGTATTGGTATTATTTCTTTTTTGTATATGTGGTAGAATTTGGCTATGAATACATTCAGTCCTGTGCTTTTCCTTGTTGGAAGACTTTTTTTTATTACTGATTCAATCTTAACTATTTGTCATTAGTCTATTCAGATCTATTCTTATTTCGTTCAGATAGATTTCTTGACATGAGATGATTGGGTGAGTTTTTTTAAGGTTTCTAACAAAACAAACATTTTGCTTGTTATAAATTTAACATGTTTATTTTTTATAATTTTCAAAATAAAGGATGAATATAAAAAATTAATCCACACTT
>NW_012100543.1:5399070-5408120 GCF_000951045.1 Mandrillus leucophaeus | reverse complement strand
TTAGTTTGTTAAAATCAGGGTCTTAGTGTTTTCCTTGTGGATTTGTGTAAACTCTTTATATACTATGTATTGACTTTTTGTTAAACTGGTTACAGGATTTTTCCTTTTTTTTTTTTTTTTTTTACCTTTTAATATTGATCATTTAAAATGCCTATTGTGAGTATTCACATCTATTGATTTCTCTGTTTGTGTTTTCTTCCACAGCTTTAACTTTAGGTGGTTCTCTCCATTCCAAGCATAAAGTTATCTATATGTCCTTCTAGATTTCTTATGTTTGCATGTTTTTATTTTTAATTATTTAGTTCACTGAAATTCATTTCGGAGAATGATGTGAAATGAGAATTTGAAGCTCACGTTTTTATCAGCTTCCAAACTCTCCCTGCATAATCTATTGAATGGTCCTTCCCCCTTGTGATGGCTACTCTAGCATACATTAAGTTCTTATGTACTCTAGAGCTAGTGTTAGTCTAACCCTTCTGTTTCACTGATCCACATGTTCATATTTATGGTAGTGCCTTACTTTCCAGCATGATATCTTGTAGTTTTTCTTCATTTCTCACACCCTCTCTACCTATCTATATGAGAAGAAGACAGAGCAAAGACAAAAACCAGGAAGCCATTTTGGACTACCCAGATGGCAAAATGGCCACCGTGAACCCAGTGGAGAGAAAATCCTGGGAAGAGTGTCTAGAACAGAGTCAGATTTCAGCAGAGATCTTTGAGATAGGATGAAATGGAAAGAATGATAACCATCATGGCAGAAAGGAGCAGGTGGGGTTTGTCAGGTCTAAGTGGGGCCAAAGGAACACGTCAGGAAGCAGAGAAGGATTCCAAGAGACACAGAGACAAATAGGTCATGGCTGTTCCCTCAAGGAGCTCAAAGGCAAGTGAATAAAGATTACAATAGTAAGTAATAAGTGTCATAATAAAGATGTAAACTTTCTTTGGAAGCATGGAGGACATCCACATTTATCCTGTCCGGAGCAGTCCAGAGAGACTTCAGAGAGAAAATGAGTTTGAGTTGGGCTGGAAGGATGCATAGCAGATTGTCAGGTGAGGGTTCGGTGGGGCTGGCAGATATGGAGAGTAAAGTTGTAGGAATTCTGGAAGCAGGACCAGGTTGAGGAAAGTTGGGAAGCTAGAAAATGCTTGGTGTTTTGGGAGAAGTAGAAGTAGTTCAGTCCAAGTAGTTCCCAGTGTGTTGTGCACAAACCAGGTTAAGAAGCTTGGTCTTAACTCTGACTGCAATAAAAAGCCACCAGAGGGTTTAAATGGAACAATGAGGTGATCAGATTTACCTTCCAAAGAGACCACTCTGGCAGCAGTGGTTAGACTGGATTTAAGAGGAGCAAGATTAGAAATAAGAAGACCGTTTAGGAGGTTGCTATGAAAGTCCAGTCTTGAACCAAGGAAATGGGAATGAGTAGTGGTGGGTGTAATGGGTGAGAGAGACAGATCAGATTTGGAAAGCTTGGTCTCTGGGCTTGGAACTTCCCTTAACAATTGCCCATCTGCATGGTTTCCAGCTATAGGAGTTCCCTGGGCGTTATTCCAGGCTGAAGTGACACTCCTCTAGAGCACCACTTACTCTTTCATGCTTAGATGGAAGGTGAGACCATGTTAGGACCACTGAAGGCTCCATCTGGTATGCTCTTTAAAAAAATGGGAATAGCCGGGCGCGGTGGCTCAAGCCTGTGTAATCCCAGCACTTTGGGAGGCCAAGACGGGGGGATCACGAGGTCAGGAGATCGAGACCATCCTGGCTAACACGGTGAAACCCCATCTCTACTAAAAAAAAAAATACAAAAAAACTAGCCGGGCGAGGTGGCGGGCGCCGGTAGTCCCAGCTACTCGGGAGGCTGAGGCAGGAGAATGGCATGAACCTGGGAGGCGGAGCTTGCAGTGAGCTGAGATCCCGCCACTGCACTCCAGCCTGGGCGACAGAGCAAGACTCCATCTCAAAAAAAAAAAGGGAATAAACCAACATTTATTGAATCTTATCTTAGGAACCATATTTCCTTAACCCTCAAAGCAATTCTATAAAGAATATAAATTTGCTGCCATTTCATAGATAAGAAAACTGAACCAGGGAGACTAAAAAGTTGCCTAAGGTATATAGAAATATAATTGATTTGCTTATTGATCTTGTATCCTACAACCTTGCAAAACTCACTTATGAATTCTAGTAGCTTGTTTTGTAGACTTCATTGGTTTTGCTAATAAATGTTCATGTTGTCTGCAAATTAAGAAAGTTCTGCTCTTCCTTTTCTATCTCTATTTTTTTTTCTTTTCTTGCCTCGCTGCACTAGCTATAAACCACAACGTACAATGTACAATGCTGAATAGAAGTTTGAGAGGGGATTTCCCTGTCTCAGTGATGATTGCAGGGGAAAAGTGTCCAGTCTCTCACTACCAAGTACAATGTGAGCTGGTGGTATTTTCTAGATGCCCTTTGTCGGGTTGAGGAAGTTCTCCTCTATTCCTCATTCACTGAGAGCACAGTTAGAAAGGGCCAGTGTAGGATTTGAACTCAGTCTCTAAGACATGAAAGCCTGGGTGATCAGCCTTTCCAGCAGCAAGAATGAGTACTCTTTCTTCATCTGTTGGCAGCTCATTTTACAAAAAGCCACTTTCCTGTCCCCCTGAAAATATTTTTTTTAAGCTAGGCAATGGGAGGGACAGATTTCTCAAAGTCTGTTTCATCAGAAACTTGATGAATGTTCTGTGTGGCTCTCATGTACAGGTTCTTATTTCTCATGAGCTAGACTCTTCATTAATTTCATGTAAGTGGTGTAATTAAAGTAACTGTTAATTGGAGTATTACTGAGGTGCCATTATGGTATGTGACAAGCTTTAATTAGCGTGTGGTCTGGCACTCGATGTTCTCAACGCATTGCTCAAAAACAGAGATTGTTCTCTGAAGAGCGGCACTTGATCTGAACAGAAAGGTAATGCAATTTTAAGGTAATGGGGAGAAGAAAGGAGAGAGAGAGAGAGAGAGAAATAACCTCTAGTGTTTTTATGTTATGAAAGTGGAGCTCTTTGCTGTCCCAGCTAACAGCAATGTCACAGTGAAATGAACAATACTGGAGACCACATGCTGGAGCTGAAGAACGATGTACAAAGAAACCACCTCCCATTGTTTCAGCAGAGACATCTCCTCAGCCAATGTGGCAGCTCTATAAACCAGGTGACCTCTAAAAGCACAGTGACCTCACTACTTCCTCTGCCTGGAATGTCTTGGGAAACTCCTACCCACACTGGGATCCAGGAGTCACCTTATTCATTCTTTCTTATATCAACACGGCCATCTCTCCCTCTGGTAAGTGTTTTCGGAGCACACACACTGTGTCTAAGGGTCTAAGGCTATTAGAAGAAGATGTGATATGGCCCCATCCTTGAGAGGTTCTCAGGGTTCCATGATGGTGTGTTCACTCAGCAGCAATGCTTGCTCCCACCAGGCACTTTCATGTGGTAGTAACTGCCTCTCTACCATCAGTATCCCCCATGGATGCTGCAGGGATGTCTTATTCTACTTTGTACCCCTGGGTCTCAAACACCTGGTACAACACCTGAAACATTAATTAGCAAGCTGTCAATATGAATCATTCCATTTTCATTCATGACGTTAAAATGCATAAAGCAGTGTGGCGGAAAAAATATTGTTTTAGAATTGAAACGCTTGCCAGCTGCATACATATGAATCAATCGGTTGTGTCTTTTTGAGCCTCAATTTTACTCATCTTCAAAATAGGAATTAAAACAAAAGAAATCATACAGTTTTGAGATTATGTGAGGCTCAAATGATGCAATTTATATAATTACACATGTTTAACTGAAAAGTGCTGATAAAATTAATTATTAATAAGTGAGTCTATTAGTTATTAATAAATAATGTTACTCTGATTCAATTTAAGATTATAACTCAAGTTGAGCACAGTCGCTCACGTCTGTGATCCCAGCACTTTGGGAGGCCGAGGCAGGCAGATCACTTGAGGCCAGGAGTTTGAGACCAACCTGGCCAACATACTGAAACCCTGTCTCTACTAAAAATACAAAAATTAGCCTGGTGTGATGGCGTATGCCTGTAATCCCAGCTACATGGGAGGCTGAGGCAGGAGAATTGCTTGAACCCGGGAGGCGGAGGTTGCAGTGAGTCAAGATCGTGCCACTGCACTCCAGCCTGTGCGACAGAATGAGACTCTGTCTCAAAAAAAAAAAAAAAAGATTACATCTCAAACATCCAAAGAACATTATTATTGCCTCTTTTATCTTGAAATTTTTCTGAGAAATCAATTCCCATAATTCAGGAGCTCTTCTCGTAGCTAACACCCTTGTTGGTCAGAAAGAAAAGCTTTAAGATAAAGATTTCCTACAACAAATTCCCTATGGATTTCGACGAAATGCAAACTCAGAGGTTGTGTTTGTTTAGTTGTTTTAATCAATTCAGATCAGCATTTTGATTAAATGTGCATCAATCTATTGTTTCTACTGCAAAACCAATACAAATAAATCACAACCTATTTAACTACCTAGCTTACAAAATTTCAATTTTAATTTCGTTAAGAAAACATTAACTGAGTTTGTGCTAAGCATTGCACGCTAGGTGCTGAGGGTACAATAGTAAGAGAGACATGGCTGGCTTATCAATTAGCCTGCTAAATTGCAAAACTATAGCCAGTGGCCAGAAGTCCCAGTTCCGTGGTAAAATATTGGGAATGAGCAGTAAGTTAATGGCAACAAAAAATTAGAGAGGCATTTTCCAGATAGGATGCAATCTAGAAGATTATTTCTCTCACTTAGAGTCACAAATACCCAATTATACAATCTTTCACAATCCTTGCAGATCTTGGGGTACTTATACTATCCATAGTCAAAGCAATGGGAAAAAGAGCTGCTATACTCTATTGTTCGGGTAGAACACGACTGTTCTTTAGAGACTGATCTTAGAGCATTTGCAAATGGAGAGACTGAGAGCACTCCACAGGGAGCTTGTCAGCACTGACACTGGGAAGCTATTGGATTGAAAATGATGAAAAAATATTGTCCAAAGAGAGGAAGAGATAAGCCCCAGGGCTGCCAAGTTGCACAACTTGATTGAGCACCACTCACATTATAGACTCCAGGGGATGCCATTCATGTAAACATCAACTTTGCCAGGCAGTGATTCCAGTTTTGGATAAGGACTTTACCCAGTAAAGTTGGGATCAGTACTTAACATCAGAACTATTTCACAGTATATACATACACTATTGGCAAATCTGTACATAATTCAATCTGTAAACTAAACCAAGTGGCTGAGTACCAAGTTAAACCCTCAGATACCACTAAAGACAGAAACCTGAACTGGATAGGCATGTAGGTGGATTTCCTGGTTGGGTAGGTCAGTTACTGAGGTCTCACTGAGTTGGTGAAACCAGGCTTAGGTCAGCCAAAATTTACCCTGTGAAATCATTAGAAAAGCAAGCATGGTGTCTTCCCATGTAATTCATGACAATTCTGAATTTGTACATTAAGAGGTTGCATATTAGAATACTTGGCGCTTTGTCCAATAGTTTCCAAAAAACGAACCATAGAATTCTGATCAAAGGATTAGTGCTAAGACTTTTATTTGGCTATCAAATTATTCTAAGCCAAGACAAGAGAATTCTATAAATATATTTTATTATGGCAGCCTCTCTCTGACTCTCAGAAACTTCTCTCAATGAACGTCATTATTCAAGGCTGCAATTGTCAAACTGTGCATGCACAGATAATAGCTCTTCATTCATTGTATAACTCTCAGTGAGGAAACAGTCTCAATTTCTTTCTTAAAAAACTCTACAGGCTAGAAAAAAGTGATTGAAGACTGTATCTTTTAAGTTCTCTCTAAAGGGGCATGATTTTCCTGAAGCATTTTCCTTAACCCTGTAACAATCCAGTGTTGCTTCTGCCCAGATGATTCTTTCAAATCTTTTTTACTAGGCAGATATTCTAACATTTTACTTTAGATATCAATTGACAAAATAAATATACATCTACCCAAAATAAAATTTCAGTTTAGTCTCCATTACTCCATTGAGAAAGGCAGGATTGGAATTGGACTTTATCGATTCTTTTTAAAAAAATAGTTATGCAATGTTTTTTAGATACCAGATAATGTTCCATGTGCTGGAGATTCAGCACTAGGTAAAGAAACAAAGTTTCTGTATTTGTGAAATTTACATTCTAGTAGGGAAGGCAGAATGGACAAATAAAGACATTTTAATGTGTCAGGCGATGAAGGGCTACAGGGAAAAACAGAGCAGGGTGAGATGATAGTGACAGAATTTTTTTTTTTTTTTTTTTTTTTTTTAGAGACGGAGTTTCACTCTTGCTGCCCAGGCTGGAGTGCAATGATCTCGGCTCACTGCAACCTCTGCCTCCTGGGTTCAAGTGATTCTCCTGCCTCAGCCTCCAGAGTAGGTGGGATTACAGGTACCCACTACCACGCCCAGCTAATTTTTGTATTTTTAGTAGAGACAGAGTTTTACCATGTTGGCCAGGCTGGTCTCGAACTCCTGACCTCAGGTGATCCGCCTACCTTGGCCTCCCAAAGTGCTGGGATTACCAGCATAAGCCACCGCGCCCGGCCCAACAGAATGTTTTTAAAAGCATGTTTTTGGTGTTTGAGGCTTCACGAGCTGTGGGGCATCACAATTAAGAAGATCCTCTGGCTGCCATGAGGAGGATGAATTGGAAGGAGTCAGCATGGCTGAAGGAGGTAGATGTTTTAGGAGTCTGTTGTAGTTGCACAGGCAATTAGTTCCTGGAGGATGTTCGCTGCCAACATGGGGCCAATGCTGAAAAAGGAAGACATCAGGAGCTCTAACACAGATGATGGGAATCCCCAGGATGACATGGAGAGCAACCAGTCCAGACTAGCAAGTCAGAGGTTCTGGGGAAGGGCTAGGCTGCTTCATAAGGATGAACAACTTGAGAGAGATTTAGACGATCAGCAACGAGTCTGGAGTTGAATTGGTGATAAACACATGAAAACTAAGCCAATGGGACAATTAAACAATACTATATGAGAAAGGAAAAGTTTTAAAAGGTTACTGCGTGGCTCAATTGTGCAGTTTCCACATAATCTCAATCATGTAAATTGAATATTGAGCTAGACAAAATTATGGCATAACTATATTGGAAAGATGCGGGGAAGAAAAGAATATGTGTGTGCACAGGAAACAGCTAAACCTTCATCCTCCATGGTGGGAAGTCAGAGGGTAATGCTAAAACAAAATTCACCAAACAGCATGTCATCTACAGTCAAGGAGGTAAATTTAAAAAAAAAAAAGGCTAAAAGAGGTGCCTCCAAGCACTTTGAGAGTAGTGTCTGCTTTTCTTATCTTTTTTTAAAATAACACAATTATAGAATTGTTTGATTCTTAAATCTATGTGCCTGTATGTATAACTTTAATAAAAATAAAAACAAGCAATAACAAAAAAGCATGTTTTTTTTTTTAAATGAAAGGACATAGAGAAAATATTTGCAGTGGCTATAGTTAACGAAGGACTTATATTCAGACTATATAAAGAAGTTTACAACTCAATAAGAAGACAAGCAACCCGATTTTAAAACTGGCAAAAGATTTAACAGATGCTTTAAAGAGAAATTAGATGAATAGCCAATGAACACATAAAAAGATGTTCAACATCTTTAGCCATGGGGAAATGCAAAGTAAAACTATAATGAAATACTACTACAGACCAAGTGGAATGGGTAAAAAGTTTTTTAAAAAGACTTACAATACCAAGCATTGGCAACGATGTGAAGAACAAAATTCTATATATTGCTGGTGAGAGTATAAAACGGGACAAACACTTCGGAAAATAGTTTGGCTTTATACAATTAAACATAAACTTTCCTTATCACTCATCAATTCCACTCCTAGGTGATTACCCAGGAAGAATAAAAACACATGTCTCCAGAAAATATTTGTGTGCCATATTCATAGTAGCTTTATTCGTAATAATTCAAGCCTGTGGGAAAAGCCCACAATGTTTAGCAATAATAAGTGAATAAACAAATTGTGTTATGTTCATACCATCAAAAGAACTACTGATACTCGCAACAACATGAATACATCTGAAAATTCTTCTGCTGAGAAGAAAAGAAGCCAGACACAGAAGACTGTACACTGTATGTTATCATGTGTATGAAGAAGTTCTAGAGCAGGCAAAGCTTATTTATAATGATAGAAACCAGATCAGTGGTGAACTGGGGAGAGAGTGAGAGAGGGTGTTCTGGCTGGTATTGACTACAAAAGAAATAAATGATGGATATACTCTGTATGTTTTACACTCCATATAAAGTAGGATGTACTCTATATAAGTAAATGGATAGAAACATGTGTATGTCCACTGCATATACATATATAGAGTAGATGGAGTATAGATGGATACTTCATCTCATATATGGATATACAGTTGACGCTCGACTGTGCGGGTCCACCTATAAACAGATTTTCTTCTGGCTCTGCCACCCCTGAGACAGCAAGATCAGCCCTTCCTCTTCCCCTTCAGCCTACTCAACATGAAGACAATGAGGATGAAGGCTTTTATGGTGATCCATTTCCACTGAATGATAGGAAATATATTTTCTCTTCCTTATGGTTTTCTTAATAACATTTTCTTTTCTCTAGCTTACCTTAATGTTAGAATACAGTATGTAATACATATGACATGCAAAATTTGTGTTGTTTATGTTATGCTAAGACTTGTGGTAAACAGTAGGCTATTAGTATTTAAGTTTTGGGGAAGACAAAAGTTATATATGGATTTTCAACCTCATTGGAGGGTCGGCACCTCTGACCCCCATGCTGTTCAAGGGTCAACTGTATTCTATATTTTAACTGGGATGATGGTTACAGAAGTGCATGTATTTGTCAAAACTGACCAAATTGTTCACTTAAAATATATGCATTTTATTGTTTGCAAATTATACTGTGATAAAAGTTAAACAATGCTCTAGTTTCTCTTCAGATCATATAAGTCTTTTGCCTTTTACTAAAGATTCCCATGGAGAGGAA